>NC_056565.1:28611113-28624621 GCF_013358625.1 Macadamia integrifolia | reverse complement strand
ATTTTATTTTATTTTTCTTTTAATAATGCAAAAGTGAACTGATTAATGGTTGTGACATAATTCTAATACCGTCCTAAACAAATGTATCTAAAATAACGTCCTAACCATTCGTCATCTAAGAATTTAAAGACGCAAGCCACGCAATTAAAATTAAATAAAAAAATAAATAACTGAAAATAAACAACCCACGCAATTAAAATTAAAAACAAATCAAGAAAAAAATATTGAAATAAAAATAAAGTAAAAGAAATGGGATAAAGCTAGAGAGACTCACAAGTAGGTTTCTCTACTTAGCCTGAGGGATGCATCTAATATGAGCTTCCCTACTTGACCAGAGAGTTACTTTTACAAGGGTTACTCTACTTGGCTTTAGGGAAAGGGAGACAATTAAAATTAAAAACAAATCAAGAAAAAAATATTGAAATAAAAATAAAGTAAAAGAAATGGGATAAAGCTAGAGAGACTCACAAGTAGGTTTCTCTACTTAGCCTGAGGGATGCATCATAATATGAGCTTCCCTACTTGACCAGAGAGTTACTTTTACAAGGGTTACTCTACTTGGCTTTAGGGAAAGGGAGACAATTAAAATAAAAAAATAAATAACTGAAAATAAACAACCCACGCAATTAAAATTAAAAACAAATCAAGAAAAAAATATTGAAATAAAAATAAAGTAAAAGAAATGGGATAAAGCTAGAGAGACTCACAAGTAGGTTTCTCTACTTAGCCTGAGGGATGCATCATAATATGAGCTTCCCTACTTGACCAGAGAGTTACTTTTACAAGGGTTACTCTACTTGGCTTTAGGGAAAGGGAGACAATTAAAATAAAAACAATAAATTGATGGTTCTATGGCTAGGTGGGGCAAAGCCAACACATACACTAGCCATGAACCTTGAGGGAAAGGGATAACAATAATATAACGACTGAAATTAAAATCCTAAATTAAGAAAGAAAGGGTAGTCAGAAGAGGGAATGAGGGGGGGAGAGAGAAGACTACTGAAGGAGCCTACTTACTTGAACTTCAACCCTTGAACTGAAAACTTGATCGATTTGAGATACTACCAGTACTAAAAAACATATCTGGAATAAACCAAATCTAAAATTTCTAATACTAGAGAAAACAAATCTGAATAAAAAATAAATTGAACTTGAAAGACATGCTGCATAGCTTGTTCTTGTCACCTAGAACTAAGCCTAAAACTAGACCTTGAAAATTACAACTTGAATTGCTTAAACAATATAAATAAAAGACTGAATAAAAAATAAAGATGCTTGCATTAATTGAATAAAAAGAACTTACAAGAGTGTTTAAAGCATAAACCTAAAACTAGAGCTAGAGAAAGAGATAGAGCAACTAAAAAAACCTAGAAGAAGAATGAATTGTCCCCCCCTCCTCTTACATGAATTGTATTTATAGGGAATGGGGAGGTAGGGTAACAAATTTTTTTTTCCTAAAAGGGAGAAACCCACAATTGGTAGTAAGATCTTTTGAGACCAAAAGTGCTAAGGTGGAAGAGAGAGAAGAGAGAAATAAACTTGGAGAAATTTCCTATAATTTTTTTTTGCTTATTTTCTTTCCTTTTTTATTTTATTTATTTTTCTCTTCTTTACGATTTTCCTTATTGCTTTGTGTGATTTGGACAATTTTTTGGTGATGATGTGGAGGAGAGAGAAGATTTGGACAAGATTTATTTCTCCTATTTTTTTTCTTTCCTTTTTTTTCTCTTCTTACGCAGGAAACCCCTCCCACGATTTTCCTTACTTCTAATTTGATGTGGAAATCCCCTTCATGCCCTTAGTGCTTTAAGTGAGTGAAAAGTAGAAAATCTTCAACAAAATTCTCAAAAAAAAAAAACAACCATGAGATTCGAACTTGAGACCTCCTGGTGAGCAAGGGAATTTTATACACCATAGTTCACCAACTATACTAGGTAGTTGTTGGAGAAATATGACACCCGATAATTCTTAAAGTCTTTAAAATACAAAACCTACAAAAAGAGAATAAAACCCAAGGTAGCTCTATTCTAAATATATAAAATGCATGTTTTATTACCCTAGATTTCACACATAAATGTGCTCATCAGTCCTATACAAGTTGAGGACTGGATACGTTTTACTACCATAGAAGGAGTTGAAGAGGTTGATCTAGACTTCTCTCCAAGGAGGAACTTGAACTTAGTAAGGTTCCTGATTTTCTCTTGGATTGTGATCAATGTAAGTTCTTACATTAACTTTGTAGGTTTAGGCCCTTGCTTTCAGCTTTTAATGATTTGCGCCTACATACTCACCTGCCTATTTATTAGATTGGTTGATGCCACTAAGACATTATCAAATATGTGTTTTAGACATGTTTGCTTCTAGAGAACGTAGTTGGGCTTTATAGTCTAGATTGTTACAATCTATCTTGGAATTGAATATTAATGTCCCCAGTCTTCGTTCATTGCATTTTTCCTCCAATTCTCAAATCTAAAAGATGCAATGCTTGATTTATCAACTTCAATGCCTAAAGGGATTGAGGAGACTTTATACATGAAAAAAATATTTCAATTTATTTATGTACGATAAAAGAAAACGATGTCTTCAACAAAGTGACAATGAGTTGATGCGCCTCTTTCCATCTAGCACTTGTGAGAATATACCAATTGATCATTCAAGTACAAAAAAGTATATAAAATTAGTGTTTTTATTCTAAACTAAAAAAGGATCAAGAATCCAACTAATAATATTTTCATCAAGTTGAGCCAGAGCCATGCTCCAAAGTTGCTAGTATCTATTCGCAAATGGGGATTCCCCTATACTCAGTACAAATTATTATATGATCTCCATATCTAATTGAATATTTTGGACTATCCCCATCAAAGCTTTCAAAATAGGAGTTGTCAACCAAATTTAGGTAAGCCCTTGCTTCCCATTTTGAAGTAATCTAATAATAAAAATTAACTAATGAATAAGAAAATAGATAATTCTCGATTTCAGATTACAAAATGGGAAAGTCTACAGGGGAAGTTTAGAGGTTCAATTTGTTTTACCAGTATATCAGAAACTTATTGTATTGAAAAGTTGGCATAAACAAGCGTGAAATTTTTGTCAATTATGTAGAACCTTATCATATTTCTTCATGATCTTTAAGAATGCTAAGAGTTTCAAAAATCTAGTTAATGCAATTATTAAAAACGTCGATAACCAGTTACCATAAACATATATTACCACTAACATAATAATTCATGAGGAAAGAGACTGGTACCACTCAAAAGCATATCAACATTCAATTATAGACATTAAATAATCATAATGTTAAGGAAATACAAACATGGTACAAGGAACTTCATGATCCTTGCTTATTACAATCTTCTGAGCTTCAAGCCACTCCAGTTTTTGTTCTTTGTCCATTTCTCAATTCTTCAGGGGATTTCAGAATAAGAAAAAAAAACAAATCTTGTTACTTCTCTATCCAAATCTTCAACTACAAGAAACACGAAGCTCCTCCCTACATCCAGGAAAATACAAAAATTAGAGATGAAAATGTATAAATACTTGTAAATTGGAACTGCAAGCAAAAATAGTCACACTAACTACAAACAGTAACAAGGGCTTTCTTTAGAGTTGGGTAATTGAAATCAAAGAAAAATTCCGTGTCTCATGAGTTATTCTGTAAGAAATTAGTAAGTACAGCTAGCCATGCAAATGACAAGAATTTTGTTTTCACAATTTACAAGGAACATATAGATTATCTTTCAAAAATTGGGTGAGATCGCAAGGAAATATGAAAAACTCAAGTCAACATCACAACATTCAATGAATAACTAAATTCACTCTTTTTTCTTAATATGCCTAAAATCTACATGACTAAATAGAGTAGACAGGAGCAGCCCGGTTAAACTGAAAAATAATTTTATAACTAAACAATGCTAAATGCATCTAAGAATAGATAAATTTTCAAAATAAGAAGCAAAAAATTCAGTTAATTGGAATTTTTTTTAAGGTGAGCTTATTAACCGACAGAAAGCGGTCTAATCAGATTTATACAGACAAACTTCGAAAGAATAACAATTAAGCAGAAATAGGCAGTTCTTCGACTCAAATCAAGGGAGTCAACAACAAAACTTGAATAAAGAAGATACTCGAATTTTCTAATTCCATAGCATAAAGCTTGATCTATAAAGAAATCGAGAGAATCATCACCTGAATAAGCACCCGTAACCTTAATCACTCTCTTCGATCGATTGCTACTCTCTCTCTCTCTCTCTCTCTCGCTCTCAGGCTATTCGGTGAAAGGTCGTACTTTAAAAAACATGGAGTGGTTCTATGTTAGCAGTTTATGGTGTCCCACCAATCACCCACCTCCTCCCTGCGAAATGTGAATATGAGCAGTGGTACGACATGTCTTACATAAAGTATATCATTTTTTTATGATGAATATACCCTTTTAAAGAAGGAAAGAGGAAGAGTAACTACCCCACCAACCCTCGAATCACGACAGTTATGTCATCGAGGAAACGCATCTGGTAATTTCGTTTTGGCTTCCATTCTCTAACATCCACCGTTTTCCGCCACCAAAATTGGAAAAAAAAAAGATCTTCCTCCTCAATCAATTCCCTACTATGATTTAGGGAAAGGAAAATCGCGTCTATTGTGGATTATTATGTGGCCTTTTTGATCTTTTTTAATACTTAATAATTATAATTAATGACCACTCCCTATTTCTCCTCCACATTTAGGGAGAGAGGGAGAGATAGAGAGAGTTATAGACAGTTTATTATTATTAATTTTTTTCATCTTCCATTTTGAGGGGTGAGAAGATGAGTGAGATTTTTTTTTAAATAATTATAGAGATTTAAATATGGAGAGAGAGGGAAAGAGGGAGACAGAGATTAAGGAGGAGTAATAGCAATAATTACTTTTCCCTTTCTCCTCCACGTTTAGAGAGAGAGAGATACGCTTTTTTATCCTATCAGAGAGGAAGAGTGAGATTTTTTTTTTTTAAATAATTATAGAGATTTAAATATGGAGAGAGAGAGAGATATTTTTTTTTTCATCTTCTATTTTGAGAGGTTTTTAATCATTTATAATTTTTTTAATTATAGAGATTTACGACACCATTTGATAACGTTTCTGTTGTTTCTATGTCTAGAAACAACAGAAACAACTTTTCACGTTTTTAGAAATAAAAAATGATTTTTTGGTGTTTGATAAACCTATTTTTTGAAACGTTTTTTGCAGACATAATGTCATTAAAAACCCCAATAGTATCATCAGATGCCCAAAAGGGAGAGAGGGTTCAATTGCCTCTTTTTAGGTTTAAATATTTGAGAGATTTATCGGGCACAACAACCTTTTTTCTCTCAAATTATTTTTTAGAAATGACAAAACAAGTCGGACTTGTTTCATCAAAGTCGTTTATAGAATTGTAAATAGGCATGAATTTTGATTTATGTTTTTAGAAATGGGTAAAATGAAACAACTTTATCAAATGCTTTTTAGGTTGTTTCTCAGTTTTTGGGAATAAGAAATGCAGAAACAGAATGTTGTCAAACTGTGCCTAAATATGGAGAGAGAGAGAGAGAGAGAGAGAGAGAGAGAGAGAGAGAGAGAGAGAGAGAGAGAGAGAGAGAGAGAATTATTTTTTTTCATTTGATTTTTTTTTTTTTGTAGATGTCAATGGTTTTTTTGTCTTTTTGAAAAAGTATACCAAAGACAGGGAGTGCATACTTTTTAATAGTAGTATGATATGATATATATTTTATTGAACTTCTTAAGCCTATTTGCAGTCAAGTCTTCTTAAGATATTTTTTTTTCTTTGAAAGTTACTCCAGTTAGGATTATCTTAGTCCATTCACATAAGGTATTACAAATGGCACTCAACTGTTATTTTTTTTTTACTCAAAAAAAAAGAAAAAAAAAAGAGGGTAACATGCAACATGGGGCTTCCAAGAGAGAAGAATCAATTGTGAAATATTAAAAGCATACTTACAAGTTTAGCACAACACATTAACTCAGTTACCCAATAGAACTAATTAACTCACCAAGTTCAGCAAAAATCAAATCTAGATCACACACCTCTCTTTCTCACACGAAAAAAAGAAAAGGAAAAGAAATTTTGAAACAAAGTGAAATCCATCTTACATAAAACCTAAAACCTCACTAAAAAATGTTTCGTCGACGTGCATTTGCATGTTTGTTTTTGCTAGTGTGTATATATATACTAGTAAAACTGACATGTGCAAATGCACGTGTGGCTATATGTTGAGAGAGAAAGAGAGAGGGAACAAATGACTATTGATAATTTTATTTATTTATTTATTGATAAAATAGTTCAAATTATTACAAGCAAGGGACACTAAGTTAAAGAAGATATGAACATTGAGCAATGAAAGGTCATCTTTTCATCGATCCAAAATTAGCTTAACTACTTAGTCATTTAGTCACAAGTGTTTATAGCAAGGTTAAGGGCTATGAACAACAAGCTTTATTTTAATATGGTAGGAAAACCATTAATAGTCAAATAAAAATAAATCCATACTCATATATAATCTTGTTCTATTGTTCTATTTCTTATGAAATATCTTATCTCACTCTTTCTAAAATATTTTATTTTATACCTTTAAACAATTTATTTCCTTATTCCTCTCAACTCTCAATATCAAAAAACAAAAAGAGAGAGATAGAGGGTGAACTCTCACGCTCTCCTCTCAAACTCTTAAACCCATATATAGAAAGTATATCTTTCTATTTTCTAGCTCCTTAATTACTTTCTTAATTTCATTTTAAATCTAAAAAAAAAAAATCTTATAACTAAATATTAGTTTCCTCATCGATCTCTCTAGGTCTCCTTTTTCTTTTAAACTCCTTCATCCTCTCTTTCTCTCTCCTACTATCTTGGCACAATCTATCTCATTCTATATTTAAATTTAAAAAGAAAATATTCACCTTTCCATATTCTCTATTTCTAATATTCTCTTAGGTTTTTGCAAAAAATATTTTCTTTCCAATTGCTTTGCTAATTTTATTTTGGTTCTTTGGCAGTAATAATTCTCTAATGTTTTTTTTTTTTCAAACTTAAAATAAGACATATCCTTTCTGATTCCCTTCTATATCCTCTCTCTCTCTCCACATTCCTCCTCTTTTTGGAACTTGAAATCAATCAAAATCTTTTTTTTTTCTTTTTGGTGATAAGAAACAATATTAGTTTCTAAATAATTGTTTCTTTATTTGGTTCAAACAAAAATAATATTAGATTCTTACTCTCTCAAACTCTCATGCTCTCTCTCTCTCTCTCTCTCTCTCTCTCTCTCTCTCTCTCTCTCTCTCTCTCTCTCTCTCTCTCTCTCTCCAACTTTCCTCTTTCTTTTTAAATTATTTCCCTCCTTTCTCTCACGTTTCTTTCTCCTTCTATCTTGATAAGAAATTCAATCAAAATCACATCCCCTAAATACCTGATTTCTCTTGCTAATTGTTCAAGCAAAAGTCTCTTTGTGATGGAAAAAACTCATGGTCGCTCAATTGGTGTTCCAAGATTGATCCGACCACAAGGTTGCAACAAAGTCATCTGCGTCTCTTTTGCCAATGCCCAAGGATGCTACGAACGAGGTAGATAAGGCTCTCTGTTGGACTCATAAATAGATGCCGCTACATGCATTCTCAAAAGCCCTAGCAGTTGATTTTAAGGCCACAAGTCCCCATCGAAATCTATCGAATCCCTAGTAGCTTCTTCATCTTTTTCTACCCATAGTAAGTTTCGGAAGTTTCTTTATTTCTTGCCCTATTTTCAATTTCTGGAATTTTGTTTTATTAGTTGGTATTTTTTTCTGCTTTGTTAATCAGTTGGTTATGTGCTCCTTCAACAATGTTAATGAAATCCCAGCTTCCAATGACCCAAAACTTTTGAGAGAGACTATTAGAGGAGAGTAGGGTCTTAATGGGTAATGTTCCCCTTCTTTGGATCTCTTATCCTTTTAGACCATTTAACATTAATAGTTAATTATTCATTTTTTTTATTAATTCTTTTGTGGTTTACATGTACATTGTATCTGATTGCTATTAAATGGATGTAATAACTCATAGACAAAAATGGCTTGATGATTCAAATGAAGATGTTATTGCAAAATCACTAAATGCAAGTACCATTAAGAATGTGTCTTATCAATCAAATTGCGAAATATTAAAGTGTAATTCGTTAACCTGGTTTTTTTTTTTGCTGGCAATTTCAGGTTTGATTTGGAATGTGGATGGTACTTCCAAGACTATGGTGAGAATGCAACTATGATTGGGAGAATCAAAGAGGGAGCCATTGATAGGGCTTTGAAAACAATTATGTTGTTCTCATGAGACTTGGATTCTTTGATGGTATCCATTCACTTGAAGTGTTTGATATATAGGTGGAAAGTTGCCTCTTACATGGTACACTAATGACTACACAGACAAGTTGCCCATGAATTCCATGTCCCTAAGGCCACTTCTAGAATTTGGCTACTCTGAAAGGCCTTATAAGTTCTTCAATGGTGAAACCCCTTTATTATTTTGGTTATAGCCTCAGCTACACTCAATTCAAATACTCAATGGTATCTTCTGTTCACGCACTTCAACTAAAATTAGGAAGGCTCCAACATTGCTGTGATCTTACTTATGAGGCTTACATTGCCGTCTAGGGAGAACATGATTGTGGTTGGAGATGCAGAGCTCTTTTTACCAATTCAAATCAACATTGACTTACCACAACTAGATAATTATTAGATCGTTTAGGTTAGCTTAAGTTCTTATTATCTTTTTTTTTTTTTTAATTCCAGTAATAATTAGGAGTGGTTATTTGTTCTTAAGTCCTTTAGTTTAATCCTTTGTTACTACGATACAATATAATAGAATTTACTAAGTTTTTCAATAATTAAACATTAACTTTGATATTTACAATCATGTATTTCAAGATTTTAATCACATTTTCATCCTGATTTCTCCATTTTCTTATTTTCATATACTAGAGTTGATATATATCTCATCGATTGAGTTCCTTAATCTATTTTATTGTTTTCATCTCTCTCATCGATTGAGTTCCTTAATCCCTTTCAAATCTTTTTTATTTTTACCCTTATTATTTTGTATATAATTTTTAATAATTAAATACTATTCCAAGTTCCAAACGCAATAATTCGAACACAATCGAACACAATCGTATTTGCAAACTCCCTTTCCCTCTGCGTGAATTGCTGCGTCCTCAATGCCCTAGCACTCTGTCAAACGACTTTCTCCTCTCTTTTAACTCTTGAAATAATCGACTGCCTCCTCTCCTCAGATTCTTGAAAAATCTCTCCAATCCTCTCCCCATATACGCCCCACCTCATTCTCTGTGCAACCCTCACCCATCCAACCCATTTCTTGAATCCCGTTCCTTGCAGTGTTTTAAATTATCTTCAATGTGTAAGCCTTGGAAAACTCTGTTGATTCCTGAGTTCTAAGAGTTGCAAACTCTCCATGCATTGTCTGTGATAGAAGAAGCGGTGGTGTCTCAACACTGAGGCAACGACTTCGTCTCTGCAAAACTGCGGCATACTCCCTTCTCCTTCGATTCAAGTTTCTTTTTGCAACTCAAACAACCAGACCACCAGAAAAGTAAAGGGTAACAAATCTGACTTCCCCCATTGATTCGACTCTTTCGATTCTAATGTAGCGAAACTTATCATGGTAGTTCTTAGGGTTCTTATTTGCTTGATTGTTTTCTTTTATTTTCATTATGCAAGAGAGATATTAGGGCACATAGAGATGGATGAAGTTCCCTTCTCCTTGGGAGGATGACAGTGGGTTGCAGGGGCCATAGATACTGATGCAGACAGGGGTTTTTCATGTCGTATTGTTTTTTTTTTTGAGATTAAAAGAGAGAGAGAGAGACGCCTCGTGATCGGAGAAGGAAGATCCCTGGAAGACTGTTCCTCTACCCCCATCTACGCCTCCCCCAAGTCACGTGGGGTCTTTTGACTACCCAATGACCAAACTCGTTCGCCTCTCTGAACCTCGCATTGTTTGCTATAAATTTCTGCAAATAGGAAATAATAGTGCCTTAGTGTATTGCATTAATTTCACTTTGGTTTCGCCTTTTGAGGTTTGATTCTTTCAATAGGAACTCCTGCGGATTGTGTCTCCTTAGCTTCATCAGGGGAATTGTTTTCTTGGTTGAAGCCTGCACTGGTATGTTTTTTCCCCTCTTCATATGACTTTGTTGTTTTGCAATCAATTTTAACACATAAAATTTTGAGCTTGATTTTCAGGTCATTAGCGGAATTAACAGGGATTAAATTGTGGGAATCAAACGGAAGTTGCATGCTGCCCCTTCATATTATTCACATATTCAAGTTTGATTCTCTATGACATGTTGATTTAAAATTGAACAAGGTAGTTGGAACATGTTCTTAGATGATCTCATATAAATCTTTGTTAGGTTCCTGGTTTTGGATTATCAGAATCAATAGGTCAATATTAAGCTCAGGGTAGTGTTGGAAACCAACTTGTCTACATATACTTTTGGCAGTAACCCATTCCCCCTTGCTTTAAAAATCTATCATCTCCACCTGATGTTTGAATGTTCTTCTTAGCTCCTAAGTCCAAAGTCCTAAGTCCTATCCTCAAGATCCTTGCTTTTTTTCTTATCTTATCAATTCTTCAATTTGGATTGTTCCCTTTTTTGAAGTAAAAATTAAAAATCAAAGGTAGGTTGTGCAATTAGACAAACCCAATAACTCTAGCTGAGTAGGTGTGTCTTTTAATTTGGTTAGGTACACCATTTTCAAAGTTCCATAATTTATCTACTTCTTTGTTTGAATAATATTTGAAGAACCCGGTGATACTCTGAAACTTTTGGGGACTTCGAACTTGTTCTTGGTTCCTAACATATGTTTGTAATCTAGGGGAAGCATTAACAGAAAATATTGAACATTGAACATCTCCATTTCCCATTTATAGGCTTCACATTCTAAAGTGCCTCAAAGGAGGAAAGGAATGTCAATTTCACTTTCGTGGATAGGAGGTTGCAAAATGAATTCTTCCTCAATTCTTATTGTTCGCTGTGTACCAAGGCATTTAGTTTTCAATTTTCAATGGTAGACAAATTGGCCCTACAAAGTGAGTTTGTCTTTAATTATCTTTAGCTTTTATATATTTTTTTTACTTATCTTCTTTGCTACTAACCTTTTTCTCGTGCCATTAACTTGAAGAAAATTGTATTCAAAATGATAATTTATTCAATTTCATTTATTTGTATCATTTGAGGCATGGATTAAGCTTTAATGGATTTAATGGATTATCTTCAATATGTATAATCACTCCTGTCCTCTTAGAAGCAAAAATATGCTCATGTCTTCTTAAGTGCTCTTGCAATGTCAATCTATAACTAGGGTTTTCTTCATCTTCAATTTTTTATTGATCTTTGACTTGGGATTTATCTTTGCCTTCATCTATTGTTTAGATTCAATTGAAGTGCTTTGTTTTGGGGTAATTGCTTTTCTCTCCTCTGAACATAAATGCCATAATGTTAGGATCATTTTCATGTCTTCTATATTTTGGCTGAACCACACATTATTAAGATGTTTTTAGTTTAGATCCTGATGAGAGACACTTTGATAGATTTGAGGAAGCATTGGGTCGATACAAAGAAATATTCCCCAACTACTATTGCATATATATTTTATTTTTTTATTTTTTTGAAGAAGACATTGACCTGGTTCATGGTTCCATGTATCCTTCTATCAAGACTAGAAAGTGCTGACCTAGGTTTAATTTTTTTTTTTTTAAACAAAACCAAATGACCTGATCCACCCTTCTTCCCTTCCTATGAGAAAACCCCAAACCTTTCTTCTTCCTTTCTCTAAGAAATGCAAACCAGGGAGGCGAAACCCTAGCCCCTTGCCGCAATCTTCTCCGTCTCCGTCTCTGGCCCCAGCGGCCGGCCACAATAACTTTAGTCTCTTTGCATAAAACCCCTTGTTCACCTATAGTTAAAACCCCTTGCTCCCTTTCTTTTCTCCATTTCTCTTCCTATGGGTTGTTGAAACCCGAGGGCGATTGCAGTGGAAGAAAGGCGACATCTCCCTTCTTCTTCTACTTATCCTTCTCCATTCAGCAGTCTACTCTTCTATGTAAGTATTTTCTGAGTGAAATGGATGCATCTCTTTCTCTCTCGCTCTCTGTAAATTTATCTCACATCACTGTTAAACAAAGAAAATACCATGGGGATTGCTTTGGTATGATCATGGGTGTGACCGTGAGAGACTGAGGTATTGATGACTTAATGAAGAGTCAATGCAGTTTTCAAAGGATCACCACAGGGACCAAGATGGACATAACTAATTTTTCTCCTAAAGGGGAGGCAACATCCATTATATGAGTTGTGATTACAACTCTAGCGATAGCATTGCAAGGTAGTGGTTTTTTAATTCCTTCCCAAGCATCGACATCCCAAATGTGATCAAGGACAAAAATGTACCTCTTTCCTTGCAAGTAATTTCACATCATCTCTTCCAAGTGTAAAATTGACCACTGGTCTACTCCACTTGGAGGTGTCTCATTTCTACTTTTGATAGATTCTTCTAGCATGTGTTTTAAAGTTTAGGAGATGAATTTATGTATTCTATGCATTCAACAAATAAACTGCTATATTTTGTGGATTTTCTTGTTTGATCAGACCATGTCAATGATGATATTTTGATTTGTTAAATGATTGTCCACATGCTTATTATTATTATTATTATTATTATTATTATTATTATTATTATTATTATTATTATTATTTGTTTGATAGATACATATTATTTTCTATGATAGACAATGGCTGATGGATCACCTATAACATTTGCTATGATAGACATGGTTAAAATTAATTAATATTAGATGTAAAATCCAGAAAAATTAGAAATGATTTCAAATTGGAAAGCCAGATTGGAGTTAAGTGTTCATGAAATCATGGGAGATTAGAATTTAGTTGCAAACAATCATTTAACAATCAGTTTTAGGTCATTCTTAATAACAGAATAAATTCGTATTTTTGCTCTTCTATTTTTACAAAGCAACTGTATTAAACAGAAGAAAAGGAGCAAAGTGAGGAAGAAACAAATGTAGAAATAGAAACAACTTCCAAAACGAAGGGATCCACCGAAGAAGACCTTTACCCTTCCCTTGTTCGGAAGAAAAGGAGGATCTGGCCAAAATAGATGAAACGGCCAGTTCTTATCTCTTTTTGAAAGGATCCAAAAAAATCAAGATATGAAAAAGTATTAAAAAAAAATCCTGAGTTTTTCCAAATACTTCAAATGTTCAATTCAAAGAAAGAAGTAGCAATTGGTCAATTAGATGACCAAGTTGATATTGAAAAATTACTACTAAGTTATTAACTAAACTATTTAAAAAGATAAAGGATATGAATATTTCAGTAATAAGTCCTCGACCTGCAACAATTAGAGGAGGATTTATTCAATCAAATAGTTCGGGCTCCTAGAGTATGGGACCCTTGTGGAAATCTATTTGATTGT
>NC_056565.1:28599534-28611093 GCF_013358625.1 Macadamia integrifolia | reverse complement strand
TTCGTCAAGCATACAAACATAGATATTATTTTTCCTAGACCTTTTTAGTATTAAATTATCATTTGCATCTTTAATGCAACAATGGGAGACATTAAATTCTACTTTGTATCCAATGCTACATAACTGACTCACACTTAGGAGATCATAATTCAGATTTTTCACAAAGTAAACATTCGAGATTGAAATACCTCCAAGTCTTATTTTTCCAATACCAGCAATTTTTCCTTTGCTGTCATCTCCAAAGGAGACCCATCCTCCATCGTAGTCCCGTAAGCTTGAGAATGGGTTCTTGTTGGATGTCATGTGTTTGGAGCATCCACTATCGATGACCCATTCAGCTTCCACCTTATTCTTCAAGCAAACCTATAACAGAAATTTAATTGTACATTGGTCCCCATAATCTCATGGGTCCATTATTGTTAGTGTCAAACTTTCCTATTGGAACCCAAATGGTTTTGTACTTTTTAGGTCTTTGGTTATGCCTTTGGGATGACTTTGGATTTCTTTGGGTCCTTTGATGTTCATAAGGTCCATTTGATCTTTGACGAGTATAGTATTTTTGAAATCTATAGGATCCTTGATCTTGGTGTTTTCCTTGTGGTCTATAAGTCTCCCGAGGGTAGTTCTCATACCCTTGGTATTGTCTTTGGGGCCTCTCAATAGAGTATTCTCTTTGAGGTTGGGTTTTTCTATACCTAAGCATAGGCCTAGAGTTTTCTTGAGACCTATATTGCCTTCATAGTAGGCATGGCTAACTCTTGGTCTCTCAGTTTGAGAATTGGGTTTCTTCTTTTTCTTGGAGTGACACTGGTTTATGGAATGTTCTGTATTTTTGCAAAAACTACATTTAATGTAAGAGGTGGATGGTTGGTTTCTTTGGTCACCCATTCTTGGATTCTCACTTCTAGATGGATTTTGTCCATTGTAACCTAGTCCTTCTCTTTCATTTAGACCTTTCCTTTGAGATCCAAGAAGATTGTCAATGTTCATTTGCCCTTGGGTAAAGGTGCAGAGGGTGGAGTTCAATTTGAAGTTTTCTTCCTCTAGTTCACTCACCTTTGAGGTTAGTGCATCCACTCTCTTATTTAGTGTGTCAACCTCTTTTTCAAGTTCATTCTTATCAGACTCTAATTTGATACTTTCTTCTTACAACGCCTTGAAGGCTTCTTGAAGCTCCTTATTAGAGTCCCTTATTAAGGATTCAGGTTGAGTTCGACATACCTCTTGTTCTTCATCTCCAATAGCCATCAAAGCGAGGTTGGTGACTTCTCCAAATTCACTTTTCTCCTCTTCATCACTTGAGTCCCATGTGGCTGTATAAGCCTTCTTCTTTGGTTTTTGTGGGCATTCGGTTCTGAAGTGTCTAGGCTTTCTGCACTCAAAACAGATTATATCTTTAGAAGAGATTTCCTTGGGTTTAATTTTAGATTTACCTTTTTCCCCATAGGATTTGTCTCCATAGGATTTGTTCTTGTGTTGAAATCTTCCTTTCTTTTTGAGGAACTTGTTGAACTTCCTCGTGATGAGTGAAATTTCTTTTTCCATATCAAATTCTTCATCTTCTTCATCATCGCTTACTTCTTCGATAGTTTGAGTTGACTTTAGAGCTATGGTTCTTTTTTTGTTCTCAGGATTTGGTTTGTTGGCATTCAACTCTACTTCATGAGTTTGTAGAGATCCAAGTAAGTAGTCCAAAGAGATTTTCGTCAAGTCTTTGGCTTCTTCTATTGCTGTTTTCTTGGGTCTCCAAGCTGCAGGCAAGGCTCTTAAGATTTTCCTGACTTTTTCAGCGTTAGTATAAATTTTGCTTAAACTTTTGAGACTGTTCACAACATCAGTAAATCTTGTAAACATTGAAGTTATTGATTCATTTTCTTTCATAAAGAATGATTCATAATCAGAAACGAGTTGGTCTACCTTTCTTTCCTTTACCTCTGCTGTACCTTCATGTGTGACAAGAAGCATATCCCAAATCTCTTTAGCTGTGTCACATGCTATGACTCGGTTGAATTCTTGTTCGTTGAGGGCACACTGAAGGAACGTGATTGCACAGAAGTTGTACTAGATGAGAGTGATGTCTTTAGCTGTCCATTCCCCTTCATCTTTCGATACTGTCTTTCCATCGATTATTTTGGTGATGGTGTATGGTCTATTCTCTATGGCTCTCCATACAAGAATGTTGTGACCACACACAATTTTTGAATCTGCACTTCCAGAAGGAAAAGTTCGCTCCATTAAAGTAAGGGGGTCTCAAGGCGTTCATGCCTTCTGGTGGTCCTTGGAATGTGGTCATGGTCTTTGACTCACTTTTAAGACGATATAGTCTTAAATAAATTGAGCTCCCGCTCTGATACTAATTGAAATAACGTAGAGGGGGGTGAATAGGTTATACTAGTGGAAATTTTAACTCTTTTCGATGTATAGGTCCCAAGTGTGATTGCAAATTAAAAATGATGCGAAATGAGTAAAATAGGCACAATCACACAACACGAGATTTATAGTGGTTCGACTCAATTCGAGTCTAGTCCACTCCCTACAAGAATCTCTTGTAAGGTATTCCACTAGTTCTCCCTTTCAGTATGGTAGGTAGGGAAGAAAACCTTTACAATCTTTTTCACGGATAAGAGTATCCTTACAAATCTCTTTTACAGGCAAAGAGGCGCCTTTACAATCTCTTTTGGAGGTAGAGAGACACCTTCCTCTTTTTAGGATAAGAGAATCCTTATAATCTTAAGTACAATCTAGAATTGTAAAAACAGAAATAAATAAGAAGTAGTGGAATAAGAGGAATACCTTAAGTGTGGTGCAAATGATAAGAATAAGAGATGAATGATGCACCTTTTGTAAAGTCCTCTCTTATGGCTTTGACTTGCACAGGGGAGAGTAAAGGACTTGATTGAGACTTGAGCCTCTTGTTGGGATTAGAGTAATCGAACGACTCAAGTAGAATAGGATGACTCTTGAAAGCTTACAATAATGCTCTTAATGCTCTTTCTTAATTCATATTTAATTAAGAGTGGTTTAGGTATTTATAGGTGAGCTTAGTGAAGCATTTTAGGTAGGAAATCAGGCTCTAATGGTCGTATTCTGGGACCACCGGTCGACCGCCATCGGTAGCCGGTCGATCGGAAAGAGCCGTTAAGGTCAAAAACTAGCCGTTGGAGCTTTTCCAGGGAAGCATTGGTCGACTGGGACTTTCTACAGGTCGACCGGCTATGGTCTCGGACAGTTCCGGTCGACCAGGGCTTCTAGCCGGTCGACTGCAAACATGACAGACTGGTTTCACAAAGTGCTGTAATACTGACCAGTCGTCAGTGTTTTGACCATAGCTTTTTGGTCCGACCTCGGATTGACCTGAGATTGGTTGCGTTGGAATTGTGACTCAATTTCCTACAACTTCTATGAAGGTTTCATCTCCTGACACTGACTTTAAGATTACCAAAAATGCCCTTGAGTCAGGTTAATTCTGTTTTCACAGTTTTACTAGAGCATATTGCACTCTACCACCTAAGGTCATTCTAGTATCATGCATGAGGTGCGTGCGTATGCAATGTGTATACAAATTACAAAATATATTCTCTATTCTATGGTTTTCATCTTGGGTCTTGATATGTTCATCATTACGGGTCTTGATGTCTTCATCTTCGGTCTTGAATGTCTTTAAGCTTCAAGGTTATGCCTGCATGAGTTCAAACCTTGATGTCTTGATTCGACCTTCTAAGTGTTTCTTCAAACTAATTACACTTTCTTCAAACTAATCACATTTTATCAAACCAAGTTAAAGACGTATGTTTGTTTGTTAACATCAAAACATAGCAAGGAGTGTGGACATGTTTCCCAACAATCTGTCCATCAGATGTGTCTGAGATTTTTAGAGGTGATTTCCCTTGTTTAAAAACCCGTCGACCAGACTTTGAGTCAGATCAGAATTTCTGATCTATTGTTATTAATTCTCTCTCGTATTTTGGTTGTGTGTTCTGTTTGATGCTCCTTGCCGAACTGAAATTCTATCATTTCTTTAAATTTGGCCATCAGTGGGGCTTGATCTTTTAGTATGTTATTGTTCTACATCTAGAAATCAGATGTAAACAAAACTGATGGTCTAGATTTGATTTTGTTGAATTTCCTACAATTCTGAGATGTTACTCGTATGCAATTCTGGCCTGTTGCTGGTTTTCTGAAACCTGGTGTTAGGTGGATTTAAACCCCATCAGATTTGGATTGAAGGAAGACCTTCCATTGGTGACCAGAATTTAGAGTCTCGCCCCCTGAATCCTCTCCTATCATAAGTTCCATACCCAAAGTTTAGACCAGATCTGGTGACTCACGCCGGATACGATTTCAGAGTTCTCATATTAATTCCTTTATCCTGTGGGTGTGTTCAGTCGGGTTTAAGAGAACCACGAGTTTTTGATTTGTGATATATTAAGATATACGTACAAATGAACATCTATGGACAAGGAATTCCCTTTTGAATCTAAATCATTTACCATCCATATGATTACTCTTAATCTTAATGAAACTTACAAAGTCTTCGTTTTGTTTTGAAGATCCAAGAAGCTAGAAGTTGGGATTTATACCCTTAAATTTCAGTTTGATAGGACCTTTCTTGAATAAGTTCTCTCACCTGCAACCAAGATAACTCACCATTGGTTTTGCCATTTGTTAAGAGGTAAGTGATGAATAACAACAAAAATAACTCAGCCTTATCCCAACTAAATGGGGTTGGCTACAACCTACTTGGATCTGTGCAATGGAAAAATAAAAATAGTGAAGGGAAAGGAACACAACTACAACTTAGTGGAACCCACCTAAATAGGATCGGCTACATGGATTCTAGCCCGCCAATCAGTTCTATTCAAGGTCATACTTGAGACAGGACCTAAACTATGCATGTCTTTCCTCTCTACTTCTTCTATGGTCATTTTAGGTTTGCCCTTAACTCTTTTAGCTCCTTCACTCTAAATCAGATTCCTCCTTTTTGGTCATCCCACGGTCTCTTTTGAACATGGCCATGCCACCTCAAACGAATTTCTCGGAGCTTATCATGAATTGGGGCAACTCCCAAATCAGCTCTAATATGATCATTTATTAATTTATCCTTCCTAGCATTGTCGCACATCCATCTCAACCAAAGATAAGAATTTTGATCTAGAGGTAGGTAACAACCCAACTTGAAACCGATATATGGGTTAAAACTTGGTTGAAACCAGGTATTTTTGGGGCAAAAGTCGACATGTCATGGGCTGGTCAAAAAACTCAAAACTGGTCAAAATTAGTCAAAGTTTACTATTTTCAGTCTTTAAAATAAGAGAGAGAGAGAGTCCTACGATTTGTGTAAGAGAGTCCCAATAGTTAGATTGGGGCTGCCCACTTCCATTCTTTATATAGAGCTCAAATCAGCTATTACAAGTCCTACTAGGATTAGGAATCCAAAACATAATAGAAAACTAACATAGGCTTACTAGCTTCTAATTTAGACATCAGTCCTAGTTGAACTAGGACAATCCTAATTGGACTAGGAAAACACCAGGGCAGGATGCCTCCTCCCCTTTTCATGATGGACTTCTAACACTCCCCCTCAAGCTGGAGCATAGATGTTAATCATTCCCAGCTTGTTACAAATATAGTCCACTCTACCACTCCCCAAAGACTTAGCGAAAACATCGGCAAGTTGTTCTCTTGTGCGAGCATGATACGTAGAAATAACTGTTTGTTGTAGCTTCTCTCGAACATAGTGACAGTCAACCTCAATATGTTTTGTCATCTCATGGAACATTGGATTAGATGCAATATGGATCGCAACTTGGTTATCACACCACAACTGCGTAGACGAAGTGCATTCAAACCCAAGTTCTATCAGCAACTGCTTTACCCACATCAACTCACAGGTGACATGAGCCATGGCACGATACTCAGATCTGCGTTAGACCTAGCCACAACATCTTGCGTCTTGCTCTTCCAAGACACAAGATTACCACCAACAAACGTACAATACCTAGTAGTTGATAGCCTATCAACAGGAGATCCAGCCCAGTCGGCATCACAGAAACCCTCAATACAACCATGTCCATGATCAGAGTAAAGCAAACCACGACCTGGAGCCTTCTTGAGGTATCATAAAATACGAATAACAACATCCCAATAAGATGTTCATGGAGATGCATGAACCTAACTCACAACACTGATAGGGAACGCAATATCAGGCCTAGTCACTGTTAAATAATTAAGTTTTCCCATCAATTTTTGATACTTCTCAGGATCATCTAACAAGTCACCACTTTTTTCACATTCGGATCCATAGGAGTATCCAAAGGCTTGGACCTTAACATTCCAGTCTTTGTTAGCAAATCCAGAACATATTTCCTCTGAGAGATGGAAATACCTTTTCTTGACAGAGCAGCCTCAATACCTAAGAAATACTTCAACCGTCCTAGATCCTTGGTCTGAAACTTCTGTTGTAGATGTGTTTTCAGACTTTGGATCCCTTCAATATTGTCTCCGGTGATGATAATATCATCAACATAAACAACAAGAAATATCATTCCTGTGCCAGACTTCCGATAGAACACTGAATGATCACTGTCACACCTTGACAGACCAAACTTATGAACCACATCAGTGAACCTGCCAAACCACGCTCGAGGAGACTGCTTCAAACCATACAACAATTTCTTTAGTTTGCACACCATACCAGACTCCCCCTGAGCAACAAACCCTGGTGGCTTTATATAAACCTCTTTATGTAAATCACCATATGAAGAAAAGCGTTCTTCACATCGAGTTGATATAATGGCCAATGAGAAGATGCAACAAGTGATATCAGAATACGAACATAAGCAAACTTGGCCATAGGAGAAAAAATATCCAGGTAATCAACTCCATACACCTGTACGTAGCCCTTGGCCACTAATCGAGCCTTCAATTGAGCAAGAGAACCACTGGGGTTTACTTTAACAACATAGACCCACCGACAACTAATAACGGACTTTCTTGGAGGTAATGGTATGAGATCCCAAGTATGATTTTTATCCAAAGCCAATAACTCCTCTTCCATAGCTATCCTCCAGTCAGGACTAGACAATGCCTCTGCAACAGACTTAGGAACAGAACGAGACAAAGTGGAAAGACAAGTGTAAAAAGAGGAAGACAGACCAGAATAAGAAACAAAATTGGAAATTGGATGTTGGGTACAGCTTCAAACACCCTTACGTTGCGCAATGGGAACATCAATATTAGAAATGGAAATACCTGGATGAGGGACCGTAGACAAAGATGACGAGGTAGGAAGCGTAGAGATAGGGGGTGCAGAATTTGTATAAGGATGATGTGTGTAGATGTTGGTACTGACTGGTGGTTGATGGAGGGCCTTGGGGAAGAAAGGGAAGATCAGAGAAGATTAGAGTAGAGGGGGAAGCACACACTCTCACAAAGCACAAATTCAACAAATTCTCATTCAATAATCGAAATCACTCCAACTTGTCCATCGGTTACAACCTATATATAGGGAAAATAGAGACATAAAATTAGAAACTCAACTGAAATAGTATCTAGCCTAAACTAGGAAACAAATTGCAAACTAACTCTCTAAATCCTAAGTGAACCTAACTTGCTAAAATAAAGTGAATAAAATAAAATCAAAGACAATCTTTCTAAATAAAGTAGATTTCTAAAATCCTACTAGACCCAAAACCAATATGGATCTAGTTCATCCCTGTCTGGAAACCCAGATGGGTATGGATCGCTCCACGGGTGCGTATCTGCATCAATTCCCCCAATGTTGGGAAAAACTTATCCACGAGTTTTGTAGAACTGGAGAATCAACACCAATCAGTCAGCATCCATCCTTACCTATATGAATTCACCATCAAAACCATGATTGAATGCTGTGAAATCCACGTCATGAAGTTCATAGGTGAAGTAGTGACTCGTAAAATTAAAATCGATCGGTTCACTAAAGAGATCAATCGAAATTTTTTGCACAAGTTGATCTTCAATTTTCAATGATGCCATCTCATCGCTCATCTTCTGGCTCGTCTACTTGTTGCTCAATGGTTGAAGGTAGAGTGTGCTTGGGATTTGAAGTCCATGCAGTGATGTAGATAAGTCACTTGGGCTTATTGTATTGCAAATAAGCCTTGGGTTGTGTTATATATGTGTTGGGCCTTTGATCCCATGGGTTTTTTTTTTTTTTTTTTTAAATGGGCCACTTTAATGGGGCCTAAAATATGGGTAGAAGGTAGAAAAACGGGATTTAATTCATTAGTTTAGTTAGTTGCTATTTAATTCAATAACGGTCCATTAGGCCATTGGTCGGTTGTAAAGTCCTATATGGACTATTAGTTAGTCCTACTCTATATTGGAGTCATAAAGTCAAGTCTTAGTCCTATTTTGAATTCCTAGTTGTAGTAGGAGTGTCTAGTCCTGTTGGGAAACTAGCTCCTAGTTGTAGTAGGAGTGTCTAGTCCTATTGGGAAACTAGCTCCTAGTAGTAGTTTGATTGCTATTTTGCCTTCTATAAATAGAGGAGCCTATGTACTTATAATTTCAGATTTGAATGAATGAATTATTGAGTGATTACTTTTTAGCTAAAAAAACTGTTATTGAGAGGTGAGATGCCTAGACCTTTGAGGAGTGTGATATCCAAAACTTAAAGGGTGGTACCCATTCCTTTATTCTCTTTCACCCTTCTCAACCCTCCATCGATTCTTCTTTTTCTATTTTTATTTTCTGTTTATTGTTATTAGAAGTTCAGACCTATTAATGCATACAAAATCAAAATCAGCCAACCAAAGAGTTCTTATTTTTTAAGCCAATCGACCCTCATTGCTGCCCAAGTTTGAGATCTGATCTGCAGATCCTTTGGAGGATTGGTTCTATAGTCTAAGAAGATCAATCGATCCTGAAGGTTATCTGAAGAAGACAAGTTGTTATTCCTGTATAATTCTTCACATTCTCTCTCTTAGGTCTGAAAATCAAGAAAGCGTATAACTCCATAACCAGTCATCAGAAGCCCTTCATATTTGGGGGTTTTTGTACCCTCCCTAGGGACTATCTACATCCAAAAGTGCAGCTCAATCGAACTCCCACAGACTTGACCGCACCTTTCTCTCTCCAACTCTATAGGTCTTTCTCTCTCCTATCGGGTTGGGTTTTTGACTGATTTTGCTCCTATATTGGTATTGTATCATTGGGGGTTTATTTGATGGTATTATTTTTTTGTTTCTTGCTCCTATTTGTATTGTTTGGGGTTATAAACTGCGGAGTTAGTTACTTGTAATCTACTCCTACATTAAGCGGTGTCAGAGCTACGGTTAAAGAAAACTCCAAACAGTCTATCAGAGCATCACTGAAGATGGTTCCATCAGTTCGTTACTTCGCTGGACAAAGGGATACATTCTACATCCTTGATTGGTTAGATTCTCTGGAGGAATATTTTGACTACTATAACTTGACAGAGACACAAAAGCTTCAAGTTGTTTGCTTTCGGTTGATTGGTCGTGCTAGAGATTGGTGGAGAGTCCATGAAAAGTGACTCCGAGTTTGAGGACATGAGCCTAGGACTTGGGAAGAGATGAAGTACGAGTTAGTGACACAATACCTCCCTGTATATTTCCATAGAAGGCTCTTCCCTCCACAGGATTCCCATCATAATACATCTACTGTTGCACAATCTAATGATCAGCCACGTTATTTTCATGGAGAATTTCTTGAATGGATGCGTGAATTGGGCATATACTTTGACAACTACAACTTAACAGAGACACAAAAACGCCAATATGCATGTTCCCAGATGAGTGATTGTGTTCGAATGCAATGGAGAGTCCATGAAAGGCAACTTCAAGCTCAAGAATGTAAACCTAAAACGTGGGACGAGATGCAGTATAAGTTGGCAGGCATGTACTTATCTGAGCATAAACGAAACATGTACTTCCTTCCACCAGATGTCCAAAAGCCACCCACACTTGACAATAGCATGAAGGAATCATCGGCCTCTATTGTGGAGGAGCAACAAGAGAAGACACCTCTGACCAGTGAACTAGAGTCAAAAGTTGAAGTTAGTGTTAAAATTTTTCCAGCCATTCTTATTGTTGAGGAAGAAGTGAAGAACTAGTCATTGATGTTCCCATTAATGAGACTCATGTGGGAGAAGTCGAAAGCAACAATGTTGCCACAATGGACAATGAGGTTGAGATTAGGGAACTTGATAGTACAACAATTGTGATGATTGTGAATAGCCAAGAGGAAGATCCTAAGGAGTTCAAGAATGAAGTTGTGTTTGAACCATCAATGGAACCGATTAGAAACCACCAAGTAGATGGACCAAAAGAGTTTTATGTTGCATTGAAGTTAGAAGAGATTAAAGGTGCATATGTAGATGGCCCTATAGATACATCCGAAGATCTTGAAGATCGAGCTCCTCACATTCTAGACTACACCTTTATTATCAAAGAGCTACCTGAATTTTTCTACGGCTTGAAGAGGGACGTGCACCATGATATAATCACCCTCATACTCTACAAAATTCGAGGACGAATTTTTTCTAAGAGAGGGCGAGTTGATGTAGATAAGTCACTTGGGCTTATGGTATTGCAAATAAGCCTTGGGTTGTGTTATATATATGTTGGGCCTTTGATCCCATGAGTTTTTTTTTTTGAAATGTGCCACTTTAATGGGCCTAAAATATGTGTAGAAGGTTGAAAAACGGGATTTAATTCATTAGTTTAGTTTGTTGCTATTTAATTCAATAAAGGTCCATTAGGCCATTGGTCGGTTGTAAAGTCCTATATAAGGGTGTCAACGGTCCGGGTCGGTGCGGTTTCGGTCCGGTTCCACCGGTTTCGGTGTGAGTTTGGAAGAGACCGAAACCGACCCAATAAGGATTTATCGGTTTCGGTCCGGTGTCGGTTTCGGTGCGGTTTGGGTTCGGGTTGGTACCGGTTTGGATTTATTAGGTTCATTTCGGTTTGGATCAGTTTTTTAAACCGGTATGAAGCCATTAGGAAACAACCAAATGATGAATTGTTGAACTTCGATTTTTTAAATCGATTTGTAACCGGGTTGGTTTTGATTTTTGGTCTAGTTTGAATTCGATTTTCCATACAAATGTATATAAAACTATTCAAATTTTAATTTTTTTAATGAATTTTGGAGTGTTTCGGTTTCTTACCGGTTTGGTTTCGGTTTCGGTCCGGGTTTTGAGCCGGTTTCGGTTTGGTTTCGGGTTCATCCGGTTTTCGGTGCGGTTCGGTTTGGTTTTGGGGTTACAATACTTGAAACCGAACCGAACCAATAAGGATTCGGTTCGGTTCGGTCCGGGTTGTTATCGGTTCGGTCCGGCCGGTTTTACCGGTTCGGTTTAGGAATTGACACCCCTTACTCCTATATGAACTATTAGTTAGTTAGTCCTACTCCATGTTGGAGTCATAAAGTCAAGTCCTAGTCTTATTTTGAATTCCTAGTTGTAGTAGGAGTGTCTAATCCTATTGGGAAATTAGTTCTTAGTAGTAGTTTGATTGTTATTCTGCCCTCTATAAATAGAGGAGCCTATGTACTTAT
>NC_056565.1:28581887-28599514 GCF_013358625.1 Macadamia integrifolia | reverse complement strand
TAAGAGAGGGCGAGTTGATGTAGATAAGTCACTTGGGCTTATGGTATTGCAAATAAGCCTTGGGTTGTGTTATATATATGTTGGGCCTTTGATCCCATGAGTTTTTTTTTTGAAATGTGCCACTTTAATGGGCCTAAAAAATGGGTAGAAGGTAGAAAAACGGGATTTAATTCATTAGTTTAGTTTGTTGCTATTTAATTCAATAAAGGTCCATTAGGCCATTGGTCGGTTGTAAAGTCCTATATGAACTATTAGTTAGTTAGTCCTACTCCATGTTGGAGTCATAAAGTCAAGTCCTAGTCTTATTTTGAATTCTTAGTTGTAGTAGGAGTGTCTAATCCTATTGGGAAATTAGTTCTTAGTAGTAGTTTGATTGTTATTCTGCCCTCTATAAATAGAGGAGCCTATGTACTTATAATTTCAGATTTGAATGAATGAATTATTGAGTGATTAGTTTTTAGCTAAAAAAACTGTTATTGAGAGGTGAGATGCCTAAACCTTTGAGGGGTGTGATACCCAAAACCTAAAGGGTGAGATATCCATCCCTTTATTCTCTTTCACCCTTCTCAACTCTCCATCGATTCTTCTTTTTCTATTTCTATTTTTATTTTCTGTTTATTGTTATTAGAAGTTCAGACATGTTAAAGCATACAAAATCAGAATCAGCCAGCCAAAGAGTTCTTGTTCTTGAAGCCAATCGACCCTCATTGCTACCCAAGTTTGAGATCTGATCTGCAGATCCTTTGGAGGACTGGTTTTATACTCTAAGAAGATCAATCGGTCCTCTCTTGAAGGTTATCTGAAGAAGACAAGTTGTTGTTCTTGCAGAATTCTTCACATTCTCTCTCCTAGGTCTGAAAATCAAAAAAGCTCATAACTCCATAACCAGCCGTTAGAAGCCCTTCATATTTGGGGGTTTTTGTACCCTCCCTAGGGACTATCTACACCCAAAAGTGCAGCTTAATCGAACTCCCATAGACTTAGCTGCATCTTTCTCTCTCCAGCTTTATAGAAGATCTTTCTCTCTCCTATCGGGTTGGGTTTTTGGCTGGTTTTGCTCCTATATGGGTATTGTATCATTGGGGTTTTATTTGATAGTATTATTTCTTTGTTTCTTGCTCCTATTTGTATTATTTGGGGTTATAAACTGCGGAGTTAGTTACTTGTAATCTACTCCTGCATTAAGTGCAGTGTCATTGAATTTCCTCGAGCTTCTCTCGTATCAGTTGCATTTGTTGACGGATATACAATAAAAGGTCTAGATCCATTGGGCTTTTTTTTTTTTTCAAATTTTTTTTTCTTTTACATTGGTCGGATACTCACAGCAAGGAGTGAATGGCAGAATGGTAAATAACTGAGATTCTTAAGTGGATGGTAGTATTGCAATATTGGGAATTCAAATGGAAACACAAAAAGTGTGCAACGTATAAAGGGCATGGGTATACTTGGAATTAAGGAAAAATATGAGATAAAGGAGTGAAAAGATATAGAGGGCAAAGTGGAAAAATCAGAAAACTAAAGAAAGTAAAAGAGAAAAAAAGGCTAGGGGTGGGGTTTGGGTTACCAACAAAAGGGGGAAGTATCTCTTTGGAGATGGAAACCAGCACCAATAGAGGAGGTGCTTCTGCCGTTCGGCTCACTGCCTACTCCACGGAGTAATACCTTTTTTGGGTTTCGTATTTTGCTCAATGCTTAATTGGCTTGTGACTGTTAAAACAGTCTAGGTGCTATGACAACTACCTCAACCTGAGATAATACGCAAGCTAGGGTTTCACCCCTCTTACAATGTATATGATGAGAAATATGAGTACAAGTCCCTCCCTTTACAATCAATACTTTAGGTTATGCAACTTTAACAACCTAAGTTTTGCAAAATATGACTTGGTGAGTAGAGATTACCTCCCTTGACTAGCAAGGGGTGGAGAGCTTCTCTGAGATTCCCATATACACTGGAATCTTCAACTTTCTTTTTTCAATGGCTAATATTGAACATTGAAGAGTAGAAAATGTCTTCTCCTTCTTCTATCTATCACACACAAGGAGCTTCTTTGTCTTTAATGAACTTGATGGAGAATCTTGAACCTTCAAGAGTAGAAGATGATGGTCCATCTTCTTTGTCTTCGCCTTTTTCTTTTTCTATCACACATAAGGAGCTTCTTTGTCTAATGAACTCTTGCACCCCTCTCTAACCTCCAATGTGGTCTTTAATGGCTTCTCAAGCTTAGTGGTGATGGTACTTAAGCATTCAATACACAAAAATCTTCAAACAAAGGGTTTTCTCAAGATTTGGGCATGAGAGCACACAAACACTTGGCCTCTTATTCTCTTTTCTCTTCTAGGGAATTTTTTTTTCTTCTTGTTCTTCGAGAAGTTATGAAAAAAAATACCTAGAATCCACTTAAGAAGGTCCAACAAAAGTCCCAAAATTGTGTATGGTTTAACCACCCGATTCATACCGGAATTTACTCTGGCAGATTGACCTTACCTCAGTGTGGGAGTCATAAATTTTTATATATAACTCCAAATGAACCAATTCTTGTTTCTTCTAAAAGTAGATTCAAATATTTACAACTTTCGTAGAAATATCATTCATCTAATTCTTCAAAATAGCTCAAAATTCAACTCAAAGTCATGTGAACTGAACTCGTCATAAAAAATTCGGTTGGCTCTGTTTTAGAGCGATCATACAAAAATGATCATCTTTCTCTTGTTTGAATTCTAATTGACCTGATTCTTTTTTCTACGGATAGAAGACTCGAAGCACTACATTTCTCATGTTCATACCTTCAACCCAGATGTACTGTATATGTATAGATCTAAAAAATGAGATTGAACCCAACTAATGTGTATGACATTGCCTTTTTCAGTTTGCATGTTAGCTTGAAGAATATGTCGTAACTATTTTCTCCAATATCCGATTGATGTGATTTCAATTGTGTTTGAATCAAGGTTCAAGGATCTACAACTTACATGTATATGTATCTTTCTACATCTTTCATCTAGATTTTCAAAAATGCCCTCAAACATGCTGCCATTGTATAAACCAATGATTTCTTCACTTTTAATGAAGGGTCCTGCACACACTGTTTCCACTTTTAAACATGCAATGTGTGGCACATCTTTGAGCGTTATCATGACAACTTAGTGATCGTACACAACCATGACATCACCTTTAACTACCTCATCACTGACACGTGGCCAAGCTTGCCAACAAGGACAACCAATATGCAAAAGCCTCCTTTAAGAGACAGGTATGTTGGGGTGCAAGCCGGGAGATACTCCTATTCATGCTAATGGTCACCTGGTTAGCAAGGAATGTGATTCTATGGATAAGGGGAGATATCAGAGGTTAGTTGGGCGCTTGATCTATCTTTCTCATACATGCCCGAACATAGCATATGTAGTCAGCTTGGCTAGCTAGTAATGCATCATCTTTGCTCGTCACACATGGAAGCCGTACTGCACATTCTCTGTTACTTGAAATCTGCCCCAGGACACGACATTTTTTTTCTCCTTATGATCACCTTCGTGTCGAGGCCTTCTGATCTAGGAGCACTCCAATGGATTGACCCGAACCCATTCGAGAGCCCGGACCAAGAACCGGATCGAAGTTTAAGGCTAGAGAGAATCGAGATTTCAGCTTTGTTAATTCCTTTATTTTTGGAAAGTAAACTTGCACCTTTATTTTATTTCCTAAGTTGGTGGATTAGATTAGGATTCTTTTTTCTTAGCAAATTATAATAGGATTCTTCTTCTATTGGTTTCCTAGTTTGTAAGATTTATTTTTTCTTTTGCTTTTATTAATGTGGAAGGCCTATGGCCAATATGATTGAAGAATAATGAATTGAGCTTGTGAAATGCCTACGTGCTGCCTTCCTCCACCCTCGCTCTCTCTCCTCCTTCTTCTTATAATTCTCTTCTGATTTTCTGCTCTGTTCCAGCAACCCTATCATTCCAGCAAGAGAGGTGTGATCTCTTTTGATTATTTCTTTCTCCTTATTCCTTCTTCCTCTTCTTGTGTTAATTTCTGCCATTACCAAACCAGCAGACCTGAGAGGGATTCAACCAATCTCCTTCAAACCTAACCCTCGTTAACTGAGATTTTGGATACCCACCTGGGCGATCATAAACCCTGAGAATCAATTGCTTAAAGTCCCTTTACCATCAGTTAGCACACCTGCAACTGAGACCAACTCCGTTCTACCACCGGGAAGAATTTCAGGCAGCTTTCTTTGAAGAATCAATGCCTATTTCCCTGGGTTGTCACATGGGTTTGGTAAAGGCATGAGTTGTGAGCATGGATCCCAGATCATGGCTTGATTCAGCTGGTCTTGTTGAAGTTCTCTCCATCGCAAGGTCCCATTACCGTTGGTTTCTGGTTTCAACATAAGGAAGAAGAAGACTCTTCTAAATATTTGCCCCTCCCCATCTTTATTACATCTTGCCATCAGTTTATTGTCCATACCTAATATACCCCTCCCTTCTCATAAGTTACACACCCTTATGTTTTCCTTTCTCTTTTGCTTTTGATTTCCATCTATTTACTAGCCTGCCACTCCACTTCTAAAGCTCTTAGACTAGATATCTCTTAGTCTTTGTCTTTTGTGGTAGCCTTTATTTTATTCCATATCACTACCCTTACTTTTTCCCTTTGTTACACCCTACCATTGAGTCTTGCCCCTTCCTAGTTTACACCTAGTAAGTAAATCAGATCCCCTTTCATGTCCCTTTTTATTCTCTATTGACCCTTATTAAAATCTGTTTTAGTACAAGAGTGCCATCCCCTATTTGTAACTTCAGTTTATTTTCAGACACTACCATCATTCCTTAGTATTTGGTTATTGCACTCTTGGGTGGGCCCCCAAAGATCCGAGTTGGGTCTTCGGGACCCACCGGCCCCACATTACCTTCACCTATACTAATTGGGCAGATTCTTTGATGACCGTAGGTCTACAACTGGTTATGGCACCTTTTTTGTGGTAACCTTGTTACTTGGCGCAGCAAGAAGCAAGCCATTGTTGCCCGGTCTAGGGCTGAAGCAGAGTTTCATGTTATGGCCCATGGCATTTGTGAACTTTTATGGCTTCATGGACTTCTTAAGATTTGGTTGTCCCTACTACTCTTCCTATGAGGCTATTTTGTGACAGAAAATCTGCCATTAGCATTGCTTACAACCCAATCCACTATGATCAAACCAAACACGTAGAGATCGATCGACACTTCATCAAAGAGAAACTGGATATGAGTCTTATCACTATGCCTTTTGTTCCCAATAGTGAATAAGTGACTGATGTATTTACTAAGGGTCTTAATAGTAAGATGTTTCATCCTATTATCTGCAAGTTGGGCATATGTGATATCTATGCACTAGCTTGAGATGGGTGTTGTAAATGAGTACAAAGGGAGAATTGTCTATTAGGGATATTTTAGTCTTGTACTCATATCTGGAATGTTCTCTTTCATATTATAAATAGAGCGAGCCTATGCCCATTAGACACAAGTCATTATTCCAACATGTATGCTACTTGCCTCGACTTTGTGGCTTGAATGCCTCATTTGCCTAGGTGTCAAGGTGGCTGACAATTTCCACCAAGGTTTGGGAACTCGGTATCAGGAACGGGATTGGTCAAGGCCGGTACAGATCCGATATTCATCCGGATCAGTGAGGATCGGATAGAAATACCCCTGCTTTCAATTAAATAATCATTTTTTGGACTATTTTACTCTTCATCCATATTGATCCATCGATACGGTATGGGTATGGGCCAAGAATTGGGTTCAGTTAAGGCCGATTCTGATTCGATTTGATTCCTCAAACCATGCTCCACGCCCGCCTTGGTGCCCTGATAACTATGATAAGGGTTTTTAGCATGCCTATTTTTTTAATTCGATTTCAGGCCACTCTATTTGACTACTTGATGCAGATTAATAGCCAAAATAGGTTTGTTTTATTAGGAAGGGTTGGGTTGTATATGTGTTGGGCCTTTCAGTCTATGTGGTTTGGACTTTGGAGTGTATTGGGCTACTTTTATGAGTCTAAAAGAGGGGCTCTAAGATTGGATACAGGATTCACTGATTTGTTTCCTTTTTCATTAGTTTCTTTTTAGATGGGGATATTTAGTTTCTAATTTTAGCACCTAGTTAGTTTCTAATTTTCAGTCATAAGTTAGTTTCTAATTCCAGTTGTTTTATTTCCTAGTTTACTTTTCCAGATCTAGTAACTAGATGTTAGTAATCTTTATTTCAGTTTTTGTAGTAGCTTTGGAGTTACTAAATTGTAATCACCCCTCCTCCCATCATTATTATAAATAAAGGAGAACTCTCATTAGTAGAGGCACGGTTTGAATTAATGAAAAAAACTTGCTTGCTGGTTGCTGTTATGCATCTTCTGGGTAGACTGTGTGTTTGATCACAGTGGAAGGGGGTGGTGTTTGATCCATTCGACACTTTGCGGTGTAAAGCCTGAGTGGTCTTTTCAAGCTTTCTTATCTTTCCTATTTCCAAGTTTTATTTTCAAGCATCTATTACTGTTCAGAATACTAGGTATTTAATTCAATCTTCTTGTTCTCAATTCTTTCCAGTGATAGGCCTTCCTGTGCAGAATTTTCAGTTTCTGTCTAGGCCTATCCCACGGTTAATTTTATCTGGGATTTTAACCTAAGGTACTACTGGTATAAAGGGGAACTCCAGATTTGAAGGCCATCTGATCTCAGATTACTGAGTTGTCAGAATTCTCCCTGTTTTCATCTTTTAGTGACCTGTAGACTCTGATATTAAAATTGGTAGGCCTACTTCCTGCAGTTATTAATTTTTGGACTGCTGTTCATATTATTTTGCTCATCTGAACCTGATTGGACTCCTATTTGTTCCTGGTTTATTCCTAAAGAACCACTGTTGACTTGGATTTTGTTATTCTTATCTCTGGACATTGATATTCTGCTGGACTGGTAGATTAATATTCTGTTGCTGATCTACTCCTTTTGTTGTAAATTTTTATTAATATTAATATTTCACTCTTCCAATTCGAAGCTTGTATGGGTTTCTGCTAGTCATAGCAATAATATTACTGTTCTTACTGGTTGCAGGATGACTACTAGTTGAGGCTGCTAAGTGTTCCACACAATCATCTGTCTTCTAGAGGGAGAGTGAGCAAGGGAAATGGAAGGAGTTTCATACCAACGATTCCCCAAGGTGAAGATAAGGGAGTTGAAGGATGACTACCTTAAGTTTGAGCTTCGGGAGACGGATGCTAGCATGGCAAATGCCCTTCGCCGTGTGATGCTGGCAGAGGTTCCCACAATTGCAATCGACCTGGTTGAGATTGAGGGCAACTCATCAGTACTTAATGATGAGTTCATTGCCCACCGACTTGGTCTCATCCCTCTAACCAGTGACCGTGCCATGGGCATGCGGTTCTCCCGTGATTGTGATGCCTGTGATGGTGATGGCCAATGTGAGTTCTGCTCTGTTGAGTTCCACCTTCATGTTCGCTGTGACTCAGACCAGACCCTTGATGTCACGAGCCATGACCTTGTGAGTTCTGATCCCTCTGTTGTGCCTGTTGATGTCGTGCAGCGCTCTGATTCTGTTGGATATGAAACTTCTGAGCAGAGGTGGGGCCCAAGGCTTTGAAACGGTTTTGTGATTTATAACTTTCAGTTTGTTTTTTGTTCTCTGTATATTACAACTTTTATAATCTAACAATATATTATGATGTTTCATGTGTTCATTAGGGGAATAATCATTGTGAAGTTGCGTCGGGGTCAAGAACTAAGATTGAGAGCAATAGCTCGCAAAGGGATTGGCAAAGATCATGCTAAATGGTCGCCTGCTGCAACCGTTACTTTTATGTATGAACCAGATATTCATATCAATGAAGATTTGATGGAAACATTGTCACTTGATGAGAAAAGAGAGTGGGTTGAAAGTAGCCCTACAAAAGTTTTTGGACTTGATCCTAATACGCAACAGGTAGACAACCATTTCAATTTTCATTGGCCGTTTTTATTCTTAATATTTTGTTATATTAGTTAAGTAATGGCCATTGTATTGTGATGCTTGATGCACATCTACTTTGGGGATTTCTTTTGTATCACAGTATCAGTGTTTTGAGTTGGCCCTTGTTATGTTTTTTTTTGCTAACTACGGTATCCAGGCCTTTGGCCTGACTAGTCCTACAGGCCCATACTGACCCCACAACCGCATGGACCGGGTCACACCGGGGTTGAATGAGAACCATTCAACTTTCACTGAAAGCAGTGAAGATCACTAAACACCCCTTTGATTTTTTTTCAGTTGCTGTTGTGTTTCCTTTGACTTTAGTAAGTTCAGTTAGATATGCCTTTGATTCTTTTGTTGGTGGTTAATTGGTTATGTACATTTTTTTTGGTCTATCCTATTTGACTGCCAATGGGACTTTTAACTACAGCTACATGAGATTTTTTAACCACTACAAGGGAGGAGGGACGGGGAAAGGTGTGCCTTATGGCACAAATGTGAAATAGGAGAGTCGATCCCTGGACCTCCAGGGGGCATGCACTCTACTGGCAAGCCACTGACCAACTGAACAAGCAGCTGTTCATGGTTATTTACATTTGACATAAATATCATCTTTACTCCTTTACTTTAATTTGTTCTTTGTCTTGACTTACTTGATCTAATTTGAACAAGTTTATTATAGTAGGAGAAATTAACGGCCAAATTAGGCTAGAACTTATGTTTCAAAACATGGAATATGAACATTTTTTTAAACCACAATGAGCAGACCACAAGGTTTTTCATTTTGGAGCTACTGTTTCAGGTTGTCGTGATTGATCCTGAGGCATACACGTATGATGAGGAAGTGATCAAGAAAGCAGAAGCCATGAGGAAGCCAGGACTGGTAGAAATCTATGCCAAAGACGACAGTTTCATTTTTACAGTTGAATCTACTGGTGCCGTCAAAGCTTCACAGTTGTTCATCAATGCGATAGAAGTTCTTAAGCAGAAGCTGGATGCAGTTCGCCTATCAGAGGACACAGAAGAAGCTGATGATCAGTTTGGTGAATTGGGTGCACACATGCGAGGCGGATGATCACTTTTGTTGTACTGGACTCTGTTCGTATGAGGAAGCATATATTGATGAAACTGCTTCGGTATTAAGGAATGTGGTTCACTTGTCATGAATTTCAAACCTCTGACAGTGATGTAGGAACCAAAGAATAAGCAAGGGAGCACAATTCACATTATGTGGGGCACTAGCTTGGGCAATCCTGGGATTAGGACTGTGTTTTCCCGTCGGTAGTTTTTTAATGAAAACTTAATACAGTCTATGTGTAAAACATGGTTATTTTGGATTCTTGCTAGCTCTTAAGTTTCTTTATACACTGCTAGGGGTTCCCATGTTTTGACTATCCTTCATGACTTCCTTTGAACTTGAACACTTGTCTCATGTTGCGTCTTTTATTCTTCAGTAACTGTGTACGTCTTGGTGTTCTACCATTTGGAGACCACCATCATTTGTCTGGATATGCGTTGAGAATTTGTGTACGTTTTCAATGTAAAATTTGTAGGATTGATTGGTTTTTCACTTCGCATTCAGGACCGTTTACTCTTACACTTCGCTTCCTTTGTCCGAGGTAGATGCATACCGTGAACTGTGGAAGGTGTGGGGTTTTTTTCCGTTGAGTGCTTGATCAACCGATATAAGTTGATTTCATATTTTTTTCCCGAGAGGGCTTACCTTTTGGATACGACGGACAGACTCTTATTGTTAGTCACGAGTCAGCCCACCTATGGTTTGTTGGGAATTTGAGGGTCCGTTTGATAACGTTTTTGCCGTTTCTGTTTCAAGAAATGACAGAAACATAAATTTCCGTTCCTAGAAATAGAAACGGAATTGAATGTGTGTGATAAGTCATGTTTTTAGAAGTCGATGGTAACCAGTGAAAGAATTGCCACAAGTCGTTTCCAGAAACGGCGAAACAAGTTGAACCTGTTTCGCCTGGGTCGTTTCTTGAACCATAACAACTTGTTTCGCCTGGGTCTTTTCTTGAACCATAAATAAGTAAAAATTTCTATTTTTATTTCTAAAAATAAGTGAAACCAAACAGTTTTATCAAACGTTTTTTGCTCCGTTTTTGCTGTTTCTGGAAATAGAAACGGCAGAAACGCATTTCTTGAAACGTTATCAAATAGGCCCTGAGAGTTGCTCCTGTTCCAACTCCTATCGTCAATGTAAATGAGTGGCTTTGGTCCAAGAAATCGTTTCCAGTTTGTTTTTGTTTTAAGTTCACTTCTCACCAAATAGAGCCTTTGGAATTATTTTACTATTTTTTTTTTCTTTTCAGGTGGGTTATTGCCCAATGGATTGATAATCAATCTTTCAATGAAAAAAAGAAAAAAACCTTTTTTTTTTCTCTCTCCTTCCTTATTTATAATTTACATTTACTTTCATTATACTTAGAGATCATGACATGCATCTAGATCATTAAAACAGAATATGTGGGAACAAAAACAAATATAAATAGGAATATAGCAGAAAAATGGACTCTTTTCTTTATTCCTATTCCTCCATATCAAACATTTCTGGAGGACAAATTGATTATATCTCCTAACGATGGGTCGGCAAAATTATTGGGCGAGCTAGATTTGAACCAGCGTAGATATATTGCCAATGAATTTACAGTCCGTCCCCATTAACCGCTCAGGCATTGACCCAACAAGAATCAATTCTAGGTTTATAGATAGTCTATGATCAACTTCCTTTAGTAGTACCCTACCCCCAGGGGAAGTTGAATTCTCTGTTGCCTCCTTGAAAGAGAGATGTCCTAAACTGCTAGACGATGGGGGCATACCTGCTGATTGCTATCAATACTATGCTCATCTCATAGTATAAACAATTTTTTGGGAATTGTCAATATTCAATATAATGTAATAGCATGACTAGATCCGAAGAATCTTTCTGGCTTTCATGATTCATTCCATCGAAGAAATAAACATTAACTTAAAACTGTTTGTATATCCGTGCATTAGTAGTAGAAGAAGCAGTGTTTGGTTTAGTAACTGAAATTAAAACCTTAGATTCTTGGTAAGGAGGTTTTGGCATGCTTAAACGTCATTTTAGAACAAGGAGACAGAAGAGAGGTAGTTTAAAGCATAAAGTAGAAAGCCGAGCGGAGGGATGGAAGGAAATGAAAAAGAAAAATTGAATTGAGATTTATGGATACATGAAAGTGGGAAAGCTAGGATCTTTGCAACTGTAGGGAGACACTGGTGTTAGAGTGGGAGATGTTTTGTTTCCTATTCATAGATACATATGCTAAATGTGTTAAAAAAAAAAAAAAAAAAGAACCACTTTGTCAGTAGGCCTAAGCAAAAAAATTGTTAAGAGGAACGAGGTCATAGACCTCCAAAAAAATAGGAGCAACGCTCCAAGGCCACGATGTGGTGCTTTTGTCCAAAAGAAGATGATTAGTTCCTCTGAGTTGCTCCAAACTTCTGCAACACTCCGTCCTTTCTCCCTTGCTTGCTTCAATCCATATAGAAAACACTTGGTACGTGTTTCAATTGAATTTCATGTAGTCAGATAGTTTGTAGACAATGAGACACAATTCCCATTAAAAAAAGATGCAATTAGCCCATCTTGATAAATTTGCAAGAATGTTTGATATACTAGCACAAATCAAAATGTGTTTATCAAGTAAAGGGAGGCAAGAGAAAACAAGCTTAGTATGTTTAGGGATCACCTGTTGTTGTTGATTTCACTAATGATTCAGTTGGTAGATTAACTCGTATCTGTCAATCTTTTATTTTATTCTATTATCAGTGATATGTCTAATTAGTCGGATCCAGAGTATAGTTTTATTTTTCACTAAAAGCTTAGGCATCCAGGCGGCTTTGTTTGGATTAGTGACTTGGTCACTGTCATGTGGGTGCCTTGCTGGTGTCACCTTAATTTTTCCCTTCCTCAACCACCGTAGTTCACCTAGGTGCTATGACAAGTATAAGCTTAACACCATTTGGTTCTCTCTGTGAGAAGAAAACTAAATGCATATTAAAAGGTGGGGGCTCTGTTTTTTTATGGTGCTTCCTCCAAATCTAATCTACCTTCTCCATTACTGGCTTGGGACTGACAATACAATAAGAACTGTTGGAGTTGACAAGGAAAATATTGAAAAGCAAAATAAAATTTTTTTTTATATAAGAAAAAAATCACAATTTCGTCTGCTCAATTGTCTATATAGTCATTCGCCAATGAATACCTGATTGTTCTCCGGATTCTCAACGCTAATATTGGCATGTTTGGGACTTCAAGTAAATATTAGGGCTCTTCACCATGATATTAATTTGTATTGAAGAAAGGAAACATGTAGGTGCCAGGTCAGGATTTAAAAAACCTTCTCACAGGGTGGCGTGCCTCCATCTAAGACCCTACCTTGCCCTAGGGATGGATGGTGCCTCTTCAATCCATCTCTCAGGATCTTCTCTCTCCCTGCTAGGCTGCCCATGTGAACTCAGTGCAAATGCTCAATGCCCATCTACAAAAGCAATGTCTGCCTATTAATTACATCGGTGAGTGTACAATGCTAGGCATCTCTCTTGTCTTGGGGAAAGGGTTGGAACTTCAGGGCATGCCTGGCACCACCTCGATCAGCAGTGCTTGGTGAACAGTAGATGCCACTGCTCCAAAATCAAGCTGAAATAAGGATCCATCCTGTACTGACCTTTTATAGCCTCAAACCCAAGCGAATTCTTGCCAGCCGTATAAGTAGTGGCACATATATGTAAAATGGGAAGAAGGCTTTTGGAGATTGAACGAATTCTATAGGATCGTTGGCACTTTTTTCTTCTTGAGGCGGCGACCAAAATCCTAAGAGAGCTCCTGCTCTTTTGGAAACATGTCTTCCTATCCAATCTTTTCCCGAACCTCCTTTAATGAAAGAAATACAAGCTCAAAAAGGAATACCAAAACCTAGTTCACCGCATCCATCTTCTTGCTGGGTGCCTTTGGGGAATAGATGATCCGAGATTCGATCTGTTGGCCCTCTAACGGTTAGAAAAAAAAAATTTAGGCGAAAAAATCAATGTGTCGATCCTAGCCCTCTTTCTTTTTCATAGCAAGTTTTTTAACTTCTAATGAAGGGGATTTTCCTTCCATTTTTCAAGAAAGATAAGTTTTGGCAGCCTATGGCCTCCAAAGATTCTCAAAATTATTTTTCTCTATTTAGAGACGAAGCACAAGATCATATTCAATGATGTCATCTTGAGACAACTAAAGTGCCATTGGGAACATCTTTCAATTAGCTCATTTTCCGTAATCTTGACTACCTGTAGTTTGTTGCAATTGATTGGTTTCTTTGTGGTTAGCTTGTGAGGTGGCATAGGTCAAAATTGATTTTATGATATAGATGTTTAGACCTCCCCCTCTATGCTATACGGTAATGATTCCTCTGACATAATGACCTTTACCACAACAATGCTATCCATAGATCAAATTATTTTGTGGATTGAATTTCACTTGACTATCAATGGGTCCATTGCGTGTGCTCGGGGTTCAGTTAGAGGCTGCCCTCACTCAGAATAATGCAGAGGTAACTGCACTTAGAACACGTACCACTCAAATTCCTCCTCCAACCGTAGAAGGAAGCCCAAAATCTCTTGTCTCGGTCGGAATCAGTTCACGAATGAGTTCCTTCCATCGGTCACATCTAGTCAATCAGTTCACACGGTATCTGTCCGTAAATAAATCTCTCTTTTTTGTTATGAGTCGTCTTGTTTATCAGAGAGGGACTGAAAGACTATATATGGGCTAGCTCGGCCTTGCAAGCAACTATGGCAAGTGCTACCTCACCTTAGACTCCCATTTTAATAATGAGTTGAGTGGGGATTGACTATTTCAAAATTAATTAGTCTACCAGTCAAGTCCACTGGAAGTCACCCACTATTATTATAACATCAAAGGTGTTTGTGGTTTTATCCAGTTTCATTCAATTGCAAGCAACATTATATAATTAATAGGTTGAATCCAATTTCATTCCATTTTGATAGTTCAGATAGCTTTCTTTGGGTATGCTTCCAATCTCATTCAATAATGTCAGTGTTCTTTCATTTCAAGAACGTTCTTTTGTGAAAAAAAGCATTTCAATCAACTAATTGCGTTGCGCTGTGTATTGCGTAAGTAATCACTGAATGTGCTGGACTCATTTCAATCAATTCTGAGATCGCTTCTCTAGGACATGCGCGGGGTTGGGCCTCATTGAGAAATCACCTTTCGTGGGCACTTGATCTCGTATGGTGCAAGCAATGTTGCATAGTTGCTGTTGTAATATTAGTTGTTTAGAGGAAAGACTCATTTAATCTCGTATATAACATGGAGCATATAAAAAAAATTTATTTATAATAATCTATATTACATACATATCTCAAGCAGGATTCGAACCTACTAGACAGATGAGTGAGTTGTTCATAGCCAACTATTCTACCACTGAGCGTCAGAGACCCGAAGCTTGAGTACGATCCATGCACCGTTTGAGATTGAAAGGAAGATGAAGTTGGTTTAACCCTCTTAACGTGATCCAAATGACATGGAATAGGGATAATAAAAGTAGGAAGGACAGCCCTTGATTTGGCATCAAAGTCTATGAGATAAGGGGTTGCCCTTTGGTTTGCAGCTAATTCACTTGAATCAAGACGCATAGGTCTTCTCCCGATCTGCTTAGGTTGTCAGAGGTGGACGGACAAGGAGAGCACTTGGCATTGGCTAAGTATTCCATTGATCTCTTGGTTCGAGTCATCAGCTCATTCAATTGATCCTAGGTTCAGCCACCCTGAGCTACGTGAAGGGAAAGAAGTCGTGGGCGGAGCCGGAGGGTCATTTTCCAGATCCATCCCGAAGGTTTCATTCCCTCTCTCGCCCATCATTGTACCCAGCCCTATCTATTCATCTCTTTTTTCAAATGGATATTTAGGGATCTCGCCTATGGTCCACACCATTGCTCCTGCAACACAACCAATGACACTTGATATACCATGAAAAGACTAGGCAATAAGGAGTCAACACATGGCAGGAACATTATAAATAAAACGATAAGATCAAGAGACATGACTCCAGCATGAGGCGAACGATCAGGCTATCAGACGATCATCCTCCCTTGTTCGCCACGAGAAACCTTATACTTGTGGCTTAAGTGGCACTAGGATTTGATAGTGACACTCGTAACCGTCTGCAAGCCCAACTAAAGCTAACAAACTTGGCTTTGGTCAAACAGTTTTTAAACCTAGAGCCAACCATGGTTGGATCAACCGTTACAAACCATGGTCGCTTAACCTAAGGTTAACCATGGGTTAACCATTAGGATATGAGATTACTTATGAAGAAATCAGCCACCTCAGCCTAGACAAGAACAAGATTCAGCACTGTCCAGCGGGTCCAAATCATCAGGGAAAAAGACCCCTGGACCAATGGGAGTCCTCATCAACCACAATATAAGAGAAACTCAGCCAGAAGGCGAATTTTGGCAACTTTGAACCATTAGAGCTCAACATAAGTTTTCCTTTCCCATCCCATATTCTAACTTCGGATAGCCCTCCTCAGAGATCAGCTCTGGGCTAGTTCTTCATCTGTGACTTGAAGGTTCCAAGGAGGCAAGAATCTACAGTAATAACACTTATTCCAAAGGCTGTACAACATATGTTTATCTTCATATAAAGCAATTTAGTCAAACTTTCAGCAAATACAACATGGGCTCACTTTGGAGCTACTGTTTCAAGTTGTTGTGATTGATCCTAAGGCATACACGTATGATGAGGAAGTGATTCAAAAAGCAGAAGCCACGAGGAAGTCAAACCTGATAGAAATCTATGCCAGAAAAGACTGTTTCATTTTTACAATCGAATCTACTGGTGCCATCAAAGATTCATATTTGTTCATCAATGCAATAGAAGTTCTTAAGCAGAAGCTGGACGCAGTTCACCTATCAAATGACATGGAAGAAGTTGATGGTTACTTTGATGAATTGTCTGCACACAAGTGATGAGAGTGATCACTTTGTTGTATTTGGCATTTTGAGTTAATTACAGTGCCCTTTTCTGTAGTTTACCCTAATGTTATAACTATCCCCGCAAAATTGACAATTACACTGTACTCCCTGCACTTGACGGTGTTAACACTCTGTTAGTGAGAATCTGTTATAATGTGACGTGGCTTGTTTAGATAATTTATTAAAAAACTAGAATACCCTTACAGGACCATGAATTACCTATTATACCCTTATATCCCAAACCCAATACCATACATATTCTTCTCCATCTCCATCTACCAAAGAACCCTAACTACCTGCAAATAGATGTCGATTAGCAGGCGACAACCCTCAACACTCCGACTAGATGCGACAACAGCGTGAATACCCATAACTACCTCCATCCATGGATGTTGCTCTTGAGGGGTTTCTTTGAATGAAGCAGGGTCGGCATATCAGAAAAGGAATGTGCGGAAGGAAACTCCAGGGAAGAATCCGAATCCCTCCATGATCGAATCGTAGCTAAGGAAAAGAAGAAAAAGAAGAATCCGATTACATCTCTCTCTCACAAACCTACCCATACGATGCTTTTGAAGATGTTTTGAACAAGTCAGAAGATATATATGATACACATCTATTTGTCTTTGTATGAACTCCGGCCCTTTTTTTTTTTTTTTCTCATAAGAGGCTCTGATTCTCTCGTTTTTGAGCAATTGATTGGAAGGTTTCGTCTTCCGAAGGTTCTGTTCAATTCATCGCTGCAATATCTCGAGCGATCGGGGAAATCGTTTTTAGGTATTCAAAGCCTAGCTTTTGATTATATATTTTTGGTTGTTTTCCGTCGATTGAGAAAAAAAAATTATGGGAAAGGGCAAGGGTTTACCATCTCGGACATGGATTGCGCTGTGGGGTAGAAGCTCTGCTTGGTCCAAGCCCAAGTCAAAAACTTTGATAGTTTGCAAAATCGGAGAGGTCTCCTTTAGGTCAGAGGAAGGCATTATCCGTTTGAAGAATTTGAAACAGGTCGAAGAAGACCAAGGCATTAACATTAGGGTTTTGCTTTGGCAATCACTGTTGATGAACCAACGCCACCATCCTAAGGCTCCGTTTGGTATCGTTTTAAAAAAACGTTTCTGGAGTTTTTTTTGTTCTATTGGAATGAAAAAATGAAATATTCTGTTTGATGCACTTATGGTCTGTTTCTGTTTTTTTGAAACAAAAAGTGAAAAAAAAACTGAAAAAACGAGATTGGACGGAGTTCCGTCTTCCCAGTTTCGTTCCATTTTACAAAAAAAAAAAATCCCGATAAAAATCTGAAATTATGAAACACCATTTTTTCGTTTAAAAACTGCGTTTTGACACATAAACTGAAATTTTTGTTTTTGATACGAAACGGAGTTTCTGGAATAGAAATGATACCAAACGGGCCCTAAGAGAAGCTCTGCTGGTTAGGATTTTTAGTGCAAAGGGTAAAACTGTCTCTTTCTTTTTTTAACTTAACACAGTCAACTATAGGGAGTACAGTGTAATTGTCAGTTCTGTGGTGGATAGTAATAATAGGTGAGGGCACTGTAACTAAGTTTTTTTTTTTTTTTTTTTTTTTTTTTTTTTTTTTTTTTTTTTTTTTTT
>NC_056565.1:28551966-28580443 GCF_013358625.1 Macadamia integrifolia | reverse complement strand
CCACCGGCTCTCAACAGAAATGTAAATGACTGAAAATAAAGGTGCTGACTCCAGCAATTTAAAAGCAGTACGATTGGCCCTCTTGAATGTACCACCGGGGTTGCCGACTGTCCTACATGACTCGTCGGGCGTAATGCCTAACCGCCACAGTGTCCGACAACCGCGACCCCTGCTTCCCCCAAAATGGTAACCCAACACCTTAACCCCTGTTGGGAAGGGTCGTAGCACAGGGTGGTGAGAATCCTAATACCGCATGCTCCTATATGACAATAGTACGATTGCATAGTGCCACCGTGTTCCATTCCACGGGCCACCAATGCATTCGTTTCCAAGCCGACTACGGCATCTAGTCTATCAATGCATTATGCACCATGATGACCACATTCAACATATAAACATCTCATTCAATTGGCATTTGAAAAGTAAACATAGCACATATGCACATCAATGTGTGGAATGACTAATCTACATAGCATATTCATGATGACATGACTAGATTAGATATATTTAAATGAATGCCAAACAATGCCTTGAAACAAGGCCAAACGTCCTCTCTCCACTTACTTGTAGCGTACAAAGATTTCCATTCGGTACGGGGTAAGATCCGGTGCGAATCGGGTAGGATTTGGTGAACCTAACATAATTGAGCGGGGTTAGTACTTCACCATTTTAGAATCAAAATTAATGAAATCCGATGTCAAAATCGTTTTTAGAATGTCAAAAGAAGGTCACACGTCCGATTTGGGTTCGATCGGACATAAGGATCACCTTCGGGGCCACACGGGTGGGTCAGACAGGTGGGTAGTCTGGCCCACCGGTATACCCACCGGTTGGGACCGGCGGGTAGGGGCCCGCCGGTTGTACCCGCCGGTAGGGCCAGGGACCCCTGCTAGGACCGGCGGGTAGGGGCCCACCGGTTGGGCCCGAAGGCCCCCCCTTCTCAGGTGGGTACCCACAGGTGGGTAGGAGCCCGCCGGTTGTACCCACCGGTCTTGGCGGAAAATACCCTGTTTCTTCCCAACTTTCTCCATTCTTTGGGGATTCAAATGGGGCTTTCCCCACCCATTCTTCACACCTTCAAAGTCCTATAGGATGGTTCTAACCTAGATCTAGGTTAGATTCAAGTGAGGGGAAACCATCTTACCTTCTTTGCTCAAGAACAACCTCAAACCTTCCAAATCACTTCAAACTCACAATGCTTCTTCCACCTTGTCAATGTCTCTTCAAATCCTTCAAGATCAACACATAAATCATCTATTAAGCCTTAGATTCATCATTTCAAAGGGGATTTACAAGATCTCAAGAAACCATACTCAATCAAGGGTTTAAAGCTTGGATATGATGAATGTTCACAAAACCCAACTTTGCTTACCTCTGACTGTAGATCTAGAGTTGAAGATCACTCTCCCGGCGCCGGAATGGGAAGATCAAGCTTCGGCGCCGCTAAAATCCCTCTTTTCTTCCTCTTTCTTCTCTTCCTTTCTTCTTCCCTTTATTTTCTCTCTCCTCTTTACTCTTCTCACCAACGTACGGGGGTAATAAATGGAAAGAAGAAAAATCATAAAGCTTTATACATAATTCCTAATAAGTGAACAGTGCACATGGATGGGTCACTCAGGTGGGTGGGTGTACCCACCTGTCCTACCCACCTGAGGGCTGAAACTTGGGATTTTGATCGGGTTCGGGCCTCGGCACGAACCCCACCCCAGGCATACGATGTAGCATACGTATATATCTTAAAATACAGATATAATACCTGCTTTATCTGTACATAGCCTTATGGTAGGTGCATGTACACGGCTTGGGCACTCCCGTCTCTTCTGGCACTGGCTCGGACTTGTCGGGCTAGCCGGTGTTTAAGGTCACCCGAGCCATCATAGCCCACAAGGAACCTGCTCTAATTTCCTCTGGCTCGGTTCCTGCATGGTTAAACCGGTTCAACCGCTTAATCAGACCGGGTTTAAAAAGCAGGGTATTACAAAATGCCCTCTCAAGAGCTTGGTCATTGGTTACCCATGTAGGCCGCCAACAAAGCATCTGAACTCAACATCTGCAGAGGGCATTTCTAAAGAAGAAAATGGATCAAACGTACAGAAAAACTAAAGAAAAATCTCGGAAAAGTAACAAGAGGGGGATCAACCCTTATCATAATGTTGGGTGTTAAAAGAATGAAAGATAAATTCAATTATTTGTTATTCCATTGTCTCGACTTTGTTTACACCACTTGCTTAAGGTCGCCGTCCGTCACCTATGCCATTGCTGTTGCAAATCTATCGATTTAAGCGAAAGAAATAGTAACTTATTACTAGGGTATTTTAGGTACTTCATATTTAAGAAGGGTATTTTAGTATTTAAAATAAAATATAATTACTGACATCAACCTATAAGGTATATTCTTTGATAGTGATTGATAATAAGGGCCTAAGTCTAATTTGATGATACAGTGGGATGATCTTATAATTTTGACATTCTTCATGGGAGGTGGTGCAGTAAATTACAAAAAAAAAAAAAAAAAAAAAAAGAAAAGAAAAGAAAAAAAAAAGAAGAAAAAAGAAAAAGAAAAACACATTCAACTATCCTATCCTCCTACAGCGGCTCCTTTCTGGAAAACTCTCTGAGATCTTTCGCAACTCAAGCTCAAGTGCTCCATTATTTCTCGATTGATCTTCTGATTCTTGCCAATAGAGAAGATCAGAAGACCAGAAGAAGCCTGCCGCAACTCAATCTCATTATACAGGCCGAAACCCACAAGGCCACACAATCAATTAGAACTCAAGCTAGGCTGCCAGAGACGACGCCGTAGCCAGTTCCTCAAGCTAGGCCGTAACTAGGAGATTTATGCTTTATTGTGAGGTTTGCTTCTGTTGGACTTAACTTTCAATGCTATTTTGGTTCATTTTAGCGCTAGGGTTCGATAGAATGGTTTATTTGATTGCTCTTATAGAATACTTGCGGCTTGCCTGATGTCTCTGAAGGTTTTATTGTTTTCTGCAAGCATGCCGTGTTGGTGTTCGTGTTAGAGTTGACTTCGGTTGGGTGGCCATGTGAATTTAGGGTCTTGCACTTTGGGGATTCATTAGCATGCTCAACTTCTGCTTTTTTTTTTTTTTTTTTGCTTATTATGTTGTAAGTCTGTCTGTGGTGCTGCTGCTTTATGTCTTAATTTTAGGGTTTAATTCTCATGGAGTTCCTTGCTTCTATTGGATTAATTTTGTTTTGCTTTTTCTTTTCCCTTTCTTTAATGCCACATCTTGTAGTACTTTTTCATATGCTTATTTGAACTATTGTTTTTTTTTTTTTCGATTGACTTTCTGTTATATGTTCTTTGAAGTAGTTCCTTTTTGAATTTCTTATTAACTGCAATTTTTTCAATGGTTTTTCTGTTTCTTCGCTTCCTTGTAGTTTAGAACATTAGATGCAGTTATACAAGTAATAATTTCTCAATTTATATTAGTATACGACCTTTTTTCATTCTCGTGTTTTTGAAAACTACATTTAATACATGTACCGTTCGCTTCCGTTTGTTTGCCATTCCCTTTTTTTGTTACCATACCATTCATTGTTTCTCTCCATTTAAAACCCATCCCGACATCTATTTTTTTTTTTTTTTTTTGTCGTTTCCCCTTTTTGCTAACAATGGTTGTGACTAACCTTAATGACTTCATTTGAACTTGGACCCTAAACCCTAAACCCTAAACCCTAAACTCTAAAAGCTTAAAACCCTATAAACCCTCAACAAAAAATACTTAGCAAAGTTGTGTTTAAGTATTAAATGTGTATTTGAACGTTTAATTGAAAAAAAATCATTTTTTTACTGTTTAATTTGTCTTTTCCTTTGTTACCATTGATACATATTTATATGTGAATTCTAAGGGTTGGAGTATTATGTGTATATGTGTATTATTCGCATATAATATATATATATATATATATAGTAAAATACATGTGGGGTAGTCTCCTTCAAGCTTCCTTCTCTCTGCTAGTGAGCGCATACATTTTACTATGCTATTATCAATCACTTGGGTACTTCTGTTAGTCCCACCTCACCATCCCGATAGAGAGAGAGAGAGAGAGAGAGAGAGAGAGAGAGAGAGAGAGAGAGAGAGAGAGAGAGAGATTGTTGTAATATTACTTCATTCTGTTCCGTAGAAATTTGGGCCTAATGAAAATTATTTTCGTTTTTCACTGCGTGGGAAATACAATTCCTGCCTATAGTTCACTAATGGAAGGGTCCCATATATGTGAACAAGACAAAATGCTTCAGGTTCAAAAAATAAGAATCTCCAGAGGCCCAACAATTCCCCTTCATATTCCTCACCAAGTTTTAGTTAGTAAGCACATTTGACAATGACATAAGGGATCATGTAACTCCAATCCTTTGCTTGGTCATCACTGTGGATGTGCCCAGCTCTTAATCCTACTTGGTAGAAATATACGGAAAATAAGAAATGCATTAGTTTCACTGATCAATTGATGCATTCCAGAGGTGTATAGTATACATCAATGAAAATTAATTGCTTAAAAAAATGAAAACTAAGAGAATGAATTCAGAGCTACAACTTGGTTGTACCCAAGGAGTAATCCGTATTTTGAGGTAAAAGAATTCATCTTCCCCTACAACCCCTGTATTTATTATTTTTTTTAGAGGGGGGAAGGGGTTGGTTATTGAATTGACACCAGAGCAAGATAAACATTCATCCTGTTGTAGGATCCTGGTCTTGTCGGTCACTGAGGTTTCTATTTTTACTTTTCAAGTAATAAACAGAAAAGGTCCCCCTACAAAACATGTTAGATCAAGAGGATACAATTAACCAAGATCGTGAATAACCTAAATATGACGCAAAAAAAATTGATTTGTCCCAAACATCATCTAGAACCAACAATGGTGGCTCTGGCTTTCTCTCCTCCAGAAGGTAATGAAATAGTTTAATTGCATTTTCTTTACTCAGGCCGGACTCTCTAAGGTGGGCGTCCTTGAAACAGTTACAAAGAATATTTTATCTTTGAATATACCTATAACAAACAGAGTATAGGAAAGTTGAAATGCTGTTAGTAGGAAATGACACAGAATAGAGTTTGCACCAAGTTAGTAGGAAATGTTATTATTCCTTTGTCAGAATAGCACCCAAGATGATTCCGTCTGTTATTTTCTGTTTTCTTCTGTTTTGCAGACTCCTCCCTCTTATGATTCCAAATCCTAAACTCAGCAATTTCAAATCTGTCCCAGTAGTCTCTTCTATTGGAGTTGTAGAGATAGTATTTATGTAAACTGTCAAGAGAGAGAGAGAGAGAGAGAGAGAGAGAGAGAGATTTAAGGAGGAGAAAATGATTTGAATCCTAATTGTTATTATTATTATGATTATTATTTTTTTAAACCTCCCCCTATTGTGTGTTATTATGTGCCCATGATTTGATTCCTAGTTATTAGGGTTTATTTCCTTTAAAACCTCCCTACCCCAAATAAATTTTTTTCTCCAACGTTTGGGGGTTTCTAGGAATGTTAACATTGAATTTAAATATTTAGTTATGGGGGGTAACCATGAGGTGAGGTGGCAAGTTGAATTAAGGCTTTCATAATAACAATTTTGTCTCAGGTTTCTAGGAATGTTAACATTGAAATTAAATATTTAGTTACGAGGGGTAACCATGAGGTGAGGTGGCAAGCTGAATTAGGGCTTTCATAATAACAAGAATGCCCACGTTTTTGTTCTTCTATTTCAAGGGGTCTTTTGGTCCGTTGGAAAATTTTTTTTGGTAGAGGTCGATGGTCTTTTTTGTCTTTTTGAAAAAATATACCAAAGACAGGGAGTACGTACTTTTTAATAGTAGTATGATATATATATATATATATATATATGGAAAATTTGTTGGTAGAGGTCGATGGTCTTTTTTGTCTTTTTGAAAAAGTATACCACAATTTTGTCTCCAACATTTGGGGGTTTCTAGGAATGTTAACATTGAATTTAAATATTTAGTTATGAGGGGTAACCATGAGGTGAGGTGGCAAGCTGAATTAGGGCTTTCATAGTAATAAGAATGCCCACGTTTTTGTTCTTCTATTTCGAGGGGTCTTTTGGTCCTTTGGAATTTTTTTTTTTTTTGGTAGAGGTCGATGGTCTTTTTGAAAAAATATTCTAAAGACAGGAAGTACGTACTTTTTAATAGTATTAGCAAACTTGCACGTGCAAATGCACGTGTAATCAAGTGCTCTGTGTGTGTGTGTGTGTGAGAGAGAGAGAGAGAGAGAGAGAGAGTAAATGAATATTTTGCAAAGATTGTTGAAATTATTTTGAGTAGAACTCTAAACAACAAAAAATTCTTTTACAATCTCAATTTCAGCCTTTGCATTGGCAAGACAATTAAGATTGGAAAATTGTCTTTCATAATCTGATTTAGGCATTTCAAGGTTGAGTATGTCATAAAACTCAAAAACAAAGACTGACTAAAGAAACTCGGCCTAGTTTTCCTAGTCAGAACCTAGTTTTCCAACAATGATTTAAATATGGAGAGAGAGAGAGAGAGAGAGAGAGAGAGAGAGAGAGAGAGAGATTTAAGGAGGATTAATAGCAAAAATTACTTCCCCCTTTCTCCACGTTTGGAGAGATAATTATTATTTTTTTCTTCCATTTTAAGGGGTTTTTTAGTCATTTGAAATTTGTTTTGGTGTTTTTGGTCATTTGGAAATTTTTTTTTGGTAGATGTCATTGATTTTTCTGGCTTTTTGAAAAAGTATACTAAAGACTGGGAGTACGTACTTTTTACTAGTATAATAATAATAATAATAATATGATAGTATTCTACTTACTATATTGTACTATACTGTACTATATTATTATATAAAAGCACGAAGTGACAAATCTTTCGATTGACAATTTTTCCCTTTCTTCTTTATTTTTCTTTTTTTCGTTTTAACTTTAAAATCTTTTTATTTTTCCAAGTTATCGGTACCCTTATTATTTTGTATCGAATTTTTAATAATTAAATACTCTTCCAAGTTTCAAACGCAATTGCTCGAACACAATCATATTCGCAAGGTCCCTTTCCCTCTCCGTAAATCGCTGCGTCCTTAATGCCCTAGCACTCTGTCAAACGACTTTCTCCTCTCCCTCAACTCTTGAAACAATCGACTGCCTCCTCTCAGATTCTTGAAAAATCTCTGTAATCCTCTCCCCATATATGCCCCACCTCATTCTTTGTGCAACCCTCACCCATCCAACCCATTTCTTGAATCCCGTTCCTTGCAGTGTTTTAAATTATCTTCAATGTGCAAGCCTTGGAAAACTCTGTTGATTTCTGAGTTCTAAGAGTTGCAAACTCTTCATGCATTGTCTGTGATAGAAGAAGCAGTGGTGTCTCAACACTGAGGCAACGACTTCGTCTCTACAAAACTGCAGCATGCTCCCTTCTCCTTCGATTCAAGTTTCTTTTTGCAACTCAAACAACCAGACCACCAGAAAAGTAAAGGGTAACAAATCTGACTTGAAACTTATCATGGTAGTTCATAGGGTTCTTATTTGCTTGATTATTTTCTTTTATTTTCATTATGCAAGAGAGATATTAGGGCACATAGAGATGGAAGAAGTTTCTTTGATTGGATCAATGTTGTAGGGTCATTAGAGGAAGACCCAATCTCAATCAATGCAATTTTTGCTATCCCGGTGATGCAACTGTCTTGATCACTTTCATTTACTAGCATTTTTTGTTGTTCCATTTCATGAGTCACCCAGTCGAACTCGTCTTGGAAAAATACTTAAAATCCTGATCGCATCTTTGAGGCGGTTTCATCAAACCATGGCTCCACATTTCCGCAGAAAGGGAAATCCTCTCCTTTTACAAAATACCCATTGAGAGTAGGGTAGTAAGAGACAGAGATCTTCCTAGACATCCTCAGTACTTTCTGTCGCTTGGTGGTCAGAAGAGTGTCCCCGAGACCATTCTTTCCTTTGTTCACTGCCAAACTAGGCTACTTTGGAACTCCTTGATATTTTCCTAGCCCCATGGCAGAAAAATATTGCATATTCTTCATCATCTGATTCACTGGCGGGGAGGATGACAGTGGGTTGCAGGGGCCATGATGCAGACACGGGTTTTTCATGTCGTATTGGTTTTTTTTTGAGATTAAAAGATAGAGACCCCTCGGTAGGGGTGTCAACGGTCCAGGTTGGTGCGGTTTCGGTCCGGTTCCACCGGTTTCGGTGTGACTTTGGAACTGACCGAAACCGACCCATTAAGGATTTATCGGTTTCGGTCCGGTGTCGGCTTCGGTGCAGTTTGGGTTCGGGTTGGTACCGGTTTGGATTTATCAGGTTCATTTCGGTTTGGATCGGTTTTTTAAACCGGTATGGAGCCATTAGGAAACAACCAAATGCTGAACTGTTGAACTTCGGTTTCTTAAATCGATTTGTAACCGGGTTGGTTTTGGTTTTTGGTCTAGTTTGGATTCGAGTTTCCATACAAATGTATACAAAACTATGCAAATTTTGATTTTTTTAATGAATTTTGGAGTGTTTCGGTTTCTTACCGGTTTGGTTTCGGTTTCGGTCTGGGTTTTGAGCCGGTTTCGGTTTGGTTTCAGGTTCATCCGGTTTTCGGTGCTGTTCGGTTTGGTTTTGGGGTTGCAATACTCGAAACCGAACCAAACCAATAAGGCTTCGGTTCGGTTCGGTCCGTGTTGTTATCGGTTTGGTCTGGCCCGTTTTACCGGTTCGGTTTAGGAATTGACACCCCTAAATACGACATTGGTGTATATTTTCAAACTCACCATTCGAACTTACATCCAAAACTCCAAAGTGGGCCCCACCAATCAGTGTTTCACTTTTAAAACCCACGAGGAATTGATAGTTTTGCCACTAAAAGTGATTTGATAGTATCGGGAGGGTACTTTGGAAAAAAAAATACTAAACTTTATAGAAGTTTGTGAAACTTAGGATAGTGGGTGAACACAAAAATCAAGTGAAGGGTAGCAAGAGGGCAGTTTGGAAAAAATACTAAAACCCTATAAGAGTTTGTGAAGCTTAAGATGATGGATGAACCTTCCTACATGGCTGTAGGAAAACTTTCTCCAATCAATTATTACCTCTATCATGATTTTTGTCTTATTATTTTATCTTATCTTTTCTTATCATCCATACACAATCTTGGTCCATTAAGGGTTTGACTCATGCCTTAGGAGGTGGAATATTTTATTTTATTTTTTTCCTGGTACTAGATCAAGGGCCTCTAGGCCAAACAAGACCCACTGACAGGAGAGTGAATCCTCTGCAAGTACATGTGAGTTTTTTTTTTTTTTTTTCCTAGGTCAAAGGTTTTTAAACTAGAAAAGATCTAATGAGGGGAGAATGGATCCTCTACACGTATATGTGAGGATCCAATATTTATCCCACTTTCTATCATTTATGGGTTTTTTCACTAAAGATTCAGAGAATTTCATTAAAGAAGAAAAATATCAAAATACAAAGACAGGAATTTTAATCCCCCACCTTCGGCATAGCCATTAGCAGGGGAAGAAAAACCCTTAATTACATAATATGAAATCTGGGATGAGAAACTGCATCAAGAGCAATTTCAGAACTGATGTGCACAGGAAATGAAGCTAGACAGCTAGAAATCCCTGATTTTACAGCATCTCTAGCTAGATAATCAGCCACTACATTTGTTTCGCAGAAGCAGTGGGTGATTTTCTAGCTAATGAAGTCTAGGAAGCTAAGGTAGGAGATCCAATCCTGATAAATATTCCAAGGAATGGAACGAATCTGAACTGCTAAAACAACTGCAAATGAGTCTGATTCAATCTATAAGCCAGACCCATTTAGCTCTTTGGCCAGCAAAATACCTTCAGAAAGAGCTATTAATTCCGCATGATAATTTGACTGAACAGCCAAAAAACTTTTGAATGATCCCATTGTGCCGCCTCTGTGATCTTTTAGAACTCCCTCTACCCCTGCTCTTCCAAGATTGCCAAGAAAGCACCCATCAACATTCAGTTTGAACCAGCCCCTAGCAGGTTTGCACCAAATCACTTCAAGTATTGAGGGGGATCTTTTTGGAATAACACTTATCCCAAGGCGATGGCAGCAAAGAAGGTCCCTAGCAGTTCTGATAACACCCTGAATGCCAAATTTTCCAGTTTGCACATCATGCTTAATGCTTTCGCAAACATGGAGGATCGAACAGGAATTTCCATCATGTCGCCTAGCATTTCTTTCTCGCCAAATATTATCAGCAATTACCATAAAACCCATGGTCCATGGGTCTTTAACTGATAGGAGACTCCTTTTTATAATCCACCATTGAGACAGCTGGTGAAAATCATTGGGGTAAGGCCATGTTACCCCAAAGCTGTCCGGGAACCTCTTCCAAATTTCAACTGAGAAGTTGTAGCTTATGAAGATGTGACTAAACGTTTCAGCATCCTAGCCACAGAGACTGCATTTTGAGACCAAGGGAATACATTTCTAGGAGATAATATTATCCATGGGAATTTTTCGGTGCATCAAACGCCAACCAAATACGGATTAGCGAGTTTGCAAAGTCATAATTGGAAAGTTCTCTAAAAAACTTAAAAATCAACCTGAAAAAAATTGAGTCCCCACCTTTAGCAGACTTAAACTACTAATGTAAGTAGTGGCTCAATCTCAATCAACAATTACACCCACCACCCCCCCCCCCAAAAAAATGAAGTACTTTTTGTAATAGAGAAAAGTGAGAAAAAAATAATAACAAGAGAACAACCACTTTTGAAGAGGGAGCAGACTCAACAACTTGCATAAGTAAGTGTGAGTAAGACTCGCAATGTAGATAATGGCTATATTTTAAACTACAATAAATTATTAAGAGAAGAAAAGAAAAAGACATAAGAGCAAATTTATTTTGTCCCCTTCTTTGTTTGGACTTTTGGTGATGCGCTCCTTACTCCTTAAGAGATGGAAATAAAAGAGAGGAGAAAGCAGAGACGAGAACGCAATCACTCGACCATGTCCCCCACCATTGATCTTTTCCCAGCAACTAATTCCCCCACTCTTTTTTCTTCTCCTACTCTTGTTTTCTTTTCAATAGTTCAAAAGGTTTTGGAGAAAGTTTTTTGAGGAAAGTCTCCAAACCAAAAGGAAATGAAAATTTTTAATTTCAATTTTAATTCATTCTTCAGCTCTTTTAATATATGATTGTCATTAATGGGCAAAGAATTCAAGAGATGTGGATGATAAATTTTTGTCTTGAAATGATGTGTGAGGCCTTATTTTTAAGAGAAGAAAGGGTATCTTTGCCCTTCCCCAAAATGACTTGGGCAATTTAACCTAAAAGATCAAAGATGGAAAGGTTTGACCCATCAAATGATCTTGAAACTAATCCAAACTTTATAATTAGATGTTTTTCATCATTAAAAAACCATTTTCTAATATATGAGATTACAAGGACACATTTTTCTCATTATTTGTGTACTAATGGGACGGCCTAAAACATAAAAAGACATCATTATTTTATGGAAATTACTTTTGCTTGTTTAACTCCCTACCCCATTGGATGTATGACATCCTATAAGCCCCACCCCCTCAAGTTCCCCTAGCCGCCCTCCTCTTGGAGCTGGGACACCATCATTGGTGCCCTTTTGGGCTGCCATCCTTAGTGGTTTATAGGCGTTTGACAGGAAATAACAAAAAGAAAATTATAGTTGATCTTGAATCGTCATAATGTATGCTGAACTCAATATAGAACCGAATTGATTGACACCCTTATATTTTAAATCAAAATATACGATAATATGTACAAATTGTTGATTTTTTGTGCCATTTATAGGTTTTAGATATTTTAGTAAACAAATGTAGAAAATTTCTTGAAGTATTGTACATTTTTTTTCTCAGCTAAAGATCAAATTGTATTAAAAAAAAAAAAAAAATAGAATACAGAATCACATGGGCATACCCATGCGAAACATACACTTCAGACAAAAAAAAAAAAACTCTCCTTCCACATTGCCATCAGTAAGAGCGCTTCACTACTAACTAATCAAAATGATATCTAGGCCTTGACATTGCATCTGACTCTTTTTTTTTTTTTTTTGCTAATGACTGGTATCTAGGACTTTGGCCCGACTAGTCCCGCGGGCCCATATTGACCCCACAACTGCATGAACTGGATCATACTGGGGTTGAATAAGAACCATTGAACTTTCACTGAAAACGGTGAAAAGCACTAGACACCCCGTGTGAGTGGTCCAAGGTGTGCCTAGTGGGAGTCAAACTCAAGACATCTGAGTTTACGGCTCGTACCAAGTTCGTTGTTCACCAACTGCACTACCCTCTTGGATTTCCCCATTGCATCTTACTCAATTTCATGAACAATATGCAAAGGAAAACTAATCATTCTAGCAGATAGTCTAGATTTTGCTGCATCCTTAGTCAAAAAGTCAGCACCAAGATTAGCCTTTATGCAGCAGTGTGTTATTTTCCGAGGAATAGCATTTAAATAAGGTTGAACATAGTTCCAATCCTAAAGAGCAAACCAAGGAATTGTTCTTGACTGCACCGCAGATGTAACAGCCGCTGAGTCTACTTCAATCCACAATGCAGTCATGCAATATTCCTTCAATCAAGCCCCGGAATTCAACAAAATGGTTTATTTGGATCCTAAGATAAACTTTGAATGAATCAAGGGTCTTTCTTGTGCTGTCGCGAATGATGCCACCTCCTCCTAATCTCCCTGGATTGCCTAAGGAGTAGCTATCAACGTTAAACTTCACCCATTAAACCCACGGCTAGCAGCAGAAGACTTCAAGAAACGACCTTGGTTCATGGGGTATACTATAAAAGCCCAATCTTCTGCAGCAAATTAAATCTGCAGTAGCGTGCACCACCCCTTTCAGCTTTAAATTTGCCTCCATAAGATCTCTGCGCACTAAACCAAAAACCTGATAAGAGCTTCTCTGGCACCCTTCAAATCTTGTTAATATCTTTCTTGCCACAGATTGGATGCAACCAATAATAGACCAGCCATCCAAGGATCCTGTCGAGGAGATTTGATCCATTTACCAAATCCCAGAATCATTATATTCTCTTGTAGGTTAAGTGTCAACCACTAGAACAAATATAACAAATAAAGTACAAGATTACTGAATATTATGTTTGGGTTTATCAAATTATTCACATAATGTTTTGTTTGACCAAAGGACAGTGATAGCTACTTGGTTGCATGGTTCTTGTATCAACATGCAAACTAATGATAGTGCGGGTAAAAGCATCGATCACAAAAGGGTGAAATAGTCATTTTACCATCCATTGAGTCTAGGCATGCATAAGTGTGCACAACCAGTTAACGTTCTTTTTCATTTAACTAATTAAATTAATGAAAATAAATATAAGTATTTACAGTACTACCCAAAATAGTACCCACCCTCTTCACGTATCTATTTTATACATTTTTGCCCCTGACTTTTACCTTTTCCCTATCCGATCATATAAAGCTGGTTTCACAGACAATCTTTCTACTTGGAGAAACTAAAGCGTCCTTAGATCATATATATATATATATATATATATTTTTTTCTCAGGTTTTTTTTTTTTTTTTTTTCATATTGAAAGATTTTCCACGTTAAATTTGATGTTGAGTTTGACTGACAATATTTTTCATTTTTTTTTTTTAATTATAACCCAGACAAGAATGCATTCCTCCCCAGAGGGCTGTTATGAGCTTAAGGCCTCATCACTCGCATTAGCTTCTATACGGTGAGTTCCTCTTCTTTTTTTTCCAATTATGTTGATTTAGATATGTCATTTCCAGTGAAATTTTGAGAAAATAAATTCCTCTTCTTTGTCTTCCAAATATGATGATTATATCTGTGAATTTTCAATAAAAATGGAAATTAAAAAATTAAAAAAATTAAAAACTCATGAGAAATGTACCAGCATCCATTCCGTTAACCAGTCTTATATATGTCATGTTTATAGCATTGTTGGCAAACCAGGTCTTGACTAGGAAAACTTGGCCAAGTTTGGTCAAAAGATTAGAAATCTGGTCAAGAGTCATGAAGACTCGTCCTGTATTAAAACATAATAAAATTGAGACCAAATCATATTGAATCATTCAAGATTAGTTTGTTTTGTCTGAGTCACAACAAAAGTCGATTCTTATCAAAAGTTTAAGTCAGCATTTCTGAATAGTTTTGAATTAAAATATATTCTAATAATGTTAAATGTTCAATAACTAAAGTCTTCAGTATTGAATCTAGTGACTATTGAGTGTGTACATCTAAATATTAATTAAAAAAACATGATTCATGACCATGACATCTTCAAGTCGGATCTTATCACTTTCATCCAACAGACAATGAATGATGAGCTTCATAAGAAAATTTGAAAAACAAACATTTTTATTCTATCTTGTCTAATTTAATTTATTTATTTATTATTTATTTGGGTTGCTTGAGAAAGACTAGTATGGAAATAAGATGGGAAAATTTGACATGACTTGCCTGGTTTTCTATTACTTGATCCGACTCATTAGGATTTAAAGAGGACGAGTCGAGTCACAAAACCTGGTTTTCCAACAATGGTTTATAATTTATGATGTGGTTCCTAGATATTTATTTATAGGGCTTATCTGAATGTCACCTATGACCCCTGTCCTTATTGTTCCATGCTCCCCCATTGGTGCATGCCACTATCACCCTCAAGCGGATGGTGTGCCCATCCTCCTCCCAAAAATCATATATATACATAGGGAAATAGAACTTTGTCTGAGAGTGGCCTATGCTAGTGCTTCCATGTGTCTGTCTCTCTCCTCTCTTATGTGAAAGGATATATTTATTCCTTGTTTGTGGAGGAAAGAGATAGACATGGAGAGACAACATTCGAGACAAAGAAAAACTTCCCATATACATATAAGGAGAAAGATTTCCCTCGACTCAGTTCACCTATTACAATCCTCAACTCTTACCATATATCTCATCGAATCAAAGAGCATAGACATTTTAGAAGACAGAGGATCCACCACTAATAATAATAAATAAGGAAAGACAAATCTTGATGGTAGAAAAATTCACACTTAAAAAATGGAAATTTCATTATTGTTTTGTCTTCTTTTATTAAGGTCTTCTCTCTTGTTTGTCTAGCCTTTCAACTTTTTTTTTTTTTTGTTATTTCTTTAATATAAATTTTGTTCATAAAAAAACATAAAAGTAATAGGCCCCACATGAATGTAACCATATCTTTCTTGAAACAACTTCTTAACACAAAGTGGTGGGTCTCATAAATTTTTCTAAGTCAAAAATATATACATCGTCCTCTCACCCAATCATTTGATTATCATAATGGAATAGTAAAAGAATAAGAAATCAGTACTAAAAAATAAATAAAAATGACAAGTCTGATGCATCCTCATATATTTGCTGGACGTGGTACAGGTTTTCATTCGTATATATGCATTCATGTCTAACCCTAGCCGACTAGAATCACAATACAGAAAGCATAATAAGGGAATACAATATAAGACTGCCATCAGAGTGTATGGCCTGTACAGATGTCCAATACTGAAAACCCACCAGAAAAACGCAACCCAGGGGCTCATCGCTTCAAAGAAGAGGGTTGGAGAAGAAATAGGAAGCTCAAACGCTGTTACCTGACTTGCAATCAAGTAGCTGTAACTCCTGCTCAGAGTCGATGAAATGAAATTTAGAAAGGTATTTTTGAAAATTCTAAAATCTAAGAGGGTTGTGAACCCAACGAAAAAGGTGAATTATTTCTTTTCATTGACTGCAGCAATCAAAATTTTTTCAAGAAAACTCAAAAGTCTTGCAATATCAGTAAATGTCATTTGATCTAACTAGCAACAAGAAAAACCGACACCCAAGGGAGGAGGTTGTGGGAAAATCTTGTTGTATGCATGTGTAAATATATGTGGATGTGTGTAAAAGTAGGTAGTCATTGGCCTCTTAACGCCCAATAGGGTGACCATTGGCCAACGGCCGCGCTTGGTAGAATGACGAATAAAAAAATAATAAACCACATAATTGTCTTACTATATATGCATTCTTTTAGTATGAACACATACGACATCCTGAAAATGTAAAATATGTGTACTTCCCTAATGTAATTTCACCCCCCCAGCTTGCCTAATTGAGCTAGCCTCTCTCTCTCTCTCTCTCTCTCTCTCTCTCTCTCTCTCTCTCTCTCTCTCTCTCTCTCTCTTAATTTTCTCTTGGATGCCATTGTAATCTAAGCCTCTACCCAGTTCCAGGGTGAAAAGATTAGATCTCAACCTTTACCCAACCTCTTCTCCCTAGTTACAGGTTATTACCAGACTTGATATAAATCTTGTACATCTCATTATATTTCGAGTTAAATATATACTTTGCTAACTTTTAGCCAAGAAAAAAAAAAAAGGGACTATGAACATTTACGTGAAGATTCACCACTCTCTGTTTTCTGACTAAAATCACAAACTGAAACGTGGAATCATCGATGCTAATATAAACAATTCCATTCCCACACCCTCCACAGCTTCTGATAATTACTTACACGGGCAGCCGAACTTCGTTGAAAGATTGTTCATCTCTTCCAAAGATAAGATTATAAAGCCTTCGGAAAGCAAGCTTAACAGTTGGCCATGGCCAACGAAACCAACCCAAACGAACCCTTAGCTGCTTGAGGAACAAGAAGAAAATTGGTAAAAAGCACAAGACAAACCCAGCATATGCAGTCTTTTCGAATATGAGAATGGACCCAAGCATGAATAAGGTTTGGAATGTAAAGAAGACACTGGCACGACGTAAGGCAAGGCGTGCCCATCGTGGAAGGAGACCATGCAAGAACTTCTCTTCTGTGGAAGCAGAAACGGCCACAAGCATGGAAGATAATGAAAGGATAATGGTAATACTATGATTCCCAAAGAGCTCCCCTCCTCTACCTTGGTATTTGATGTCAATAAAGGTTAAGATGGTTGTGAGAGCAAACCCAAATATGATATTGTTCTTCCACTCAAATAGGAGATGAGTATTATGGCCGCCACTTTGGCATCCTCTTTGCCGGCGGCTAGGACCATCCAACTTGAATATCCATTTCTTCTTGTTGTTAACCATTTCCATGCAGCCCGAGAAGTAGAACTGAGGACTGATGAGCAACAAATAATTTATGGACAAGAGAATTCTGCCACCAAACCAGCAGGTCAATGAGAGGATTTTTCTAATTTTTTTGGTGTTTCCTACCCAAACTGATATGGTTCTTTTACCCTTAGTTTATACGGAAATTGCATGCAAAAAATTTCCACTCACCTTTCTCTATGGGGGTGCAACTTCGAGGTCATTTCCCATAAAGTATAAGAAATTGATGGCTGAAGATGCAAACAAACAGTTCGCATCTAGAAGATCAGAAATTTTTAAAATAGAAAAAAGGGAAGGAAATTAGTTTATATAGAAGTCTTGGGGGGAATTTGTTCCATGAAATATATAGCTAAACAAAGCTCATGATTGGATTGGATGGATTTACCCTTGATTGGATTGCCAATTGGTTTTTGAGCTGGCCAAAACTGACATGTTTTCCATTTTTATGTTAAGTGTCATAGGCATGCAATGGTAACTATTTATAAGCTGACTAGAGCTTGAATTAAAAGTCCATACGAATATATGTACTGAGCCTACAAGCTAGGTTCAAAGTCCATACGAATACATGTATTGGGCCTACAAGCTGGGTCTAGTTTCACTTATACTATAACCATTCTTTGGAGATCAACTCTTACAAGGCCTGGTCCAAGGCCAGCCCATTTTGAAATCTACATCCAATAAATGGCGGCCGGTTGAACCAAGGGGGGCAAGCAGGTGACTGATCATGAGAGATTAGAATGGATGAAAGTTGTCTTTGTGTTGATAGGAACAGGGTTAACTCTGTTCAGTTATATCTAACCAAGGATTAAAGTATCGGTATAGGTCGTCGTATTGGTCGGCCAAAATTAAGATACGTATCGAAGGGTATCGTATCGTATCAGAGATACTCTAAAATACGCTAAAGATACGCACATAAATGGATAGAAAACACTTTTTTATACACTTTTGCATAAAAAAAATAATTAAAAAAAGTTATATATAACATGTATTATGCATAAACAGTAAATTGAGAGTATCGCACTAAGAATCCAAGGTTTGTAATTGTCCCATAAATGTAAAATCCTTGTTCCCAACCTTGATTTCCACTTTAGTTAGAGAGAAAAATGGTTGGCAGCAACTTTGGAACAAAAACACCTCAAAAAATTATGTTTTTCTAAAAAATTACCCATTTTGGCCATTTTATGACCGTATCGGTACGTATCGGTGTGTATCGGTCGATACATACCGATACTACACCGATACATACCGATACATACCGAAACGTACATTTCACTTCAATTTTGAATTTTTCATAGAGTATCGGTACGTATCGGTGAGTATCGGTGCGTATCGGTGGTGTATCGGTGTGTATCGGTGTGTATCGTAGGATACGTATCGATACGTAAGGGTTTTAAAATCTTCATGTATCGTATCGTTATGTATCGTGCCGATGCCTACCGATACGGATATGTATTGGCACGATACGCACCGATACTTAAAACCATGTATCTAACCTAAACTTAAATAGGAAAAAAAACAATAATCTAAGATTTTTGTGGAAGAATCATCATGTGAAAAGTGTCTTGTACTATCTTCACTCTCGTGATTGGGCTACTTAACTCTTCCATAGCATCATTTTCCCAATTACACAAGTTTACTTTCTATAATTCATGAATTTTGCTGCAGGGTTTGTTCTACTTGATTTGGGGACCTGTCCTCCTTTCTTTTGGTCTGCTTAAAGAAAGTTGTAGCAATTTATGTTTTTTTCTCCTTAATACATAAAAAATACCTATAATAATTATAATAATCCAAGAAGATAAGTGTTCTCCTCACCTACTTGAGTGTAAATAAGTCCTTTCTTATTTTTCTAACTCCAACCATGCCCAAATATAGAATTGATCAGCTGTTTTACCGAAAAAAAAAGAAGTGATCAACTGAAGTTTATTGCAGTTTAACTCTTTTACTAAATCTAAATCACTTACTAATCATAATACTGAGAATTGGGCTTGGGCTTGGGCTTGGGCTTGGACCCACTTGGATTTGACGTTGAATCTTTAGAAGCACCCCACGTGTCTAGGACAGCCCCATCTCAACCGCTAAAATGGAATAACTGCTCGGTGAAGTAAAGCACTAAAAATTTTATAGGGGAAGAAAAGCAATAAAAAATCAATGTGATAGATGTGGGAGAACTCAATCCCATAAACAGGTTAATAAAATGAGGGAATTCAAGATCATATCAATCTATATCAAATCTTTTTTCACAATGGATCAGTTCCTCAGAATAATAATATGGGATGGTGTCCCAATCATGGTCCTTGTGGATTGGATCATCCGTGTAGGATGCAAAAATAAATTCTAGATATTTGATATCTTTCTCTTTGAATGAGATATTCAATTCCGTATACGGTTTCATTAGATATCTTACAGCTAGAATTCCACTTTTTTTTTTCTGATCTAGTTCTTTTAGCACCGCAAACCCCAATTAGATTCAGGCATGATATACATTTTAGTTATTGAAAAAACCCAAGTACCCTTTCAAAATTGTGAAACAATTCTTAGAGATCCTTGGCCCTTTCAAAGATGATAAGTCGTCAACTACACAAAATACAGTTCTCAACCTACCCTCTCCAAAAGAGAAAGAGAGGAAATAAATAAATAAATAAATAAAATAACAAAAGAGCAGTCGTTTTTTATCCCACCTTTCTTCTTTTGGAGGTTTCTATGTGTCTCTACTCAGCTGAAGAAAATACAACAGAAAAGAGAGAAAATAAATAAATAAAATAAAGCAATCACTTTTGAAGAGGGAGCAGGCTTAACAACTGGCATAAGTAACTGATTAAGACTTGCAGTGCAAATAATGGCTATATTTTAAACTACAGAAAATTATTTTATAGGAAAAAAACAGAGTCTATTTTGTCCCCTTCTTCTTTTGGACGTTTGGTGATCTGCTCCTTACTCCTTACGTGTTAGGAGTTTTTTTTTTTTTTTTCCGACCAAAACTCCTTAGGAGATGAAAATGCAAGAAAGAAGTCGAAGGAGAGCCGAGAAAGCAAACACTTGACCACGTCCCTTACCATTCTTTTCCCAGCAACCATCCCCCACCCAAAGGATGTGAATTTAAAATTAAAATTGTTTACGAAAACCAAAATGAGCCATTTACATCGAAATCAAAAACTCATTTAGTAAATGATTTAATTATAGTTTTAAGTTTCAGGCCGATTAGCTAAACGGGTTGAAATTAAATCAAGCCATTTAACCCGTGATTTTAAATTAAATTAAAACCGTAAAAATCGAACCGTTTAAACCATTAAAACCAATCTGATTAACCCATTTAAAGATTAAATAAGGTGGTGATAAAATATCATTAGTATCTCATTTGATTCAAAGATTGAGTGTTAAAAGCCTACAAGTAACTCTAGAGATAGCTTGCTCATTGTTTGGAATATCGATTAAATTAATCCAACACTCTAAGTAGAATGTATATTGATAAAAATGTAATTTTTACTTATATCATGGCATATTAAATATATATTTTTTAATATTGTAACAGATTATTTGGGGGGGGGGAGAAAAAGAAAATCCATGTTGTAAGCGTTACTTACTCATTTGTTAGATGCGTTGGAGATTTGTTAGATGCGCTTGAGACTATTTTCTATCATAATATTTTCTTTTGCTTAGTTATTTGGTTGTTTTAACAAAACATAATAGTTTGCATTTCACATTCTCAAGATTGATACGTTTATCACCAAAAGCAAATTTTAATAAACATGTGAATAAACTAGCAGACCGATTGCTAACTGTTTAGAAACCGTATGAAACAAATTGAAACCGAAACTATTTAAAACCGTGAAACCAAAACAATTTAAAAACCATGGAAACCGAACCCATTTATTAAATGATTGCAGTTTCAAAAAGTGCATCCACTTAGTAAATGATGAGGTTATGATTTCAGCCAAAATATATATGAATCGAACTGAATTAAACCATTTAAACCGAAACCGTACCAATTAACACCCTTGCCCCACCCCTTTCCCCCCTCCTTCAATTGTTTTCTTTAATTTCAAAGTTCAAAAGTTTTTGGAAAAAGTTTTTAAAAAAGTCTCAAAACCAAAAGAAAATGATAAATATTTGTCACTGTCTTCGTAACCATAAGTCTCAAAGACAAAGAGACTTTTTTTTTAAACAATTTCTATCAAGGGCCATGGACTGACCAGAATGACAGCTCAAAGGATGCCGGGTGCCGTCCCAACTCCCAACACAACGAATGGCGGTCAAGGAGGAAAGAAGAGAGAGGGCGGGTGGGGGGGCCTCGAACCCTAGATGTGCCATGGAGGTAGCTGCTTCAACAAGCAGCCCTTAGCCAATTGCTACCACAGTTGGTGGATTAATAGTTTTGTTCTCTCCATGAGTTCAATAGGAGTTTGGATCAGGTCCTCATACGAGAATCACTCTCGTTCAGTGTCTGGTCCAAACTTGGAATCCACTATTATATGTGAAATGCTGTTGTAAAAAGAGAGAGATTGAATGGATTCCAAGTGTGGATCATGCACCATATGAAAATGGTTCTCAAACCTGAACTGGACTCCTTCAATAACAGTGGAGGATGATAAGAATTTGAAATTTGAGTCCCAACAGAAAACCCACGTGTAGAAATGTCATTTTGTCACTTTGGGAACACACTAGTGATGAAAGGTCCTCTCTATGGAACTTGGGAACACACTAGTGATGAAAGGTCCTCTCTATGGAACCAGGGAGTCAACCCACATATGGAGTGACCTAGAGACCATGCCTAGGTCCTCCTAGCCATGGGATGTCTCTAAGGGTGTTAATCGGTTCGATTCTGGTGTAGAAGTCCGATCTAGTTCGGTGCTAAATTTTTTAGGTGAAACCAAAGCTAAATCATTTAATAAACAGTTTCAGGTATTAAAACCAAAATAATTTATAAACGGTTTTGGTTTAAATGGTTTTCTTATGTTTTCTAATTTTTATCTAAACAACATCTTTACCTTTTAATTTTTAGTGAAATAGATGTGATTTAACATTGAATTGAATTGTTTATTGTTATATGTTTTTTTTTTAATAGTTATTTAATGTCAACCTTTTTTTTATTGAAATGTATGTAAATTTAACATTGAATAACTTAAACGTACTACATATATGTCAATCGATTCAATGGTTTACTTAAACGATTTACCAACGATTTAATTTTAAATCCAAAACTGAATCAAATTACTAAACCATTTCAATTTTAAAATCAAAACTGAACTATTTATTAAACAATTTCACAGTTCACGTAAATAGCTCGATTCAATTTCGATAAATGATTTCTTTTTCAAATTCACATCCTTATATGACTCTCTAAAGACCGCCATAGAAATCCTAGTGGAAACTATCTTTGATTTCTTATACTTCATTTTAAATTCACATCCTTATATGACTCTCTAAAGACCTCCATAGAAAACCCAGATCTTATGTTAAGTGGAAAGCTATACTTGATTTTTTTTTACTTTATTTTTGGATAAAAAGTGTCTTGATTTTGAACTTAGCAAACTGGTATCTTTTCTCCGAAATGACTTAGACTAATTGGCCTAAAAGATCAAACCACCCATGCAAAGGTTTGACCGGTCAAATGATTTGAAATTTCTATTTTTTGTGTGGAAAAAATGACCTTGAAACTAAACCCAAACTTTACACTTAGATGTTTTCCATCATCACTAAAAACCCATTTTCTATCATAGGAGATAAGAACGACACGTTTTCTCATTATTATTCTATGCAAATTACTTTCGGTTGGGCCTAAATTATAAAACGACATCATCAAGTTAATACCTCCAGAGAGGCCCCTAGCCATTGTTTTCATGTACTTTGCAGGATCTAATTAAGATTCCAGAATCTTTGCTTGGAGCAAAGGAATACACATAAAGAGAATTCTTGGACAACGGATGCCAGAAAACTACAGTCAACTACAGTCATCAACGGTGATAAATATCTTTTCTTATTACGAATGGTTAATAATACCCTTCATTGTTGCGCAAACAAACCTTTTCAATGGAAAACTCGATCCTAAAGAAAGTACTAGCTAAAGATTGGATTCTTTGACAATCTTATAAAAAGAATTAACCCTTTGATTCATGGAACATGTTAACTTGTCTATGTATGGAGTCCACTTGGAGTTTTATGAGAGTTAAGAATGTGTCATCTCGTATAATCCAAACGTCAACTTGAGTCAAATTCTACCCCCCCCCCCCAAAAAATTAATTCCACCGCCCTAGACCCAGAAGGGTAATTACCCTCCCTGTTCATTTGGGAGAATCTATTCTAGACAGGTAGAGTTGAGTCGTCGGCACCGGAGAAGATGATTGGTGGAGCTTTAGAGATTTTTCTTGTGTAAATTAGGAGTATATCATGGCCAAACTCAAACTAGTCAATTTGTATCAGTTTCCTATACTTACTGCTTAAGCGTCTCTCTCCTTCACAAGCCCGGTAGGTCACCACCAACCCCTCTATACAAACTCCGGCCATCCCCGACCACCCTTTGACCCTCTTCAATGCCCCTGGCAACACCAGCCACTATCTCCATCACTTAATCAACAGATGGATTTCGTCTTGGAAATCAAATTCTGTGACTCGCATCTGGTACAAAATTGAAGTTGTGGGTAGCTCTCGTGTGGAACTTTAAAACCTGAACAAACACATTTTCTATGTAAATCCAGCCAAGACCTTCTAAAAGAATTAAACTAGAGTATTCGAGATCTCCTTGAATCTGCTTTGTAATATGCTGAGAAAGGTCGTGGGAGGGAATAAATTGGGAAACTTAATCCCTTTCGCTTCGTCCATCAAGAACTTAGCCGCAGAGGCTCGACATTTGATCAAGTTCTTATGAGTACCTATTGACCATATCGGACCGTAAATCCCTCTGCCCGATTTCAAAATTGTAAATCCCAAGTTCAAAAACCTTATATCTCAATGGTTAATGGTTTTCTCATGGAAGAAGATGACACTAAGGATTGAGGGCAATTAGGTCATCTCCATTGGATCAAGTGTATTTTGGGGTCTAAAGCAATTTTGTACAACATGATTCCTCACTCACGGTCAAGGTACGGTTGATAGAATCTACAACTTAGGAGGGAAAATTTTGTAATTATAAACTTCACAGAGGAAGATAGTATAATAGATGAAACATTCAGGGGAGGGGAGTGAAATTTCCTTTAATAAATAAGGAAAAAGAAATCTTGGTGGTAGTAAAATTCACACTTTAAAAATGGCAATTCCATGATCGTTTTGTTTTCTTTTGTTAAGGTCTTCTCCCTTGTCTAGCCTTTGATTTTTTAAAAAAATATTTTTTTATTAAAAAAAATAATAATAATAATAGGTCCCACATGAATCTAACCATATCTTTCTTGAAACAACTTCTTAACACAAAGTGGTGGGTCTCATAAAATTTTCTATGCCAAAAATATATAAATCGTCCTCTCACCCAATCATTTGATTCTCATAATAGAACCAAAAAAAAAAAAAATCAGTGACAAATCTGATGCATCCTTATTTATTGGCTGGATGTGCTACTGGTTTTTATTCATTGTCAATCAATATGAATTACATTGTATATATACATTCATATCTAACCCTAGCACACTAGGATCACTATACAGAAAGCATAATCTTTTAGGACTCTATCTCACATGAAATATCATCAGAAACATTTTAATAAATGACTACCAAACGCAGCTTGAAAATATTTATCATTCACCCAAGAAAAGATCATAGTCCCCCACCCAGGACCGATGGTGAAGAGATTAGGTCTCTAACTTTCCCAACCACTTCCCCTTGGTTAAAGATTAGAACCAGACTTAATATAATTCAACACACTATGGACATCTAACTGGGAATGCCCAGATGTAAATCTTATACATCCTATTATATTTTGAGCTAAATATATACTTTGCTGACTTTTTTGCAAACTAAAATCGATCTAATATAACCATTTCCATTCCCTCCACAGCTTCTGATTAGTTACTTACATGGGAAGCCGAGTTTCCTTGGATGATTGTTCATCTCTTCCAAAGATAAGATTAAAAAGCCTTTGAAAAGCAAGCTTAACAGTTGGCCATGGCCAGCGAAACCAACCCAAACGACCCCTTAGCTTCTTGACGGACAAGAAGAAAATTGGTAAAACGCACAAGACAAACCCAGCATATGCAGTCTTTTCGAATATAAGAATGGACCCAAACATGAATAAGGCCTGGAAGGCATAGAAGACACTGGCACGACGTAAGGCAAGGCGTGCCCATCGTGGAAGGAGACCATGCAAGAACTTCTGTGCTGTGGAAGCAGAGACGGCCACAAGCATGGAAGATAATGAAAGGAAAATGGTGATACTATGATTCCCAAAGAGCTCCCCTCCTCTACCTTGGTATTTGATGTCAATAAAGGTTAAGATGGTTGTGAGAGCAAACCCAAATATGATATTGTTCTTCCACTCAAATTGGAGATGAGTACTATGGCAACCGCTTTGGCACCGTCTTTGCCGGCGGCAAGAACCATCCAACTTGAATAACCATTTCTTGTTGTTGTTAACCATTTCCTTGAAGCTCTAGAACTGGGAGTGAATTGTTGAACAACAACTAATCATGTAATGAATTATGGGTAAGAGAACGCTGCTGGTCTGATCAATAGGCTAATGAGAGGATGTGCAAGAGAATAATCAATACACATATGGGGGATTTCTGATCTTTTTGTGCCCCCATTAGTATGGACGTTTCCTCCACCAACAGATAGCATTCTTTTTCTCAAAATTTATATGTAAATTGCATTTGTGAAATTTCCATTAACCTTTCTCTATGTGGGTGCAGCGACTAGGTCATTTCCCATAAAGTTCAAGAAAATGGTGGTCATTGGCTGAAGGTGCAAACTAAAAGTGGACAAGTAGAAGATCGGAAATTTTAAAATGATAAAAAGGACAAGTCTCTGGGGGATATTTTGAGGTTCGGCCCCACTTACTAGTTTATGGAAGGAAAACTGTCCCCAACTCTATATCAGTGGCAGGCAGAGTCAAGCGTAAGTCTAGGGATTAGCCCAGTGGGCCATGTTCGGATCCTTCCTTGATACTTTGTGGATCTTATTTAACTGGAAAATATATATATATATATATACTTTTATTTCTTCATCTTACCTAGTGCAATTATATGGCCCACAGTGATTCCTCACAGCCTCTTGCCCCTTAGAAATAAAGAGAAAGTAAGAAAAGGAAGAATAGTCATGAAAGTAATAAGCTGGTTCAGTTGAATTTACTGTTTAAGATCTCATGTCTTCTAATCTTGAGGGGAAAAAAAAAAGGTCATTCCCGGGCTCTAACGACCAGGGAGACTTTCCCAAGTAATGTTCTTTCCAAAGTGTAAATACACGTGCAAATGCACGTGAGGTAGTCTCGTTCAAGCTTCCTTCTCTCTAGTGAACGCATACATTTTACTATGCTATTATCAATCACGTAAGTATTTCTTTTAATCCCATCTCACCTTCTTGAGAGAGAGAGAGAGAGAGAGAGAGAGAGAATAAAAAGTTGGTAATTCTTGTTGTAATATTACTTCATTCTATTATGTAGAACTTTGGGTCTAAGGAAAATTATTTTCGTTTTTCACTGTGTGGGAAATACAATTCCTGCCTATAATTCACTAGTGGAAGGGTCCCATGTATGTGAACAAGACAGAATGCTTCAGGTTCAAAAAATAAGAATCTCCAGAGGCACAACAATTCCCCTTCATATTCCTCACCAAGTTTTAGTTAGTAAGCACATTTGACAATGACATAAGAGATCATATAACTCCAATCCTTTGCTTGATCATCAGTGTGGTTATACCCAGCTTCTTAATCCTACCTGGTAGAAATATATGGAAAATAAGAAATGCATTAGTTTCACTGATCAATTGATGCATTCCAGAGGTGTATAGTATACATCATATAAAAATTAATTGCTAAAAGAAATAAAAACTAAGAGAATGAATTCAGAGCTACAACTTGGTTGGACCCAAGGAGTAATCCGTATTTTGAGGTACAAGAATTCATCTTCCGCTATAACCCCGTTATTTATTATTTTTTTTAGGGTGGGGAAAGGGTTTGGTTATTGAATTGACACCAGAGCAAGATAAACATTCATCTTGTTGTAGGATCCTGGTTTTGTCGGTCACTAAGATTTCTATTTTTACTTTTTAAGTGATAAACAGAAAGGTCCCCCTACGAAACATGTTAGATCAAGAGGATACAATCATCCAAGAATGTGAATAACCAAAATATGCTGCAAAAAAAATTGATTCGCCTCAAACATCATCTAGAACCAACAACGTTGGCTTTGGCTTTCTCTCCTCCAGAAGGTAATGAAATTGTTTAATTGCATTTTCTTCACTCAGGCCGGACTCTCTAAGGTGGGCGTCCTTGAAATAGTTACAAAGAATATTTTATCCTTGAATTTACCTGTAACAAACAGAGTGTAGGAAAGTTGATATGTTGTCAGTAGGAAATGACAAAGAACAAAGTTTGCACCAAGTTAGTAAGAAATGTTGTTCTTCCTTTGTCAAGACAGCACCCAAAATAATTCCGTTTGCCATTTTCTGTTTTCCTCTGTTTTACAAATTTCTCTCTCTTATGATTCCAAATCTTAAACTCAACAATTTCAAAACTATCCCGGATAGATAGAGTATCTTCCATTAGAGCCATAGAGATAGTATTTATATAAACTATATATATATATATAGAGAGAGAGAGAGAGAGAGAGAGGGGGCATAAAATCCCGAAATAATGGTTCCACATCTTTTTTTTTTAATGGAGAGAGAGAAACCTAATAATTACTTTCCTCTCCATAATTGTTCACTCCCTCACCACCCTCCATAATTCTCTCTCTTTCTCCATTTATATTTAATTTTGTAAATCTCTCCATAATTATTTTGTGAAAGGGGAGGTTAAAAAAAAAATCTTTAATAATTAGGAATCAAATGGTGGGATCATTATTTGGGGATTTTATTATTATGCCATTATAAAAAATAATAATAATAAAATGTGGAGCACAAAGGTGGGGGAGAAAAAATAGGAAGATTTAAGGAGATAATTATGGAGAGATTTACAAAATTAAATATAGATGGAGAGAGAGAGAGAGATTTAAGGAGGAGCAAATGATTTGATTCCTAATTATTATTATTTTTAAACTGCCCCCTATTGTGTGTTATTATGTGCCTATGATTTGATTCTTAGTTATTAGTGTTTATTTCCTTTAAAAGCTCCCTATCACCAAATAAATTTTTTTCTCCAACGTTTGGGGGTTTCTAGGAATGTTAACGTTGAATTTAAATATTTAGTTAATATTGAGAGAGAGAGAGAGAGAGAGAGAGAGAGAGAGAGAGAGAGAGAGAGAGAGAGAGA
>NC_056565.1:28540842-28551946 GCF_013358625.1 Macadamia integrifolia | reverse complement strand
GTGCATATGATGTGTTGTGATGTGTGGACTGTTGTGTGTAGTCCACCTCTCTACTTACTGAGCTAGTGAGCTCATTCCACGTGTACACCCCTTTTTAGATGATTTTGCAGGTCATGCATCTGAGGAGCAGGGGGTGGGTCCCACAGTCGAGTTCCCTGAGGAGGACTGGTGGACCCCTGAGGAGTTTGAGCATGGCGTAGACTGCGCGTGTGAGAGCTGTGTTGCGGGGCAGCGGTTCTGAGGCCGAGCTGAGCTCCAGCCTTGATACCGATGCCGGGCTGCGTACTCTGATGTTTTTTTTGATAATTTTCCTGTATATAATTGATATTCAAACTTTATTCTTTTTGTGTATATATATCATGCCTTCGGGCCCAAATGTATATAATTATGGTATCGCCATTTGGGTATCAGGTATATGGGAATTATTACAGGTAAAACTTAGTCTTCCGCTGATTTGATGAGTTGATGTTAGTGTGTGTATGCTGTGGTGGAATACAGTGTCTGATGATCCTGGCAGGTTTGGGTTAACCGGTGTTAACTCGGTCACCGCTCCGGTTCAGTGCGAACGGGGTGTGACATAGAGTATCTTCCATTAGAGCCGTAAATATAGTATTTATATAAACTAGAGAGAGAGAGGGGCATAAAATCCTGAAATAATGGTTCCACATCTTCTTTTTTTTTAATGGAGAGAGAGAAACCTAATAATTACTTTCCTCTCCATAATTGTTCACTCCCTCACCACCCTCCATAATTCTCTCTTTCTCCATTTATATTTAATTTTGTAAATCTCTCCACAATTATTTTGTAAAAGGGGAGGTTAAAAAAAAAAATCTTTAATAATTAGGAATCAAATGGTGGGATCATTATTTGGGGATTTTGTTTTTATGCCATTATAAAAATAAATTTTTTTCTCTAACGTTTGGGGGTTTCTAGGAATGTTAACGTTGAATTTAAATATTTAGTTAATGTTGAGAGAGAGAGAGAGAGAGAGAATTTATTTTTTCATCTTCAATTTTGAGGTTTTTTTTGGACATCTGGAATTTTTTTAATTGTAGAGATTTAAATATGGAGATATATATATATATATATATATAATTATTTTTATTTTTTTTTACATCTTCCACTTTGAGGGATTTTTTGGTCAATTGAAAAAAAAAATGGTAGATGTCAACAATTTTTTTGTCTTTTTAAAAGAGTATACTAAAGTCAGGGAGTACGTACTTTTTAATAGTGGTATGATATATGATGTGTATAATATGTTCATTAAATTTAGGTCCAGTTAGACACTACCACATTGTTACAAAATCTATTCAATAATCAATTTTTTTGTGAGAGAGCGAGCTTAAGACCATAATTGGGAAACAAGTTTTTGAGTTGGGAAGGAAATCTAGTGGAGAAAATTATAGGTGAAAAAGTACTAGAAGGTCACAGGAATTGTTATTGAACTATTGAACCACCAATGATTTATTAGAACTCACCCAATCACGAATATCTTTTTGACTAGATGAGTTTGCTTGGTGTATTATTGTAAGTAACAAAGGAAGAAAGTTCTAAGCTACAATTCTTAGTCAAATTCTGAAATATTCTACTGATAAAAACATGAAAATTATGATTTCTACCTTTTCTTCATTTTATCTATATAAGTAAATTAATTTAGATTAATCAAGACTGATTGAGCTGAGAAGAAACGCCTAGCTCACTTGGTAAGGTGTGGAGTGTTAAAACCCATATTACTAGGAGATCTCAAGTTCAAACCTCCTTGTTCTTACCCCCAACCCCAACTACTCCCCCCCCCCCTCCTCCCCACACATTTGGATCCTCTATAGCGCAACATGGTGTCCAAAACGCATCCAACGTTTAGAAACGCCTTGTGTTGTGTATGACCGCCTTGGACTCCGTTTCAAGGCGTTTCTGCCCGTTGGATACGCTCTGGACACCATATTTCAACCAATTTTTTTAATCAATTTTTGTACTTTTTTACCCTTATATCGTACTAGTGGATTGATATCAGATCGGTCTTGACGAATACCGATCTGATCCAATTTTTTTAAACCCATGAGCATGGTGCCCACCACGTATTGGATGCTTCCTCTCATATCTCCAGTTATTGAAAATTTTAACTTATTGATTTTTCAACCATTTTAAATTCTGCATTTCTGAAAACTAAAATGATGATGATGATACACATAATACAAAGACGACAACATTTAAACAGGGCATTCTACATGTACCAAAAAAAAAAAAAAAAAATCCACCCTTGAAAGAAAGCTAAAATTATATGATGGGGAAATCTTTATTGTTTGGATAACCCTATCACAAAGTCAATTTGGGTCATCTTAATTGTTTTTTTTTTGGTTAAAAATTTGGGCCATCTAGTCAAGAGATGGTGATAGGGTTTATAGATGGGCTTCAAATTGTGATCGAAGCATTGATCCAGCAGGTAGAGTTCTGTAAAGTTTGATCCAATTTTGGTGGTTGGATCTTGAGTTATGGAGGCATCGTTCTAATATTTGGATCGAATCGGACAGTATCGGCCTTGATCGATCCTCGATCTCCATCCTTGGCCCTTCCGATCCAGATACATATATATGGTATAAGGCTAAAATTGTAATAAAAACTGACTTCTTATAAAAAAATAAAATAAAGGGGTAGATCCAGTCTGATTCGAATCAGTATCATAATTATATATATTAGCCTTGATCGATCCTATGACCATTTCGGAGTTTTAGAACCTTAAGCACAGATAAGAAACTTGAAATTACACAAGAACTGTAGAATCGATTAGGAAAGTTAAGATCTCCTTCTTTTTCACAGCCTTGTGGAGGGTCAACCTCATTGGTTATGATTGAGATCATCTTTTGCTTTTATACCTGTGAATACCTTCATTTAACAGAACATTTGGTTAAGATAAAATTTAACATGATATCAGAGCAATGTAAAATAGTATAGATTTTCTAACTTTTATGTTAGTCTCATTTGGCATGCATATGGTAACTGGGCTTGAATATATAAGCTGTGTGTTCCATACGAATATATATATATATATATATATATATACTGGGCCTACAAGCTGGGTCCAGTTTCACTTAAACTATGTCCAGTCTTTTGGGGATCAACCTTATTTTTTCAGGGGTAATTGAGAAAGGGGCGGCTGTTCAAGTGAGCGATAAAGAGGCCGGAGACAGTTTTGAGATGGGTCAAGGGTATTTCCATTATCTTGAAAAGTTTCTCAAAATATGATAACTACATATTTTATAGGACTAACAAAATTATACGTGCAAATACACGTGTGGCTATGGGAATGATTTTTGGGTTGACGTATCATGAATGCCATTGTTTTGTGTGGACAATTGCTTTAGCTGGATTATGTTACGGACGGTTGGAATAAAAAAAAAAAATACACAAAATGAAAAGAGAGATGAATAACATACATTGAAAGAGAGAGAGAAACTGGGATGAAAATTAAATGGTCATCATCATGCAGGGCAAGAACACAATAGTAGAAGAATAGAAAATGGCACCACATAGTGGTGCAGGCAAAAGAATAACGAAGAAGGTGAGAAAACGAACCTTTATATGAGAATGGGACAAAAACCTGGCTTGTTATTCTCTTACAAGAAACTATGTTAATTTTCAGTTTCACAAAGGTCCTCTAGATCTCTCTATGGCTGTGTTATGAGAATCCGATGGAATAGCTATTCATTCATCCACTAAATAATCAATTCTCAATAGAATAAAAGACAAAAAATTAATGATAATAGCTACAGATCAAAGATGCTCATAAAAAAAGTAGATTACTATTTCTAACAGTGCCAATGGAATGAAAAAGGAATAGATTACATTTCATCCTTATGAGCGAAGAGGGTGATTGCTAATATATGAAGAGTTTTGATCCCCTTTTTGTCACCTGCAAAGGCTAGACTTTTGAAGCCGCTTTACATGGAAGCACAAAAGAAGACAAGAACCTTCTTGACGTCTTCAAATTCAATGACCTAAGTCGAACTTTTGATTGAAAAAAAAAAAATGAAAGGATATTGTTAAGTACCTGTGTAGAGCCTGCCTTTCACGGCCTATCATGAACTTGATCAAATCCTTTCTCCCTTCAAAGGCGTATGAAATTTGCCACCCTTAATGGAGGCCCACATAAGAAAGTTCCAAAACAATGTTGGAGTAGAATAGAAGATAGATAAACAATAAACAACCCAAACTACCCTATCAACTGTTTTAAGGATACCGCCCCAACCAGGGGAGAACGGATCTACTGCTCGTACGATCACCTAGTCGTATGAGTCAGCGACCAATACATGTCCTTGTTGTTCTCAGATATATCCCTCTTTATTCTTGTAATGGCATAAAGTGGGACGAGTGTTGATCTCTGATTCGTACGACCAGGTGATCATATGAGCAGCAGATTCTATCTCCAACCAGGATACCCTTGGAGAAAAAATCATTGATGAAGCCTAACATGTAATTAATCAAAAGCAAGTAAGAAAAAGAGAAAAGAACTGCTTACAATTTCAGTTTGATTTGTTGATCAAAATTTATGAGATTTGGTATTTTTTGCCCCTTCATCTGTAAAGGACAATGAAGAGTTGAACTATAATCGTACATATCAATGCTCTTAAGATTCACATTGTTCTAATTTGTATGAAAAACTGCAGGCCAGAAAATAAAAGGAGTATACTTAAATAATACATAAAAAGAAAAGAAGTATGGTTCAAATAAGATCATTAGGGAGTTAATTAATTCGTTGGTGATTTATTGATCTGAAATACAGAAGGAAATCATTATAGAAACATGAATCCATTGGAGATAAAACACAAAAATATGAAAAAAAAAATAAATAAATAAAAGATAGCAGTGTCATTATCATCGTTCTCAGCAGCTAGAGCCTGAAAACGAAGGTTCCTTATGTGCAAGAGTACTTTGTAGAACAAGTTTTTGCGACTTAAGAAATAGAGTACTAAGAGAGAGAGAGAGAGAGAGAGCATTTTGTGTTTGAAGCTTTTGCAAACCTGTTTTAAATCTCACGATAGTAGAAGCATCCATGAAAGTCCTAGTAGTGAGAGAGAGAGAGAGAGAGAGAGAGAGAGGAGTATGTGAGAGGGAATGGGAGGACGATCCATGCATAGTCATCAATTGGATTAGTATAATTCTATCATCAATTGTGAAAGAAGATAGTATAGAGAATTCTACCAAAACATTAAAAAAAAAAAAAAATGAGAGAACATAAAGCCAAGGGTAGATCGTGCGCAAGAGGAGAGTTTGGGAGAGAGAAGGAAATCATGTTCCCAAATTCTCTCTTCTCAACTCTCTCTTTGACTCTATTATTGGAAAGAGGGGGGAGTTTGAGAGAAACAAGGAGAGTAGAGAAAATTATTGAAATATAAAAATAAAGATAAATAGTATGATAGTGTAAAACGCTACCTAGTGACGTAGACCCTACGCTCAGACATAAGAGTGTAAGAAATTATCACCCCACCCCTGTAAACTCATAAAACTTCATCCTTGTAGATGCCCTTCCACATGTTCTCATGGCCCCCGCATTGGTGCAAGGGGCTATATATCATACTATTATATAAAAGCATGTACGCATGCTTTGTGGCTAATCATTTTTTGAACTATTTTATCCTTCTTATTTATTTAAAAACCTTAACTTCTATATTATCACTTTTTTTTTCATCTTTTCACTCTCAAGATCTCACGCCCACTCCTACCAAAAATATTTTAGATATTATCTCTCTCACTCTCTCTCTCTCTCTACCCTCCTACCAAAAATATTTTAAATATTAGTTTCCTTATTTTCTCTCACTCACACTTTCCTTTTCTCTACCCTATCCTACCAAAAATATTTTAAATATTAGTTTCCTCATCTCTCCTTCCCTCACGATCCTCTCTTTGTGAAAATATCATTCTATATTCACACTAAAAAAGCTTTAAAATCTTATAATTAAATAAGGAATATATGGCTTATCTTCCTCCTCTCGTCATACCTCTCTTCTACGCCTCTTGGTGAATCGCTTGAATGGTCTCTATTGCCATGGCAATAATGAACAACAATGCTGCCGACTACAATGATAGCATGGTGACTAATAGAGCTATGGTTACAGTGAGAGTTATTTTTAAATCGAATGGCTGGGGAAATCATCTTTGTCCCCAATCTTCTTCTTCTCCAATAATATTTTTCCAAACGGGTTTTGTAAGCAAATCCCGATCTTTGTGTTGGCAAGGTAAATCAGGGAACGTGAAGAGGAACTCAGAGGCTTAGTTACATTGGCTCGCCAGTTCATAAATCTAGGGAAGCCATCTCATCACTGGCACTTCAAGCGGTAATCAAAATCATCTTTCTTCCTTTCGTTCATAATTTGATTCTTCATTTAATCTGTTATTCTGTTCTTTGCTTTATGTTTTCTTTTCATAATTCAATCTTTCTAATAAATAAATTACGTTTTTTTAGAATCGTTTCTTCTTCTTGTCTCGGTTTTTCTTTTCTGTTGTTTTCTGAGGGGTATTAGGGTTGGGTTACAGTTGATGGGTTGGTCCTATTAAGCTTATATTGTGATGATATTGTACACAAAGAACGTGTTCTGAAGCATCGTTTTGTTTTCGATTCTATGCAGAGAGTAAACTTGTTCCCAAATTGAGTTTTCTTCTTTCCATGGCAGATTTGAAGATGGCAGCCACTTCATCCTTCGTTTCTCTAGCCATATGTCAAGCGTTCAGTTTACAATCTACATGGCTAAGGAATGAGTCTTGGCAGTGTTTGGTGCATATTTACCCAATTCTGTAGGGTTGCATATGAGTCATGTTGCAACTTGCTTCTTTTTCGTCTGCAGAATAGTTTATATATTATATCTATTGACAGTTAAACAGTGGACATAGATGATGAAACCCCTTAAAATTGGGGAAGCTACAAACTTACACTTTGTGAGGCCTCAACGGCAGAGCACTGTACTTACTACTTCAAGGTGGGGTTTAATCGTTGGTCTGGGTTACAACAGCCCTCATTACCAGCAAAAGAACACCGCCATTTTGCAGATAAGTAAACATCAATAGAACAGATGTATGCAAAAAATAGTTGGTATTGAAGTTGATACGCCCAAATTAGTCATCCTATGAGACAAGGGTACGTGGCATCCCAGGAAGGGACACGTGGCACCCAGCCGAGGGATATCCACCATGGCCAGGACTCTGGAGTCCCCCTCAACTGAGAGAAGCGCGCAAAGGAATCTAACGACGTAGGAAGGAGGAGGAGATACCCTAATAGGGAAGAATCTCCACAAGGTAGGAAGACGTATCCTAGTAGGACTCAGAAAGGGGGTAATCCTATAAGAATGAATCCTAAAAAACAGAGGGGGTAAGTCGATACACTCACACCATTACTCCTGTGAAAAATTGTTCTGCTGGTCTCTAACTTGGGCATCGGAGGACTAATCCCAGAGACACCTCCGGGCCTCTACTTTCAGTGCTTGTGCAGGATCGGCGCTCAGCCTCATACAGATTTTCAACAGTAACAGATTGGTGTCATCCGTGGGAACGACAGAGTAATGGTGGGAAAAACCTATAATCGTAAGAAAACAAGAACAGCACCGAGTATGAATATGAATGAGGGGAAACCTTCAGAATTTCTCCCCCCCCCTCGGCGGACGTCGGTGAAGAATAGGGAAACGACGATCAGGAAGGGTCCATGAGGGATCAACGCTCGATCGGACATTCGGTGCGTAGAGACAGTAATCCTCCACCCCCTTCTAGGGCGCAGGATTATGTGACTAGGAAGCAGTTCGACGCCCTTCAGGAGAAGTATGACCGAATGGCCAAGATAATGAAGGAGGTCACCAAGGCCGTCTCTTAGAAGACCGGTGGGGCAGCACGAGGCACCCATGTCCATCCAGAACAAGTTCAAGATGAAGACCGGAGTAGCTTGGGGTCGATAAGGTCCAACCGGAATCCTCGAAACTGAGCCACAAGGGAAATCCCCGCACCCAAAGAAAGGACACAGTGCACTACAGGGGCTGGGCACGAAGAACCTTGCCAAGGAGACGGACAGAGATATGAAGACCCAGGGTTGAAGCAGATAATCCTAGACCTGAATGATGAAATCCGGAAGGTAGCAGAAAACCAGACAGGAACTCTCGAGTCGGACCTCACTAATGACACCACTCTAGCTGATGAGGTCATGAGGAATCCGCTCTAGGTCAGTTTTCGTCTGCCCAAATACGATACCTACGACGGGTCTGGGGACCCCATCGATCATCTGGAAGGCTTCAATGTCACAATGTAGTTCCATCGAGTCTCAGAAAACATCATGTGTTGCGCCTTGCCTTTGATGTTCAGAGGAGCGGCAAGGCTATGGTACAACTACATACCGACGAAATCAATTCACAGGTTCAGTGAATTGAGTTACTTCTTTGTGAAGGGGTTCTCCAGTAGCCAACCCCTTCAAAAGACCATATTAAACCTGACCAATGTCAAACAACAGGAGGGAGAGTCACTGCGAAATTACTTGAAACGCTTCTAGAAGAAGAAGATTATGATCAGAGGTCTGGACCCAAAAAAAGAGTTCATGGCCCTGTTGGGAGGCGTCAAAGACAAAGAGCTATAAAAGTCTTTGGCGAAGTATACAGCTAGGAACCTAGCTGAGTTAAGGGCTCGGTGTGATAAGTACATTCAGATGGAAGAAACTCTCCAAGCTGACGATGAAGCTGAAGGGAAGGCGGGGAGGAAAAGGACCTCAAGAGGTGATGATAAGCCTCCCAAAGGCACAAGACGAAAGTCAGAACGTGATCGAGCACCCAGTCCGTTGAAGAAGTTTGAAAGATAAAAGGCACCTTGGACACCAAGGCCATGAAGTGGCCGGAGAAGATGGGACGACATCTCAAGTGGCACAACATGGACAAATATTGCCACTTCCACAGAGACCACGGCCATGACACCGAGGATTGCTGACACCTGAAGGGGGAAATAGAAAGAATGATCCGAAGAGGATACTTGGGCCGATTTGTAGACCACGAGAAGGAAGATGCCCAAGATGGCAACGATCGTAGGGAAAACCGCCAAAGGGACGGCAGAAGCCACCGTGAAAGAAGGGGGCCAACCCGCCAGAGGCAACTAGGAATGACAAAGGGACGGGACAACGGAGGAAGCTGGCCATCGCCCCCAGGATGATTATAAAAGGCCAACCAGGGTCATAGCAACTATCAATGGAGGCTTGGCCGCTGGAGGAAGTTCCATCTTGGCCAGGAAAGCAAAGGCCTATGTGAGAAGCATACATGTGGCCTAATGGTCAAACAAGAAGGCAAAGACAGGGACGGTTATCTCCTTCTCGGATGATGATCTGGAAGGGGTGCAGACGCCACATGACGATGCCTTGGTAGTCACCATGACCCTAGCTGATTCCAAAGTAAAATGGATCTTGGTGGATAACGGCAGCTCAGCTGATATCCTGTTCCTCGAAGGTTTTCAGAAGATTGGCCTAAACAGAGAAAAGTTGAAGAAGATCGAACACCCGTTGTAAGGGTTCTCAGGTGCCCCGGTCAAAGTAGAGGGGTCGGTCAAGTTGCCAATAAGAGTTGGCACCAGAGACTGCCAAGTAACAATCATGATCAACTTTTTGGTAGTGGGCATCATCTTGGTGTACAATGCCATACTGGGGAGAGTCGGCTTAAACCTGCTAAAGGTTGTCATCTCCACACCACACCTCAAGATGAAGTTTTCAACTAAGAACGGAATCGACGAGTGTCGAGGTGATCAGGAGGCACCCCGAAATTACTATGCCACCACCTTATAGGAAAAAGAAAAGACAGGCGAGGTGCTCCCGATAGAAGATCTACGTGATGACACCAGTTATCAGAGGGAGGAACCGACGGAAGAGCTAGTACAAGTTGATGTCGAAGAAGGGGATAACACTCGCTAATTCCAAGTTGGGGCCTTAACGCCAAGGCAACAATGAGAAAAGCTTATCTCGTTCCTCCGAGACAACTCTGATGTCTTCGCCTAGTCAGCCTCAGACATGCCTAGAATAGCCCGAGAGGTAATAAAACATCGTCTGAGTGTCGACCCGACCAAGAAGTCGGTACAACAAAAGAAGATGACCTTCCCCCCCGAGAGGCAGCAGAAGATAGATGAAGAGATAGAGAAGTTACTAAAGGCCAAGTTCATCCGCAAAATCCAATACCCCGAATGGATATCCAACGTGGTTATGGTCCCAAAGGCAAACGGAAAGTAGAGGATCTACATCGACTTCATGGATTTAAACAAGGCCTACCCAAAGGACAGCTACCCCCTGTCGAAGATAGACCTTCTCATCAATGCCACTTCAGGATATGAGGTGCTGAGCTTTATGGATGCATACTCAGGGTACAATCAGATTAAGATGTGCAAGGCCGATGTCCCGAAGACATCCTTCGTAACCGAGGGGGGCTATACTACTATGAAGTAATGCCCTTCATGCTGAAAAACGCAGGTGCCACTTACCAAAGGTTAGTGAACAAGATCTTCAAGGGGATGATCGGCAAGACCATGGAGGTGTACGTGGATGACATGCTTGTGAAAAGCCTGAAGGCAGAACACCATATCTGAGACCTAGAGAAGGCATTCCAAGTACTGAGGGAATACGACATGAAGCTGAACCCAACGAAGTGTGCATTCAGAGTAGCATCAGGAAAGTTCATTGGCTTCATCGTCTCGGAGAAGGGGATTGAAGCCAACCCAATGAAAATACAGGCCATTCAAGATATGAGGTAGCCACAGAATGTGAAGCAAGTCTAGGAGCTGACAGGTAGAGTCGCCGCCTTAGGACGGTTCATATCTCAATCAGCTGACAAGTGACTTTCTTTCTTCAAAGTCTTGAAGGGATCCAAAAAGTTCAAATGGACTGAGGAATACGAGAAGTCCTTCGAACAGCTGAAGGAATACTTAGTGACACAATAGCGGCAGTTATACCTAGTTGTATTGGCAGTGGCAGTAAGCGCAGTACTGATAAAGGAAGAAGGAAGACAATAGCGGCCATTATACTACATTAGCTGAACCCTTTTGGATGCAAAAACAAGATACAGAAAGATGGAGAAGGTGGCATATGCACTGGTGATAGCGGCAAGAAAGCTGA
>NC_056565.1:28536293-28539174 GCF_013358625.1 Macadamia integrifolia | reverse complement strand
CCAACAGCACCCCTCATCCTTCGGCCATAAGGGAAGCACCGATGAATGGGGCAGAAGGAAAACTCCTCTTAAGAGACATGCGTGGGAGCTTCAGCCTTTATGCTCCCACCATTGGACCAACAACTCGCCAGGACCAATCCTTGTAATTAAGGTTGGCTGCCACTTGAAACTTACTTGCATAAGAGCTTCGGACTTCATAACCCTACCTGTGGGCCAAAGACAGCCCTTCGGGTTCAAAATTAATCGTCGGGATTGCAAAAAAAAAAAAAGCAAAGCAAGAATACAAGGGAATCTGAAGGAAGAAATAAGGTATTTCATTCATCAAAGAGGCCCGAAGGCCAAAATTACATGAGGCTTAAAGGCCAAAGTTACAAAAAAGGCTCGAAGGCCGAAGTCACATAAAGACCCGAAGGCCGAAGTTACAAGAAAAGAAGAGCCTCATAAAGCATCTCCTCGCCCAGGAGTCGGAGGGACCTCATGAGACAGCTGGACCCCCTCTCCCTCACTGCCGTTGTCCTCATCATCTATGACCTCGGTGGCCGTAGCCATATGAGCATTTTTATATGGATTTTTATAAATTAAACAATAAGATACATGCAAGTTTGATTTGTAACTGGTCTTTCCCACTAAAAGTGTTTATAATTCTCTGCACATTTTTTCGTTTCTGTTTTCTTGATGTGTTTTGTTACCAATATTTCCCACTAAAAGAGCTTATAATTGTTTGCACATTTTTTACTATTGCATTGAATTTAAGATCAATCTTTCAAGGTAACCCAAACTATAAAGGTGTTTGCCATGTTGCCCTTCCCTAAGAAGGGCATTGTAGGCTTGGAAAAGTACCTTTCCTAAAAACTAATTCATTAAAATATTTCAAATCCATTGTCTGTGATTTATTCTCTTATATGGTAGGTAACAGATTCCCACACATGCAATGCTGGGGTATTTGGCCATTTTGCTACTGGAATTGGAATAAAAATTATAATCTGATTGGTCTATGTTTGCAAGTATTGTATATTTTGTATACCAAACTATATAGCCTATAACAATCTGTAAATGTAAACCCTCCCCCTCCCCCTCTTCATTTTGGAGAAAAGTGGGGTCATACACTTTTAAAGACATATATCTCAAAAGAGCACTGAAGACCTACTTTAGACAGAGGACTATTTTTTCTTTTGAAAATTAGATAGAGGGAAGGAGATATCACACTGGCAATATATGTCACAAAGAGTACTGTAGAAACGAATTGACCTTTGATACATATATATCAAGTTTCCTTTCTTACACTAGAGGGAAAAAAAGAAAAAGAAAGAAGAAAGGAAGGAACACTCATCTTTATGATACCCAATAACTTCCTTGCTTCATATTGTAGTCCATTTTGTTATCTTTGCGGCCTTGTGGTTTCCACAACCTTTTCTTTGAATTCACAATTGGAGTTTTGGAAGATATTTGTATAAATGTTTGTCTACCATGTAATACCTTTGTTTTCATTTTCAGTTTGTCATTTTTCATGTTATAATTGCCCATCCTCTGTTCATTGAGATGTAGCTTCTCCTTTTGGCAATTGTAAAAGATGATTTTGTATTTTTTATTTCAAACTTTGTATATAATGCCCTGAAATCGGTTTCATATGGTCTTGTAGTTTCATGTATATCTATTTTCTACGTGTAAGAGATACTTTTTATTTATATATCTTGGTGAGATTCCTTGTTCTTTTTGTTTCGGACTTTGATTTTAATGTGGGATTCTGGTATCATGGTAGAATTTGAATGATAATATCGCTAATGTGAAACTTCATGAGATGTTTTTTAAGTTCGGGAACATATTATCCCAAACTGTTGTGATGCCTATAGACGGAAAGAGTAAAGCATATGATTTTGTACATTTAAAGTTTGAAGCATCTGCGAATGGTGCCATTAAGAAGCTTAAACAAATGTATGTAAAAGTTCTTTCTTCTTTTATTTATCTCCGTGGTGATTTTTTTTTTTTGTAAAATCTTCATGGTGATTCTGTTGAATTTATTATATAGTTGCAGTCTTCTCAAACATCTAATTCATTTAGTATCTAGCTTAAATTTATCTCAACTTTATTCCCTTCTTCTATGGTTTAAATGATGAAATGTTATCCATATAATAATTTCATTGTGAGTCTCATATTTGGCATCCTCTTTCTATGATCATAGATTTTATAATTTAAATATGGGTCTTTAACTCAATTGGTAGAGTACTTGTGGTGCGGGAAATAGTTCCATACCTCAAGATGATGGTGGTTCGAATCCATCAAGTCCCTTATCTATATTTTCATTTTAGACTCAATGGAAGTGTCAAGGGAATATCATGGTTTTTAAAATAGAAAAAAAATCATAAAAAAAATATTTAATGAATTCTACAGGAGGGGAAGTGGTTGATATTTTGCAATTTTTTCATGATATTAATTGATGAGTTAGACCAAGTCATTTCTAACTTTGGACAAGTTAGAAACTTGATTAAAGTGACAAAGTTTAGTTGAAACAATATTGAGTTTAAGTTGAGTCTCCCATGTGAATTGTGACTAAATCATTTAGAGAGATAAGAAAGAGAGAATCTACCAAAAGACTCTCTCTCTCTCTCTCTCTCTCTCTCTCTCTCTCTCTCTCATGCATTTGCATATATATATATATATATACTTTTATTTCTTCATCTTCTCTAGTGCAACTTTATGGCCCACATGAAAATTATGATTCCTACCTTTTCTTCATTATCTATATAAGTAAATTAATTTAGACTAATCAAGGCTGATTGAGCTGAGAAGAAACGCCTAGCTCACTTGGTAGGGTGTGGAGCGTTAAAACACATCCTACTAGGAGGTCTCAAATTCAAACCTCCTTGTTCTTACCCCCAACCCC
>NC_056565.1:28510268-28536273 GCF_013358625.1 Macadamia integrifolia | reverse complement strand
CCCTCCCCCCACATTTGGATCTTCTATGGCACAACATGGTGTCCGAAAAGCATCCAATGCTTAGAAACGCCTTGTGTTGCGTGTGACCGCTTTGGGCTCTGTGTCAAGGCATTTCTGGCCGTTGGATACGCACTGGACATCATGTTTCGACCATTTTAATCAATTTTTGGACTTTTTTACCCTTATATCGTACCAGTGGATTGATATCAGATTGGTCTTGATCAATACCAATCTGATATAATTTTTTTAAACCCATGAGCATGGTGCCCACCACGTATTGGATGCTTCCTCTCATATCTCCAGTTATTGAAAATTTTGAAAAACTTATTGATTTTTCAACCATTTTAAATTTTGCATTTCTGATAACTAAAATGATGATGATGATACACATAATACAAAGATGACAACATTTAAACAGGGCATTCTACATGTACCTAAAAAAAAAAATCCACCCTTGAAAGAAAGAAAAAATTATATGATGGGGAAATCTTTATTGTTTGGATAACCATATCACAAAGTCAATTTGGGTCATCTTAATTTTATTTTTTTTTTTGGTAAAAATTTGGGCCATCTAGTCAAGAGATGGTGATAGGGTTTCTAGATGGGCTTCAAATTGTGATCAAAGCATGGATCCAGCAGGTAGAGAAGTTCTGTAAAGTTTGATCCAATTTTGGTGGTTGGATCTTGAGTTATGGAGGCATGGTTCTATTATTTGGATCGAATCGGACAGTAATGGCCTTGATCAATCCCCGATCTCCAACCCTGGCCCTTCCGATCCATATACATATATATGGTCTAAGGCTAAAATTGTAATAAAAATTGATTTCTTATAAAAAAAAAAAAATCAAGGGGTAGATACAGTCCGATTCAAATCAGTATCAAAACTATATCAGCCTTGATCGATCCTATGACCATTTCCGAGTTTTAGAACCTTAAGCACAGATAAGAAACTTGAAATTACACGAGAACTGTAGAATCGATTAGGCAATTTAAGATCTCCTTCTTTCTCACAGCCTTGTGGAGGGTCAACCACATTGGTTATGATTGAGATCATCTTTTCCTTTTATACCTGTGAATACCTTCATTTAACAGATCATTCGGTTAAGATAAAATTAACATGATATCATAGCAATGTAAAATAATTTAAATTTTCTAACTTTTGTGTTAGTCTCATTTGGCATGCAAATGGTAACTGGGCTTAAATGTATAAGCTGTGTGTTCCATACGAATATATATACTGGGCCTACAAGCTGGGTCCAGTTTCACTTAAACTATGTCCATTCTATTGGGGATCAACCTTAATTTTTTAGGGGTAATTGAGAAAGGGGCGACTGTTCAAGTGAGCGATAAAGGGGCTGGAGACAGTTTTGAGATGGGTCAAGCGTATTTCCATTATCTTGAAAATTTTGTCAAAAAATGAGAACTACGTGTGTGTGTGTATATATATATAGAGAGAGAGAGAGAGGTCATGAAGACAATTTGTTAAGTTTGTCTCGAATTCTTGACCCATTTTGAAGATTGACCCGATCCGACATAATTTGATGGCGACCCGAATGGGAAATTTTTCCGAGATCTGTGATGGAAGCAGAGAGGGTTGGGTCGATAGGCCCAAGCCCGGAGCCCATCACTGATCTCGTATGGGGGTACGGGGGCGTAGCCCCCGCGGTATGGTTCAATCGGATCGATCGCAACCCAATGGATTGACCCACGATTTTGGAGTATATATAATGTACTGTTGCTTGTTAAGAAAATCATTGTATTCCAGGGTTTTCACGCAGCTAGGGTTTCAGGGTGAGTTTTTCCTTACCGCTATTAGGGTGTAATTTCTCTTCTGCATAGTGAATCATTTTCTGCTTCTTCCGAGGACGTAGCACACCACCCTGGTGTGTGAACCTTGTTAAATCTTTGTATCGTACGCATCTATTGTCTCTTTATTATTCGTGTTTCTTGGTGTTTGATCTTACACAATTTCTAGCTCAATTGATTGGTGTTTTTTCCGGGATTCTCAAGATGTTAACTCGACTCCCCTGCTTTCCTCCTTTGTAAATGTCTCTCCACATGTTTCCATTAGCCTTCGCATTGGTGACCGGTTCCATTTTGTACAACATTTATACTTTCGGTAAAACAACATTCTCGGGAAGTTACTTAAGAGGAAAGGAATTCAACTCTCTCCCTTTCTCTGTCCTTGTTTCCTTCCATTCCCACTATATCTCTCTTGACCTTTCAAAGGTTCTTTGTCCTTGTTTCCTCCATTCTCTCCATCTCTATTGACCTTTTAAAGGTTGTTGACGGGTTCCATTTTGTCCTCACTTATACTTTCGGTGAAAAACATCTTACAGAAGTGGAGGTGGTCGGCCCATCAAAATAAAGTACATTTTTCAAGTGGGGGACGGGAGATTGCAAGAAAGCATTAACTAGTGTGTCATTATACATTTCATGGGTGGGGCTGTCATTTTGTTCACAATTTTTGTGGGCCACGTTCTTTTCACAAAAATTGTTTTCCCTTACATTTTTGTCATCCTCTCACTCAATCAATCATTAGATTCTCATAATGGGTTAGTAAAGAAATAAAAAAAAAAAAATCAAGGGAATTAGGGTTTACCACGATCAAGGGAAACTTTGTCCAAAAATTAATGTGATTTATAGTGTTATTGATGTCCCTAAATGTGACCACCCAGTGAGCAGAAAACACCTCTACCGTTCATAGCTGGTCATCTCAGCCAACCAAAGGCTAAGGGAGACAATCTCCATCAACCAATATACCTTATTTTCCTTTCTTCTCCACTAAGTTATCAGAGTATCTCCCACCGGAGCACTCCTCAGGGCATTATCCCCTTGTCAATTGTGTGCAAGTCCAAGTTGAGTGGGAATCTGTAGTAATAGTTATGACTCAATTCCATTTGTGGCTTATAAGATAAGGAAACCTAAGACCATATCAATTCTAATTTAAAAAGAAAAAAGGAAAAATGGCAATCAATTGGCTTACAACTTACAACTAGACAAACCTTATTAACTTCTTCGTGAGAACCACCAAAAAAACCCTGCTCAAAGAAACAGGTAGAGGAAGAAATAGGAAACTCAAAGGACTTGCAATACCTATATTTAACATTGAATAAACACACATAATCAGCACCCCCAAAAAAACACATAAAATTTCCACCCAAAAATAAATAAATAAAGACAAACATAATTGTCGGATTTGACTCCTCTGCGGCGCAACACAGTGTTCAGCGCGCATCTAATACTCAGAAACGCCTTGTACTGTGTGTGACCGTCTTGGGCTCTGTGCCAAGGTGTTTCTGATCATTGGATGCGCGTTTAACACTATATTACTTCACGAAGAGGAATTCAATCCTCTTTTACTATTAACTTAATAGAGACGCAGAGCAGCAACAAATTTTGCTGCTGCCACCAGATCTCATCCACCTGAACACAAATGTAAAATACCGAACTGAAAATATTGAATTGTATAGAGTCAGGTCATAGCCTATACCCAGGGTGAAGAGATCAAAGTCTCGACCTGTACCCTATCGCTTCACCCTGGTTAAAGGTTATGACCAGACTCCATATAATTCAACATGTAGACTACGTACAAACACTTTATTTTCTATCACAAACTAAAAAAAAAAAAACTGCAACTACGCAAGAGATCAAGGATCGTCGATGCTGAATCTTTGCCTTACACGGGCAGCCGAGTTTCTTTGAAAGATTCTTCATCTCTTCCAAAGATAAGCTTATAAAGCCCTTCTAATGGCCGGCGAAACCAACCTTGCTTGAACGGATTGGGTAACAAGAACATTGGCAAAACACACAACACGAACCCTGCAACCTGTGCATTCTTATCGAATATGAGAACTGACCAAAGCAAAAATAAGGCTTGGAATGCAAAGAGGAGACTGGTACAAGATAACCCAAAACAAGCCCAACGTGGAAGGAGATCATTCCGGAACTCTACTGCTGAGGAAACAGAGAGGGCCATGAGAATTGCAGACAGAGAAAGGGTAATGGTCACACCATGATTCCCAAAGAGTTCCCCTCCTCTACCTTGATATTTCATGTCTATAAAGTTTGAGACAATTGTGAAAGCGAACTCAAACATGAACTTGTTCTTCCACTTGAAAAGGGGAGTAGTACTGGAAGTGATTTGGCGTCTTCGCCGGCGGCTAGAGGCATCGAACTTGAGTGACCATTTCTTGCTGTTCTTCGCCCTTTCCATGCTTGCACCGATTCAGTTTCAGAGAACTCATTAAGGACAACTAGTCTTGTTTTATAGTGGTAGGAGGGTAATGATGATAGATTTCCACTAATCTTAATTTCTTTCGGTTTAAGTAGGGCCATTGAGTGAAGAAGGGAGAAGTCTTTGGGGAAATTTCCCTTCACCGAGAATGAAAGTTCTCAAGAAGGGTCCAAATCCTCTGCGACAGTGAGCATTCGATGGCTAAGAGGACTTGAATGAGGGTACATTTTCAACAACTGCTAGTCTTTGGGTATTTATGGAAGCAAAAGGGTAGGCACAAGGTGAGACTAGAGAGGTTTCCCCTCCCCCTTCCCCACTTTTCCGAATACCCATCTCAATATGGATCCCGACCCTCTTTGCCTGTTGGGACGCCCAATGCACATCTAATGATTATCAGTGTAATTGATCAGACAAGTACCAAGGACTTTCAGTAAGCTTCTTTAATTTCCGAATTCACTTGCAATAAGTCCTTGCATTAGTATGAGTTCAATGATCGCATCGGAGGACCTGAGATGTATGCTCATATGTTGGAGTGCGTGCCCGAAATGAAACACTGAAAGAAACTTCCTCTATTCTTTTTTGAGAAAGTCTTCCACTACTTACTTTTACTTCTCCTTTAGTACAATTTTATGGCTCACAGGGATTATTCCTTTAGCCATGTCTGAAGAAATTTTACCACTAAGGTTTTTTTTTTTTTTTTGGACAAAAATACTGAAAGAAAGAGAAAAAAGAGGGAAAAAGAAAAGCAACACTTGGCTAAGGGGGGGTTTTTGTGGGCCTGTTGGCTAAGTGGGGAAATGGGAAGAACATAGGTGGGTGGGCAGTAGCGTTGGTGGGGGTAGCAATGGTGGTCATTGAAGTTATAATTTTTTTTTTTTTTGGGTTAGAAATTGAGGGTACAATTGGAAAAATAAAAATAAGTATTCCAAATATAATTTCACAAACATTGGGTGCCTACTGTGCAATTTCTCTGGACGTTGGAGGGACCCAAGTTTCACTTACCCTATATTATTTATAATGGTGTGTGGATTTAAGAGAGACATGAAGACGAGCATCTATAACTTTATTCTTCTCAGTGAAACAATTCTAATCTCATTGTTTGCAATTTCCATTTGTTTTCTACACTGTCTAGGGATTCAGTTTCTACATCCCTTGAGTTCTGCTTTTAGCTTGCAGCCAATAAATTTTCACGTTAATTTAATGGCTTTTCAGAGCCCTTGTGTTCTTTGAGTTCTCCCCACCTTCTACTCCTGAATCAATGGCTAATTTAGGGTCAAAGACTAAAATGAATCGGGAAGGATATTTGATTTTTCTGCAGTTCAATCAAAGGCAAGACTCTGTGAGATCTATTCTTTCATTTGTGTTAGAGCTAGTAACGTGAGTTTCTTTGTCAGTTGGTGAACAACGAACTTGATACAAGTTGTAAACTTAGACGTCCTAAGTTCGACTCCCAACAGGCACACCTTGGGCCACTCATACGGGGTGTTTAGAGCTCTTCACTCTTTTCAGTGAAAGTTGAATGGTTCTCATTCAATCCCGATATGACCCGATCTATGTGGTTGTGGGATTAATATGGGCCCATGGGATCAGTGAAAGTTGAATGCTACTATGAATAAGGTTTGAGAACTCAGAGAATTCATTGCAGAAATAACCCTGATTTCACTTTTAAAATCATATTTTTGACCATTTTATACTTTATCTGTATCAATCTATCAATACTATATCGACTAAGAATTGAGATCCAATCTGATTCCTCAAACCATGACTATGAGCATCGATCAATTGCTTATTCAGGTACTTTCTCATCAATCCATCTGAATCTATACAAAACCATCCACAATGAAGCATGCCATTACCAGAGACTATGCAATATGAGAACCAACTACAACAGTGCAGGCCATTCACTGTGAAAAATGGGCTTAAGCACTAATCACTTGAGGTGAGGCTGAGTTCTGGAATTATTTCTAAAACTTCTTCATTTCTTCTTCCCTGTCAGATCCAGAGTCATTCTGTAATATTATCCCTCCAATAGTCACTTAATGTTTGGATGACAAAGAAAAGAAAAAGAATTTGAGAACTGAGATAAACAAAGTTATCATTTTTTTTTTTTTTTTTTTTTTTTGGTAAAGGATAAAAAGAAGTGTCTCACATGTCGTGACGAGTTACTATTACCACCAACTGCTATCACTGTATCAGTCCCCTTCCATATAGCCTGTATAATGTATAACATCAAAGAGGGGTGCATTTGGTCCAACAATAAGATATGAATGTTGTGACCTAACGGTTAAGCAGTCGAAACCACCTCTCGATATTCTTAGGGTAAGACTACTTGGTTCTCGACCTCGCATATATGAGTCTCATGCACTGAGTATACCCCTTTTATTAGAGGAAGTGTAGCTCCATAAAACCAAGTGCATCTGAACTATAGTGCCTAAACTAGACTCATTACATAATATGTAGTGGAAAATATGTACCTACCTAGTGATGTCTCTAAGTTGAACCAAATTTTCAAATCGATTGGAACCAAAAACAAACCAAATAAAAATGAAATTGGGCTGAATTAACTAACTGAAACTGAACCAAAACCAAAAACTATACAAGAATCAAATGCGAACAAGAAAGGGGGGAAACCACTCCAATTCCTCTCCAATTGACCAGCTATTGGAGAGTCCTAACCGATTCTAAAATATCGAAGAAATTAAAACTCAAAACAGGAATAGAATTAACAACTCCAAATCCCGCCTAAACAAAAAATAAAACAGTTTAACAGACCCCGCTAACAAAACAGGACTTAGAATTCCTAGTAAGAATAGAAAATCCTGAATAATGATCACACTCCTTTCAATTCATTGATGTTCCCCAGTCTCTACTGTTGAGCCTTATATCAAATTGATTAGGGGTGTCAAAAAGGTCTGAACCCGCCCTAACCCACCTTGATCTCGAACAGGGTCTGGACTGAGATTTCAACCCATAGGGTGGGACCTCAACCTGAACCAACCCAACCTTACATATTAATAAAAAATAATATAAATATGTTAATAATTATAAATGAGTACTAATAGAAAAATATCTAAAAAAATCTTTCGTTTTCTACAATCTATATAAAAGCATGAAGTGGCAAATCTTTCGTTGTAGACCATAAGCTATAATTACAATATCACCTTATGAGCGTCAATAAGAAAATCTCATTATAGTATTACAATCCCATTCTATAAACATAAATCTCATTACAGCATTACAGTATCACATTATTATAGTATTACAATATCACATTTGCAAGGAGGAGAAGAGATTGGGGATATGAACTTGGGGTTCAAATTCACACTTTCCTTTTCCTCGGAATTTTACATTGCAATACACAAATCCTTTAGAATTACTGGCTCCAATAATATAAGATACAGGAATCAATGAAAGGTGAAATCTCATTACAGTATCACATTTTCTTTACTATCCCATTATATAAACATAAATCTCATTACAGTATTACCGTATCACACTTGCAAGGAGGAGAACAGATTTGGGATAGGAACCTGGGATTTAAATTCACACTTTCCTTTTTCTTGAAATTTTACAGTGCAATACACAAATCCTTCAGAATTACTGCTTCCAATAATAGAAGATACAGGAATCAATGAAAGGCAACCAAGACCCCTAGATGACAATCAAATAGAGAGGAAAAAAAAATCGATGTAGACCAAACTTGGCACATACACCATTACAATAGGGAGGTATGAGGTGTCTTCTGTCGGGATTCGGTTCCATGATAAATTGGAGTACGTTGAGCTTCTTTAATTCACCCCCCCCCCCAAAAAAAAATTCTATTAATTCTATCATTTATCAGAAAAAGAAAAGTTTGCATTTGGCTGAACTCATGCCTGATTATTATTCTTATGATGCTTTTTCTCTTTTGTATCTTTTCCTCTCCCTTTTTTAGTCAATAATACCATCAGTTATCCAGAAATATTTTTGTGGAAGTAATATTGTTTAATTATTTTCCTTCTACAAAATTCATTCCATCATGGCTTCTACTATTAACTAATGTGACAACCACATTGTAGCCCTTACCAAAAAAAAACAAGACAACCACATTGTAGCATAGAAGTGTAGGTTTCAGAGATTCCTTAATGGTCATAAGGTCTCTCACCTGTCTCCAATCTTTTATGCCCTTCTTTAAGATGGAATTTATATTAATAAAATCAAGGTGATAGATCTGTTTTCTAGGAAAAAAAATACTACATTCCAATGGAAATTGTTTATAGATTAACAAGTAAAAGTTTATCCATATAGACACACTCTAAGAAAAATATTCCATTACACGTGCATTAGTATTTACTATATATATATATATATATATATACACTAGTAAGAAATACACGTGGGAACATAAATGACTAATATTAAATTAAAATTTCATGTGTTCTCTTACGTTGAGAGAGAGAGAGAGAGAGAGAGAGAGAGATGCATTGGATCTACATTGGATAAGAAATGAGAGAAGAAGAACCCTATCGGTTTAGCATAGGATATGCCGAAATACAAAAGGCATGAAATGATAGTGCTGCCTCTACCATGTGTGCGCTGAATATGTAACATAGATATTACATGTAAAATATATTATTACTAAATATGGTTAAAAAAATTTAAGCAGCTTATACAAACACATTATATCAAATGAGTAGTAATTACAAACATTTTTTTTAAGTACGAAAAACAGAGCCTGAATGTATACCAATACTTCAACCATTATCATACACTCCCACAAGTCTATGCAGGAATAGTCGATAAAGATTGTACACCAATTACTCATCCACAAATTCTCACAAATTCCCACAATTGTGGAGAGAAAAAGGAAGATGACACAGGGCATATTCCCCCCCCCCTCGCTTTTTTTCCCAATAGTAAGTCATCCTATTTGAATACCAACTTTCAAGAAAAAAAAAAGGGGGCAGCTTCTATTATGGGATTAAAAAAAAAAATGAGCATCCTTAGATGATTTACAGTCATTTGGCAAATGGAATAGTTGAGAGCACTACTTTTAATAGCAGCCAATGCCCCAAAAAAAAAAAAAAATGCAGCAGAGGTGTGGCGAGCCAGAAGGAGCTTTTATTCAAGGATAACCACTTGTTGCTGATCGTTCTATGTGTCTATAACCGATGGTTATAGCTGTTAGTCAGGTGCTCGGCAAAGATTTATCCTCTTGTACACCCAAATGGCAAGAAGTAATAATAATGATTCTTGGGGTATTTAAAGAAATGAATGGCAATGTAACTCCCATCTGGTAACTAACTACTTCTACCATGGTACAGGAATGCATAGTTCAGAACAAGATGCCCTGAACGTAGCTATACAGAATTTTATTTTGTTGATAGGCTTATAAATTTATGACTTAAGCAGGAAAATTACTTTAAGAACTTCCAATAATGGAAAACTCTAGCTAACCAATAAAAACTTGAACATAACCAGTCCAAGGGAACATAAATAGTAAAAATATTTAGAAAAGGGGTGTGGAAAAAGCATGTTACAAGACATGTTAAAAAAACAGAGCAGAATTCAAATTTATCAAGAATTATACCTCTAAATTTTCCAAGGACTTGCAACCTAATGGATCAAACTCATCCTTGGCTGCTATGAAACATATCGGCCTTGTGTTGCGGAAGGAATGTTCTGTTCTGAGTTGGAGGCTGAGACTGAGAGCAAGCAACCTCGTTTTTCCCTCTCCTTCACGGCACGGCCCTGCTCTCCAGGAGGCAATGGAAGTTCATGGCCAGAGGCACAGATCGGTCTGAAGCGAGCAGCAAGAACGATTCCTTTAGAAAGCAAACTGACAACATGCATAGACATGAGAGGGGTAGCATCATTGTTTGAATGACATTTGCATTTTTCAACTCTTCAAGCAATTGAGAGCTTCATCTTGGGAGTAACAGCAGCAATGTCTATTCCCTCAAACACAGGAAGAGCAGCTTCTATGTTTCCTTTTTGATACTCAAGCTTTTCTAACAATGCTCTAGCCTCCTACAAATAGGAAAAGTGTTTGAGCTTCATAAACAAATTCATAGACCAAAAGATATAGAGCAACCAGTTTTTGATTCCATAATGCATGGTAAGCTACCCATTATTTTAAGAAAATAGAAGTTTAAGAAGCCAAACAATTTTGTAACTTTTATTAGGGGAATATAATGTTAAAGGTGCATGATGGCAAGTCCAACTAAACAGATTTGTCGAAGGATGACCAATGCCTCGATTCAACAGTTTAGGATGCCATGATGTATGCTATGTTTTTTTTACTATGGTCAAGGCTAATGAAATGCTCCAGCTTTTTCTCTGAACACTCCATCCTTGTACAATATGTTGGGGTTAAAAGGTGCAGTGAAGTGTATTGTATATAGTGGTGACAATTGTTTTGATCTGAAATACTCTCTAGAGCCTTGGTCATGATTTTTTGTTATTGTTTCAATTAGCAATGAAAATGAGATTGCCCTTATACATGGACCACACTACAATTAGAATAAGTTAACCAGGCTTCAGAAAGTCCTAATGCAGCCTGTTAAAGAGCAGTCAAAGGATGAAGGAACTTTTCTTCTCATTTGTGCTCAAATATATGAAATAAAAGGACATCCAAAATGGAGTACATAAACCTTGCCCTGTGTACTATAGAACAATATATTATCCAAAATTACAGCAAAAGGATGAGGGAAACAAATCTTACTTGTAGTATTCAAGTAAGCTACAAGTAAGAAATCTTACCTAGACTCAGTATTTAAAATACTAATCTAATCAAGAGAAACCAATCTCTGACGCCATTCTGGAAAAAGAGAAAATGTTCAAAATATCCCAAACATGTGGTCAGTTGGGATATAGTTTTGCTCAAGAATGTCCCGAATCTGTAGTCAGTTGAAATAAGGGTAAAATATTTTATCTAAATGAAAAAATTAAAATAATAAAAGCATTGTCATCTAAATACACTTTAAAAATTAGAATAAGGTGAAAAGATGCAAGACACCTTCGTAAGAATTAGAACAGAACTAATGATTCGGTGAACCATACATACCGAGTCCAGCGCGAAGAGATGCCTGAAGTAAAAAAATTCCAGAGAAATCATAATTAAAACCTAAGAATCAAAAAAGGTTAGGGAGTGAAAATGCCGTCTATAAAACCTAATTCCGAGAGAGACGATAGAAAGAGAAGGTTAAGGGGAGGAAAAGAGAGATAGAGAGATACACAGAAGATCAAACGTGGAGGGGATTAGACTCACAACTTCCTCAACTTGCTCAACTTGCTTTGATCCAAAGCTTGGAGTAGGGAGTCTGGTAACATAAGCAATGAAGAACGACAGAAGTAGCAGAGTCGTGCATAAGAGATTTGGATAGTTTGATCTGTGCCTGTATAAATAAATATTTAGGGAAGTATAATATAAACAAGTGCTCGAGGTAATGGTCGCTCCTGGCTTCTCTGATAGTGAAGGTGACGTTCTCGCTCCAACAATCCTCAAGGAAGGGTAGGGGTGTGGAGGTGACGGTAAAGACGCCGACAAGGTTGAGAAGCGAGGGAGTGGGGATGAAGATTAGAAGAGAAGAAGTGGCAGAATAAGGAGGGAGATTGGAAGGGCAGAAAGACGTGCTTTGAACATACTTATCTCCTCCGACATATAACAGGAAAGCTACAAACTTATATAATAACTTGATTTGGAAGGTTTCCGATTGGAGAGATACACCAATGCGGTTGGGAGCCTAACGGTGAAAATGCCCTCATGGTTGGGGATTCAAGTCATTTGGCATGGTCACTGTCTCATTAGTCATTGGTGCACCAATCCTTTTTAGGTTGAACTGTGCATCAAGATTAAGCCTGGGTTGAGATATCCCAATCCAACTTAGGGTTACCCATGGCTTGGGTTGAGTTAATAGACCTTAGGTTTGGGCTGCAATTTTAAAAAATCCAGCCCATTGACACCCCTAAGATAAATACTGAACCAACCCATAAACCATTCTCATCATTGCATCCAATTAATTTTACTAACATGCAACTACAATATCCATCCCCTTATAAGCAATCAAGGGAATATCATGTTATTGTGCCATAGATGTTTTAGGTCCTATTTTAACATCCAGTCAATGGCATAGAGCTGAAAAACTACAGTGTGCATTAGTGCAACGGTGTTCTATGATCAGCTTTACTCCGCCCAAGTGCTTGTTTTAAGGACGACTTGCTTGCCCTTAAAACAAGCACTTGGGCGCCCACTCAATGTCTAGCACTATTAGTCTGAAGATTCATATGCCCAGCCCCAAATGCTAGTATGAGCGCAAAAAGACCATGTAAGTTGAACCAAAATTTCAAATTAATTGAAACCAAATAAAAATGAAACCGGACTGAATTAACTGAACCTGAACCAAAAATTATTCAAGAATCAAATGGGAACAAAATAAAACAAACCGAGTAAGTTGAACCAAAATTTCATAAAAGCATACAAGACAATGTTGGACCGAATACTTGAGAACCAAATTGGTTTGGTTTTTTATTCAATTTCGATTTATATATATATTGTATCTTGAATCCGGTCAAAACCGAACCGATTGACACGCTTGTCAGTCTTAGATTAACCAAACGGGACATTTCAGTGAATGGGTTGGATGACAACTTCGTAAACCAACTGCCACCCCCCTACCGTGAACGAAAATAGGTTAGGTTAAAAAGGAATATTAATAATTCTAGGGTTTCAGTGATATCTGTGAGACCTAAGAGAGTGAGCGCGGTGGGCGAAGATTAGAAGGGAGAGGAGAAAGAGCTTCGCCGTCTCGCTCGCAATCATGGTGATTTTTCTCTCTCTAACGCCTCTTCTAGGGTTTCTTTTGAGTTAATGTTTTCTTCTCTTCATTGTCTCATCTTTTTCTTGCAGATTATTCCAGAGAAGAATCGCAGAGAGATCTCGAAGTACCTCTTTCAAGGTCACTCTTTCTATTCGATTTGTTGATCTATACAGAGGGTTCTTCATTTTCTCTTTGATCTTCCGTTTCTCATCTTGTTTTTTTTTTAGTTAATCTACAGAGGGCGTTTGCTATGCCAAGAAGGACTTCAATCTCGCGAAGCACCCCGACATTGATGTTCCAAATCTGCAGGTCATTAAGTTGATGCAGAGTTTTAAATCGAAGGAGTATGTCCGCGAGACCTTTGCGTGGATGCACTACTATTGGTATCTCACCAACGATGGTATCGAATTCCTCCGAACATACCTCAATCTCCCATCAGAAATCGTCCCAGCTACCTTGAAGAAATCTGTTAAGGCCCCTGGTAGGCCAATGGGTGGCCCTCCTGGTGATCGCCCCCGGTAATTAGTGATCTACCTTGCTGGTTGTTGCTTGTATTCAACTAGCTAGTATTGAACCCCAGAAATATTCTAATATTGTCATGATTATTTGTTTTTTTTAATTATATAGTGGCCCTCCTCGCTTTGAGGGAGATAGGCCTAGATTTGGTGACCGTGATGGGTACCGTGGAGGACCTCGAGGACCTCCAGGAGAGTTTGGCGACAAGGGTGGAGCTCCACCTGAATACCAGCCAGCATTTAGGGTAATTATTTGTTCTTGAATTATTTATTATGTGTTTCATAGTGTCTTTTATCTTGTAATTTGCATGGTTCTATGTTATGCCCATACTGTGGACTTTAATCTTTATCACCTGAAATCATGTTCATAATATGTAATGAAGTTGGTTTAATGATTTTGGTGGCTTTAGATAAGTTTTATGGAGACATGAAAGTTCTATGTATAGGAGGGTTTCTTGCGGTGTTTCTATACCTTGTCCCTTTGATTAATTTGTGTATTGCCATTTGTGCTTTTAGACACTAGCTATATTACATAAAAAAAAGTTTCTGTGACCAATCTGTAGTTTAAATTGGTTCGATCTGTGCAGCCCTTCCAAGTTAATGCAACCTTGTGATTGGAAAATGTTGCTGCTTCGGACTTTTGTTATAAAAATAATGTGCCCATGCTTTAGGGTACAGCAATCGAATTTGTTTCCTTGATGAGAATTTATGAAATATTCAGTTTCTTTTGAGGAGGAACAAGACTGCAATTTTCAGGCAATTATGATCATATTTTGCTAACATTTATCATTCATCTTATTTTGCCTTTTTTATTTGTGTCACCATGCTTTTGGTTTTAAGGTGGTTCCATTATTTTTAAAACCAGTTGTGTACAAGAAATCATTGGTGGAGGGACTATGTTTGTACCCCTCTCCCGTGGTCTTAAATAGAATTTCTCACTATGGATGCCTTGCTTATTTACAGTTCACACCACATGATGCCTAATAATCAGTTCTTATTTTATAAATGTCTACATGTAACAGACCAGTAGGAAGGTAGAATTGATATAGATGCTAGAAATTTGTATCACCCATCAACAATATTTATAGCCAATTATGCCTTCAAGCATCGTTGTCATGGGTTATAGGCGGTCCTACACATAGGATTAGAGGAAAAATCAAGGTGTCATCTGGCTACAAAGGTGCCTTGACAACTATGCTTTCAAGGTTTTGAATTGAGATCACTCTATCCAAATGCCTCTCTAAATTAAGATTGTCATTTTTTGGAATGCAAGTTTGTATTTTTGAATTGAGTCAAGATTCAAATTGTGAACTCTTGAAAGTTGTGAAACCATTAACTTCCATGCCATTTAAGTTCAGGACCTCTGATCATTTGGAATCTTTGAAGTGTTATCTTTGTTGCTTTTATTGTTCCCTTGTACATCCCTAGACTTCCAGGCCAGATAGGTTCATTGCTAACATAATGATAATTTAGTTTCGAATTATTTTGAAAACCCAAGAAGGTTACAAGTTCTAAATACACCTCTAGAGGTGTCATTTAGATAGTCTCATCAATTATAGGCACCATTTGTCTAAAGTCTGTATCATGACACATTGTTGTTCTGGCCCTTTGTTTTTTGACTAGTTTTAGAGGACTGGTTTATACTGCCTCTGATCCCTCCTCCTCCCCCCTCCTTGTTTTGAGTGTTTTGATGTAACAAAAATCATATTTTAAGTAATTGTAGTTTCATGGCATCCAATACCTTTTCCTCGCCTTTTGAGATTTCCTCTTCACCAATCTGGTGTGGTTTCTACTTATTTTATGTATAGAAAGATTGAATGCAATGATGAATTTTGGCTTGAGTGAATGTTGCAACAGTTCTCTTTCGCACATGCAATTGCTATCTTATTTTGTTATACTGCTGTTTAGATGTCCTTTATTTCAATGTTATTTAGAATTCTTTACACGCTCAAGCTTTGGTTATCCTTTCATCAAGGTTCTAACAGCAACTCTTGATTATACAGGCCCCTGGTGGAAGACCTGGATTTGGCCGTGGCGGCGGTGGTGCTGGTGCAGGTCCTGCTAGCTCAAGTATGGCTTAAAAAGCAGATGTTCTGCACGTCTTAATTTTGGACTTCCTAGGCAACTTAATCCTTTAGTTAGTTTGTCAGAGGCTTTTATTTTTTGACAGGGTATACTTGGTTGATTGTCAATTTTGTTGATTAAGTTTTTGTGGAAATGAAACTCAGCATCCATTGTTCGCCCAGTAATTTTGTTGGATGCTTTTTTGTTTATTTTTTTGTTTTGGTAAGAAATTCTGTTGGATGCTTCATATCTTCCTTTTGTTTTCATTCCTTGTATTTTTTGGTTTATATCTGAAGTACAGCATATGCATATAGGGTGAAAGGATGCATGCAAGGATTTGCAGCCATGCAGACAACCTTTGGAGATGTTATATGCTTCTCTAGCTTCTCTAGCAAAGATGTATGCTCGTACCACACCTTTAGTAATGGTTGCCAAGAAACTCAAATCTTGGAATCGAAGAAGACCCCAAGGAGGTAGTGATTGGAACTGCATTATCTCCAGAGTAGAGGCTAGCCAGGACCAGTTTTCTCCAGAACTACATCGATGTTTTTTGCTTGGGCGTACTCTACATGTCAGATTTTTTCTTGCTCATCAAATGAAAGCCCTTTATACCTGACTTGGTCTTGGATTCTGTCCGATTCACTCACCGGATTGTTCGTATAAAGGCCTTTGTCTGAAGATTAAATGACATTTATACATTTACGAAATTGTTTTGACACGATAAAATGGAGTAGCAGAAAGGAAAAGAAAAACAGGCATTATGTGCTTGTTTCACATATTTAAAAAAATAATTGGATCCATATAGTTGACCTCATTCAGTTGGGATAAGGTTATGATTATTGTTAAAAAATTAATATAATATTTCCATGTGAGAGGGTGAACAGTAAGCCTTGGGCTAAGAGAATCTTTTCCCAATTGTTTTTTAGTGAACAGTCTTCTGTTTCTTTCACCATTTCAAGGCAATCAGAAAATTCAATGTTTTCAAAGCTAGTGTTATCATGAGTCCCTTTAGCTTTGCCTCTGGAACAGAGGAACACATTCTTGCTGCCACACCTGTTATGTTTTCCTCTCCACTGAAAAAAAAAAAAATTAGACTGCATAAGATGTGCACATATTAGATCCTGAGAAGATTCCTGTGGGTATAATGGGTATTCAATAGAATCAGAATCTGTTTGGAGAAGATCTTGCTTAATTTTGTACTAACTAGTCAATAAGATGTTCTCTAGGCTTGCATGTGATGAGCGCGTGTAAACTTGGAGGAATGGAATGGAACTGATATTGTAAACTCAAAGGTTGATGCTTCGTTAGTTACCAACTTTGTGCATTCAAACAAAGCAATAGACATCAACTCTGATGAGCAATCTGAGTTACGCCGAATGACAAAAGGAAGTGCTAAGATTGACGAGGGAAGAGGACCAGAAAGAAAAAAAGGTTTCCAAATCTCATGTTCTGAATCCGAGTCTGCTAGACGTTCAATCCTGAGAGGCGAGGATTTCATGAGCATGAATGACGGTCTGAATGTGTTCCTTCGTCACTTTTAGTACCTTGTAAATCTTCTCGCTCTCAGGATGCCTTGTATCCCCTGCAACAAATCTATAGCTAACCCCCCTAACTTCTATGCCGCTCCATCCAGGGTCCTTTCTTAGACCCTGACCATGCTTCATTTCCAGTCTCAACTTCACGGCGTCCTCCCATCTCTCAACTCCTGCATAAACATTTGACATTGTCACTCTCCAGACTTTTCCCTCAGGCTCCAAAATGGAGAGTTTACTTGCAGCTCTTTCAGCAACTTCAACATTTCTTGATAGCCCACAAGAACCTAGTAAAGCTCCCCACACAGATTGGCCAGGCCTGAAAGGCATCTTCTTTATGAAATCCTCTGCTTCATCAAGTCGACCCTGTCTTCCCAGAAGGTCAACCATGCATGCATAATGTTCCATACTTGGCTGAACTCCATATTCTTCATCCATCTTACTGAAGCACTCAAAGGCTTCCTCTACCAATCCTGAATGACTACAGGCTGAGAAAACATTGACAAATGTGACTGCATTTGGCTGATAAATACCCAATTTCCTCATCCTTCCAAGAGTTTGTAAAGCAGATATCCCATCTCCATTGATCCTATATGCTGCTATCATTGCATTCCAAGAACCTGTATCTTTCGTGGGCATCTCTTCAAATACCTTCTTAGCATAGCATATCCTGCCTGATTTTCCATACATGGTTACAAGGGCATTGCCAATGAAAATATCATTCCCAAAGCCAGACCTAGTAATGTAGCCATGCATGACTTGGCCCATATCGAATGATGCTAGCTCTGAGCAAGATTGGAGTGATGTCAAAACAGTGACAGAATCAGGGACAACCCCTTCGCCTTCGTTGCTGTGAACTTTGCCAAGCAGCATCAATGCTTCTGAGGGACATCCATTTTTCACAAGACATGAGATCAAGGTATTCCAGGAAATTATGTCCTTTTCATTCATCTTGCCGAATATTCGAAACGCCAAATGATCTTGTTTATTTTCAGCGTACATGTCCACGAGGGAATTCTCCACCACAATGCAGGGCAAAAACCTGTGTCTGATCAAGTAGCCATGTACTTCTTTGCCTTGCCTTAAACAGTTTAAATGCCCACACCCTTGAAGAAGTGTAGCCATTGTCTCTGGTCTAAGATAAGGACCATCACCCCTGAAACAGAACTCCCAAAAAATCTTAATACTTTCTTCATAATAACCATTGTTAGAATACATTTGTATCAGAGAATTTGTCACAAGAGTATCCATATAAAGTTGTGATTTTATAACAAAACCATGGATACACCTAGAGACCAACCATCTGTTCAGCAAAGAACAAGCTTGAATCATACTCTGAAATGTTACTCGATTTGGTGCAACCCCATCTGCTAGCATATCAGAAAACAAAACGAAGGCCCTCTCAATCAATCCATTGAGAACACAACCAGAAATTGCCATAGTCCAAGAAACCACATCTCTACAACATGATTTCTTTATCAATTTCTCAGCAGCCAATGAAAGCCCACATTTCGAGTATGCATCAACCATAGAATATTTTAAGAACTGATGTTCAATTAACTCATTTACAATGAGATTACCATGAATCATCTCTGTCAATTTCAAGTCTCGAGTCTGCCCACAAACTTGTAGCAGAACTGCAAAGGTGAACTCATTGGGTTGCATGTTTTCTGATAACATCTGCTGAAAAATTGAAATTGCTGCATCAGCAGATCCATTCTGGCAGCATCCTGACATCATTGAAGTCCATGACACAATTGTTTTAACAGGCATTAGATCAAACACCTTAAATGCATCTTCCAGTTGCCCACATTTTGAGTAAAAATCCAAGAGAGCATTAGCCACAAAGGTGTAAGGAGCAAGGCCAGACTTCAAAACACCAGCATGGATGCCAAGCCCAATCTTCAAGTTCCTCTCAGCAGCACATGAATTGAGTAAACGAACTGATGAAGATGAATTTAGAAAGACTTCCTCTGCTAGAGGGAGTGTCAATGGTGGAGCATTGTTTACAGGCTTCTTTAACTGGGTTTGATTACAGGTCTTCAGGGAAACTAAGGAAGAGGAACATATAAAAGTTGACAATGAAGGCATTTGGGACTCGCATCACGATCTTAAAATGCCAATCAATCTCTTCACTTTGTAAAGCTTAAATAATTGGCAGGTTTCTTCGATTTGATCCTGATATGAATGGGGCCCTCGAAGTAGACAGAAGAAGATATTACCATGGTCAACCATCAAACAGCCTTTAAATTTTCTTGGCGTTTGTTAAACAAGCAGGAAACAAATATAAAAATTTATTTTGATTATTTTCCTGGATTGTGTTTGGTACTCATATTATACGTGTATTCTATATGTACTCACATTATACTCGAATAGAAGACATATATATGCTTTATACTTAATAATACGTTTAAATTAGGGGAAGGGGAAAAAAAACTCAACCCTAATATTTAAAAGAACACCTCTCCTTTTTAATAGATTTCTTGATTTTGAGGAAAAAAAAAAAGATAGATGACATACTTCTCCCTTTCTTATTGTATTAATTCCAATCATTTTTTTTCACATTACCCCTTCCTCCCTTCTTTATTACCTTATACCATTTATTTAACTTCATCCAAACTTGTCCTAAATTTATTAATCAAATACCTTAGGTGCCTACCCTCTTCTTCCTATCCATTAGCATATTAACTTTACTTAATTACAATTTGTCACCAAATTTAAAATCCTACCTTAATTACGAATCTACCATTGGTTATTACGATTAAATAAAACCTATACGCGATCTGATTTCAATTTTAAAATCTGAATTTATATCAATATGGGTTACTATAGATTTTCTTGTTTGATGAGATAATATCAATGATGATATTTTAATTTTTTAAATAATTATTCACATGCTATTATTATCATCCTTTTCATAAATTTATACTATTATTTACTGTGATAGAAATAATCAATGATAAACATAGTTAAACTTAATTAATATTAAACATAAAAATAATAATAATAATCCCAGTTGAAAAACTAGATTAGATTTAGATGTTCATTAAAGTATAAGATATTAAAATTTAATCATAAACAGTCAATTTTAGTTCATTCCTAATACCAAAATAAATCCGTTAAACATGTATTGAATATATACCATATCATTACCGTGTGCGTTTGATTTCACCGGATTTCTAAATAATATTATTAACATATAACCTGTTTAATTGTCATACGTATTCGCTCCCATATTATTATTGATCCTGAACTTATTATGCTCTCATTGACTTCCACACGTGCACAAGGCCTAGATTCCCTCACGTGAAGGTTTGTGACCAAAGAGAGTTCTGTTTGGAAATCTAACATGTTATCAATCCCCTCTCATCCAATGAATTGCTTTGCTTTTCCTAAAATATATTCAAGATTCTGAAATGGTGACCCTAATAAGTCCAAAAAACTCCATTTGATTAGCAAGAAAAAAGTGTGTTCTTCGAAGTCTTTGGGAGGTCTTGGTTTGAGAGACTCTGCCACTGAATAAAGCTTTGTTACTTAAACTCGGTTGGCGTTTTCTCCCTGATTAGAACTCTCTTTGGTCACAAACCTTAAAAGATAAATATTTTCACAAGAAGTCCATCTTTGATGCATCCACTATGAAAAAAAAAGATGTTCTAGTACTTAGAATAGTATTGCTACTATCTTACCCATTCTGAAAAAGTTAGTGTCCATCAAAGTTGGAAATTGTGAAAATACTATGTTTTGGATTGACCCTAAATCCCTGATTTACCTAAGTTTACTATCCCCTCGTCTATCACCACACGTTCTTCCATCCATTGGGTCAAGGACTTCCTTATGGGGAATTTTTGGAATCTACCCCTCTTATTGCCCATGAATATCGTTAATATCTACCTCTCTATTATTGATGTTATCTACTATATTAATTAATGAAGTTTTTCTTTTCCCCTAATATATATATATATATATATACACTAGTAAACTTGCACGTGAAGGCATTCGTTAAGTGGCAGATTAAAAGTACTTTTAACCCACAAGTTTTATATATTTCTGCTATTAGAAAGTACTATTAAGTTTTAACCCATAAATATTTTTTCCTAATTTTACACAAAGAGAATAATTAGAGAGAGTAGATTGGTGGTTGATAACCTAATGGTAAACGCGATTCCGAAAACCATGAAAAAAAAAGAGAATGATGTATGAAAGAAACTTTAACAAGATTACTCCCAAAACTCACATATATTTACTAAAATACAATTTTTACTTAAATATTTACAAAAATGTAAGTTTTTCAATCAAATTTCAATTAATTTTCCAATACAAGTTCTTTGACAAAATTTTCATCTGAGCTTGGTGGTAACATTTTAGTGGTCCATGGCAAGTCTAGCTTTGGGAGCCCTTAATGGGAAATTAATATCCAAAAGCTAGATTTGGATGTTTTCCTTCTATCAAACAGGTACTGATGTAGCCTAATTTTTATAACGAGAGGAATGCACAAACAGCTAACCAACATACCAACTTATGGTGCCTTAAAATGTTGTCACAAATTAAGAATCAACAAATCAATAATAAAGAAGAGAAAAAAAAAAAGATAAAAAATATTATTAAAAAAAACTAAAAAAATTCCTCAATCACATACCCCAATTAAGAAGAACCATCACTATCACCTTATTGTCCATTCCCACCATTGAGAGCAAACGATGATCGATACAACTCATACAACTACGAATAAAAGACATGTCCACAGGCAAAAACTCTAGTTCTGGTTTCTGATATTCAAGATTCTTATATCGTTTTATAGATCTGAAATCATACTATATTCAACCAAAAAATAGTCATTTCTAAGAATGATGAGAGAAAATGAATAGCAGCATGGTCCTCATGGCTCTAGTGCACATATAACTGACATTAGAGACAATCATTCCCTAACATATCAGAAGCTTTAATGTAAATAATTTTCTCCAGTTAATTGCACCATACAAACAACATTACAGATTCAGATATAGTTATGAGCATGGCAAGGGTTATCGCTAAATCAAATTACAACATAACTACAAACACACTTATTCCTCAATTAAAAAAAAAATAATAATAAATGTAGTTTGGCAACTGTACCTTGTGGATGTGAAGTATCTGAAATTGAGCAGAAAATGAGAGAGACATAGGGAGAGGAATGAGACCGCGATGATGGGGGAGAAATCTGAAATTGAGAAATTTTGGGATATTGTAATTGTTTTTTTGTCTTCTCTATGATATATATAAGAAATGATAGTGTATTATAGAGATGTTTTAAGAATAGTAATGGTATTATTAGTGAAAGATTCCATATAGTAAAACTTTTAAAGTTGATGGAGGATTTAGGAAAACCGTTTTTATGCAGTAAATCTCTCTCTCTCTCTCTTTCTCTTCGTATTTGTCTTTGTAAATCTCCCTATTTTTTATCTCCCACGATTAGGGAAAGGAAGTCCACGCCTATTGTGGATTATTATTATTTTTTTCATCTTCCATGTTGAAGGGTGAGAGGATAAGTGTGATTTTTTTTTTAAATAATTATAGAGATTTAAATATGAAGAGAGAGACAAGGAGTACATACTTTTCAATAGTAATAATAATAATAATAATATGATAGTATGATATCACTATCATATTCATATCCACCATATCCGCTGTATCATATCATATTATATTGGTTGAAATTGATCCAGATCGTTACCCACTTTATTTTGGAAATACCATTACGGAGAACTAGATCCATCCTTTGGGGGAAAATGGAGGAAAAATAGAGGAAGACGATTTAATTTCCAGATCAAGTTGCACAAATCAAGCGGAGGAACCAAGCACTCATATTGGGTTACAATTTGATAAACTAGTGGTCCTCGAAGATTCGAGATATTAGATTTCAAAATGGTCCTGCAAGTGTCAAATAACAAACGGAAGCATATAAATCGAACTCCCTCTCCCCTATAGACATAGCCTGAGTGGCAGAGAAATGGTTCTCGTCGTTGTTCTCCATGGTTCAGTTTCAGAGATAGTTGTTGACCCTTTACCACTACCAAAATGAGGGGAGGGGGAATGCCAGTAGGTCCACAATGGTGACAGGATCAATTCTTTGAACTAAAAAACTTAGACAGGAAACCCAAGAAACAGATTGAACAGTGTATGATGCAGAACAAAGACAACCAAACCACTCCCCCTACTATATACAAAACGGGAAAAAAAAAAAAAAAGGGCTCTGAACTGAATCTAATTCTACGCCCGCCTATGCCTCGATCTGATCAGAAACCTCAATCGACGTCCTCCATTTTGCTTTCCTCGTGGCTTTCCTCCTCCAAAGCAGGCATTTCTTCGTCCTCGCCACCGGCCTCTTCCTCGTCGACATTAAGACCCAACTTCAACATCCTGTGAATCCTTCCAGGGAACGTGTTAGGATCATCAAGGCTGAAACCAGAGGTCAGGAGGGCACTCTCGTAGAGCAACATTACAAGATCCCTTACTGACTTGTCATTTTTATCAACCTCGACCCTCTTCCAAAGCTCCTCGATGATGGGATTATCTGGGTTTATCTCCATTGTTTTCTTGCTAGACATGTAAGAGCTCATAGTGTTGTCCCTCAAAGCCTGAGCTTTCATGATTCTCTCCATATTAGCTGTCCAACCATACTCACCAGTAACCAAGCAGCAGGGCGAATCGACGATCCTATCGAAAACCACCACCTTCTCCACCTTGTCCCCGAGTATTTCCTTGATCACCTTGCACAGATTCTCGAAAGACTTCTTTTTCTCCTCCTTTTACTTCTTTTCTTCTTCTGTATCATCATCCAGCTGAAGCCCCTCTTTAGTTGCTGAAACAAGCTTCTTCCCATCATACTCCTTCAATGTCCCAACTAGATACTCATCAATGGCATCCACCATAAAAAGTACTTCATAGCCTTTCTTCTTGAGCCGTTCCAGGAAAGGAGAATTCTCAACGGCCTTCTTGCTCTCACCAGTAATGTAGAAAATATACTTCTGGCCTTCCTTCATCCTTGTGATATAATCCTTAAACCTGGTCATCTCGTTGCCACTCTTGGTAGAGTAGTAACGAAGCAGCTCCGCCAATTTAGCACTGTTCTGGCTATCTTCATGGATACCCAACTTTATGTTCTTAGAGAAAGCCTCATAGAATTTGGCATAGTCGTCGTTCTTCTCAGCAATCATGAAGAACATTTCGATACATTTCTTCACAAGGTTCTTCCTGATTACCTTCAGAATCTTGTTCTGCTGAAGCATTTCACGGGAGATATTGAGTGGCAGATCGTCAGAGTCAACTACACCCTTCACGAATCCCAGGTACTCTGGAATGAGTTCACAATTGTCGGTGATGAAGACCCTCCTTACATAAAGTCTAATGTTGTTCATCCTCTTCCTCGTGTCAAAGAGATCGAAAGAAGCCCTCTTGGGAATAAATAGGATGGCTTTGAATTCGAGCTGCCCTTCGACGGCAAAATGCTAATAAGCTAGGGGATCTTCCCAGTCGTTGGTCAGGCTCTTGTAATAGGATGCATACTCTTCCCCAGTGACCTCCTCTGGTTTGCGCAACCAGATGGGTCTCTGCTTATTGATGAGCTCCCACTCGTGAGTCGCGTCCTTAACCTTCTTCTTCTTCTTCTTGGGCTTGCCTTCTTTTTCTTCACCGACATCCTTGACATCACCTTCTTTCTTGGCTTCCTCCTCGTCTTCATCATCACTAACCTCCTTCTCTACTGTCTTCTCTGTCCACAGATAAATAGGATAGCTGATGAACTCCGAATGCTTCTTCACAAGCTCCTTCAATCTTTTCTTTTCCAAGTATTCCAACTGCGTAAAAAATCATCATTTCGAAGAACCAAACCAAATAGAAGGGCAACAGTATGATTAATTAACGAAGGTATCCAAGCGATACCTGGTCTTCCTTAAGGTAAAGAGTGACTTTTGTTCCTCTCCCAAGGGGTTCACCATCGACATCTTTTCTCAAAATGAAGGAACCACCACCCTGAGACTCCCAAATGTACTGATCATCATCATTGTGCTTCGTAGTGACGACAACTTTATCAGCAACAAGGTAAGCAGAGTAAAACCCAACACCGAACTGACCAATCATGCTCACGTCCGCTCCGGCCTGTAGTGCCTCCATGAATTCCTTAGTTCCAGACCTTGCAATTGTCCCCAAATTGTTCACCAAATCTGTGGATGACATGAATTTATCAGAAAAAGCCAAGTTTGGAGAAACGAGAAATAATAGAAGCGAAAATTTCATCACCTGATTTGGTCATCCCAATACCGCTGTCAATGATGGAAAGAGTTTTGTTAATCTTATCAGGAACAATTCTGATGAACAACTCTGGTTGCGAATCAAGCTTGCTCTTGTCAGTCAAACTTTCGAACCGAATCTTATCCAAGGCCTGCAACGAAGTTATAGTTTCAGAAACAAACTCCAATTTAAAAAAAGAGAAGAACAAGAGAATCGGAACGAATTTACATCAGAAGCATTGCTGATGAGTTCTCGAAGGAAGATCTCTTTGTTGCTGTAGAAGGTGTTGCTGATAAGGCTGAGAAGTTGATTGATCTCAGCCTGAAAGGCAAAGGTCTCAGTTTCTCCCATTTGATTATCCATCGTTGCAGAAGACATCCTTGTAAGAAAAATTAAAAACAAAAGAAATGACGGAAACTTTCCGCCTCAATTGAGAGAATCGATACTTTTCTGCTACTAAGATTAGAACACCAGTTAATCTCCAAACGTAGTGTAGGAAGATATGGGAGGAGGATATTTAAACGAAGAGAATTCGAAGAGTTTCTTGTATTTTCCTTTCGTTGGGTCTCTAGAACATGGCGGGAAGGTCTCGTT
>NC_056565.1:28506028-28510248 GCF_013358625.1 Macadamia integrifolia | reverse complement strand
CCCAATACCGCTGTCAATGATGGAAAGAGTTTTGTTAATCTTATCAGGAACAATTTGTAGAAACGCAATCCTAAAACGATGCAGAAGATAATGGAAAAACAAAACAAACAATGCACACGGATTTTACGAGGTTCGGCAAGGTTGCCTACATCCCCGGTGAGATGAGATCCTGCTTCACTATCAATGGAGAATAGGGTTACAGCGCTCATCCTCACACCTCTCAGTATTGCTTGCATTACAAAGAAAAAAACTCTCGCTACAAATATATAGCGAGAAAAAAACCCTAATCCGGATTAAACTACAATTGCCACCTTAATCCGGATTAAATTACAATTGCCCTCAAATAAAAAATTCGAGCGGGGGGCTGCGCCTCCCTACACCCCCTGCTATGCAGGGGGGCCTCCTGCCCCCCTTGCAACCCCCACAGCCCGTCTTGGCTGTCTAGGTGCTGCACCAGTACTCCCTGGATTAAACTGCGACGAAATACAAGACATCAAACACCAACACAATTCTGATGAACAACTCTGGTTGCGAATCAAACTTGCTCTTGTCAGTCAAACTTTCGAACCGAATCTTATCCAAGGCCTGCAACGAAGTTATAGTTTCAGTAACAAACTCCAATTTAAAAAAAGAGAAGAACAAGAGAATCGGAACGAATTTACATCAGAAGCATTGCTGATGAGTTCTCGAAGGAAGATCTCTTTGTTGCTGTAGAAGGTGTTGATGATAAGGCTGAGAAGTTGATTGATCTCAGCCTGAAAGGCAAAGGTCTCAGTTTCTCCCATTTGATTATCCATCGTTGCAGAAGACATCCTTGTAAGAAAAATTAAAAACAAAAGAAATGACGGAAACTTTCCGCCTCAATTGAGAGAATCGATACTTTTCTGCTACTAAGATTAGAACACCAGTTAATCTCCGAACGTAGTGTAGGAAGATATGGGAGGAGGATATTTAAACGAAGAGACTTCGAAGGGTTTCTTGTATTTTCCTTTCGTTGGGTCTCTAGAACATGGCGGGAAGGTCTCGTTTTCCCTATCTGGAATGTTCTACTTTTTCGGTTCTACACATCTACTATATTCTTCTCGTCTCTTCCGTTCGCGTAAACTGCACGTCTAGGGAAAGACATTTCACTTCAGAGATCTTTAAAGATTTACCGTTAGATTGGGATCGAATCAATGCTACTTTCACGTTAAAAAAATGCTTTTCTAAAGTGTTTTTGGGAATCCATTTTAATTCAATAAAATTGCAAGAAAGAATTCAAGAAATAAAACTAAAGAAATTTCATACGCCATTCTTAAGTATTGAAGGGTGACACAGTAAGTGATAAAGAAACAAAACCCACCTACATAAGACCCATTAAAACCAAAATCCTCGACTATGAACACAAGAAAACTGGACATAGACACAAACCAAACGGAACTTTTTCCAATACTTTCAGAGATCGATCACGCATATCCATAGTTCTAGTAATGTCCTATAACCTAATCAACTTCCTCCATCTTGCTTTCTTCGTTTCCTTCTTCTTCCAGAGCAGGCATATCTGAGTCTTCAGCAGCTGTTTCATCTTCATCAATGTTGAGACCCAGCTTCAACATCCTGTGGATTCTAGCAGCGAAGGTGTTGGGATCATCCAAGCTGAAACCAGAGGTGAGGAGGGCAGTTTCAAAGAGCAAAAGAACCAAATCCTTGACAGATTTGTCATTCTTGTCAGTTTCAGCTCTCTTTCTCAGCTCCTCCATGATTCCATTATCTGGATTAATTTCCATGGTCTTCTTGCTGGACATGTATGAACCCATGCTGCTATCCCTCAGAGCCTGGGCCTTCATGATCCTCTCCATGTTTGCACTCCAACCGTACTCCCCAGTCACCAAGCAGCAGGGAGAATCAACAATTCTGTCAGAAACCACAACCTTCTCAACCTTATCTCCGAGTATATCCTTGATTATTTTGCAAAGACTCTCAAAGGATTTCTTCTTTTCCTCCTGTTTCTTCTTCTCTTCCTCTGTCTCATCATCAAGCTTCAGGCCTTCTTTGGTTGCAGAGACAAGCTTCTTCCCGTCGTACTCTTTCAACTGACCAACAGCATACTCATCAATAGCATCAACCATGAAGAGGACTTCATAGCCTTTCTTCTTCAGCCGCTCCAGGAAGGGAGAGTTCTCGACGGCCTTTTTGCTCTCACCGGTAATGTAGTAGATGTTTTTCTGACCTTCCTTCATCCTGGTGACATAGTCCTTCAGGCTCGTCATCTCATCACCACTCTTTGTAGACTGATACCGGAGCAGATCAGCCAATTTTGACCTGTTCTGGCTGTCTTCATGAATGCCCAGTTTCAAATTCTTCGAGAATGCCTCGTAGAATTTGGTATAATCTTCCTTGTTCTCTGAAATCTCCGTGAACATCTCAATGCATTTCTTCACGAGATTCTTCCTGATGACCTTCAGAATCTTGTTCTGCTGAAGCATTTCACGGGAGATGTTAAGGGGTAGGTCGTCTGAGTCAACAACACCCTTAACAAAACCAAGGTACTCTGGAATCAACTCCTCGCAGTTGTCCATGATGAACACTCTCCGGACATAGAGCTTGATATTGTTCATCTTCTTCCTCGTGTCAAACAGGTCGAATGGTGCCCTCTTTGGCACAAAGAGGATTGCCTTGAATTCCAGCTGCCCTTCAACAGAGAAGTGCTTCACAGCCAGATGCTCCTCCCAATCGTTAGTCAAGCTCTTGTAGAACGAAGCATACTCGTCTTTCGTGATCTCCTCTGGCTTTCGCAGCCAGATGGGTTTCTGCTTGTTGATTAGCTGCCATTCATGGGACACCTCCTTTACCTTCTTCTTCTTTGATTTCTTCTCCTTTTCCTCGTCTACTTCCTCCACATCACCTTCCTCTTCTTTCTTAGCCTCATCATCTTCGTCATCACTGACCTCCTTCTCAGTTGTCTTCTCGGTCCAGAGATAGATAGGATAGCTGATAAATTCAGAGTGCTTCTTTACTAGATCTTTGATTCTTCTCTCTTCCAAATACTCCAACTGCAGAAGAAGTCAATTCGTTACAAATCCCAAAAGTTTAAGAACAACTCGAAGCAAGAAACAGAATATTGGAATTAGATACTTGGATTACAAACCTGGTCTTCCTTCATGTAGAGCGTGATCTTTGTTCCCCTACCGAGTTGCTCTCCACTCACATCCCTGGTAACGGTGAACGACCCCCCGGCTTGGGACTCCCATATGTATTGCTCGTCGTCGTTGTGCTTGGTTGTCACAATGACCTTCTCAGCAACGAGATAGGCAGAGTAAAAACCCACACCAAATTGACCGATCATGCTCACATCGGCCCCAGCCTGCAAAGCCTCCATGAATTCCTTGGTCCCAGACCTTGCGATTGTTCCCAAATTGTTCACCAAGTCTATACAGACAGGAATAAGAGAACCATATCAGTCAATCCGACATTGCCTCGCTTATAATAGAGACAAACCAAAGAGAACTCCCTACTTACCAGCTTTGGTCATCCCAATACCACTGTCGATGATCGACAAGGTCTTGTTAACCTTATCAGGAACAAGCCTAATGAAAAGCTCCGGCTGCGCATCAAGCTTGCTCTTATCTGTCAAGCTCTCGAACCTGATCTTGTCCAAGGCCTATCCATCCCATCCCAAAATCCAAATAAGAATTAACAAAGCATTCAAGAAAATTCATGGACAAATAATCATAGCAGAAACTGAGGAGTAGATATACTCACATCAGAGGAATTGCTGATGAGTTCCCGGAGAAAGATCTCCTTGTTGCTGTAGAAGGTGTTGATAATAAGACTGAGAAGCTGGTTAATCTCGGCCTGGAAGGCGAAGGTTTCTGCTTCTCCCATCTGAACATCCGCCATCGCTGTCGATCAAACTTCGAATCAGGAAGAAACGACTGAAGAACAGAGAAACTTCAAACTATGCTTACGCACGCTTGAAAGAATCGATTCAAGAACAGAGAAACCAGAAATTGGAACTGGAAACTATGGCTTACGCACGCTTGCTCGCTATTGCTAGATAGAAAAATGCTTAACTGATGGAAACGAAAGGAGGAATAGGTTATTTATATTTAAGATCAGAATTTCTAGGTCCTTCTATTCAGAGTTTCAGACTATTCGGGAAGTTAGCGAGGGAGTGGGGTTTGTGGAACTTCCCGTTCCGCCTCTCTAGAGTCTTCGATTGAGTTTTTTTTTTTTTTTTT
>NC_056565.1:28505337-28505925 GCF_013358625.1 Macadamia integrifolia | reverse complement strand
TTAGCGATCTAGAATGTTCTTCACCTTCATAAGTTGATTCCGATCTGACGCTGAAGAAGCCACACTTTTTTATGAGATTGCGAACGTTTTTGGCAGTTTTTATCTGTGTTGATAAATTCAAATCCTTTTTCTACCCAAAAAAAATTCAAATCCTTACGTAGATTCCGATCTGACGCTGCAAGCGTGCAAAATGAAGTCACTTCGAATTAGATTCCTCATCTATTTTTGAACATGTCCTGATAGCATGGATCTCAGTATTGGTTTCGCATCAGTTGCATTGGTCGCATCATATTGTTATTGATCCAAATTGATATCAATACCTGATCGGTCATAATCGATTACTAGTAATCTAAGTATCATTTAGGGGTAAGGCCATAGAAAAAGGGTAATTTACAATGCCACCCCCTGGAAAATGTCACAATTATAAGAACACCTCCTCTGTTTCACTAAATTAGACTCAGACTCCTTACCGTCAATTACTATTAAGGAATATACGTTATATGCTGATATCAACAACTATATTTTATTTTAAGGGTAATTTATAGCGCCACCCCCTGGAGAATGCCAGTATTGTAGGAACACCCCCTT
>NC_056565.1:28312351-28505317 GCF_013358625.1 Macadamia integrifolia | reverse complement strand
ATGCTGCTGTCAGCTATTATATTTTATTTTAAATATCAAAATGCCCTTACTAGATGTGAAGTACCTAAAATATCCATGTAATAAATCCCAGCAGAAACTTGCGGCGAGGAGGTTACCCATAATGCCACCATCATGGGAGAGGCCGGCAGTGAAGATGAGGGCATGGGCATGTTTGACTCCGGCACCGGCTCTAAGTCTACCTCCGTCCACATTGACATCGAACAACCACCGCTGTCGTTGATGGAGGAGATGCCTCATTTAAAGAACTAATGAGGCAAGGTGCAATCGGTTGACATCAAGTTGCAATCGGTTACTAACAATTTCAATAAAAAAGAAAAGAAAACGGATTCCGTCATGGAAAGAATGCCGTGGAATAAGAAAGAAAAATAGGTTCAGACACATGGGGGATCAAGATCAGATCTAGAATCGAAGCTAAAACTAATGGAAAAGGAAGGGAGAAGGATTTACCTGCAACAGCTAGAAACTCCAACAACAGTGAAATCTATATGCATTAAAGAGAAATTGATTACTCCTTGAATGCTTCTTGATCAGCTCCCAAGCAAAAGATCCCCCAATCCAACTTGATTAGCCATTCCCGCTTTGATAGCATCAAGATCCAACAGCAACCCAGCCAATAATGAAAACATCTCTCTCTTTTTCCTTCTGCAACTCACGAACAAGGAAGAAACCTTAAGAAAACAGAGGAGGAAGACTTCTCTAACTTTGACTCTCACTTTTGCTCTCCCCCAGTGATTTCCAGATCTGAAAACCTCTTTCCAACAACCAAGAACCCCTCTCTAAAACCTCTAATCAACGATTTTCTTTCTCCTAAACTCAACCTTTCTCTCTCTCTCTCTCTCATTCTTTGTTCTTTCTCCCGTCGAATATGGGCTAAAACCCTCTTTGACCAATGAACTCCCCCTCTGAAACTCTCTAACTCCCGATCTCCTTTCTCTGAAAAAGCTCTCTTTAACATATGAAAATCTCCCTTTAAAATCCTATTCCTCATTTAAAGAACCCACAGCTACCAGCCACCATGACCAAAGTCGTTGCCGAGGTCACCCAGATCCTATGGTAGGGATAGTCGGCCTTGAGGTTCAGAGAGAGAGAGAGAGAGAGGTTCCACCAGAGAAGAAGCTGGAACCACCGAAGAAGAAGCTAGAACCACCGGTGGTAGTTGCTGTTGCGGCCGCGCGGTGGTAACTGCTATTGCAGACGATCAGTGAGAAATAACATAGGTAAAATATGATTTATTATTTATTTTAATTAAAAGGGTAAAAATGTCCTTTCAAATCTTTACTTAACGGAGATTAACAGTAAGGGGTCTGAGTCTAATTTGGTAAAAGAGAGGGGGTGTTCCTATAAAACTAGCATTCTCCAGGGGTGGCGCTGTAAATTACCCTTATTTTAAATACCATAATACCCTTATTAAATATGAAATACCTAAAATACCCTTGTAATAAATTAATATTTATTTCATCCAAATAGATGGATTTGGACCATTCCAAGACATAATTTACTTTCTTCCAAATTATAATTTTTGGACCACAGCCGATCGTTCAGAGCAACGGTAGCAACATCTGCGACCTACAAGACCTCGTAGCGACCAGGCGAAACCCCTCTGATATGGTCAATCGTGTGTCTTGGTTTTTGAAATAACTATACTTCTCGTTGTTCTGTCATCTCTCTTTTGTTATTCCATTCCTGATATTCCGTCGCAATTTGATTTCGACGGTGGCCCCCAACAACCTTTAAAGCCCGGAGATTTCTTCAGTCCAAACACAATTCCTGCATTTTCAGTCCAGGCACAAACACAAACCTACCGTCTAGAGCTCTTAGCCGAGCTATTCGATGACGTGAATGAGGCCTGTGGGGAAAACCTCAACCGCAACCGGTGCTGTCCTATACTGGCCGCGTGGTTGAAGTATGTGGGCAATGAGTCGGTTTTGCCAACGTCTGGTTTTATAGTCCCTTTCTTATCCTCTTTTCAAATCTCCACTTCAGACTGAAATGCTTCTGTTCATTTTCTAAGGTTTGATTTAAATTCGTTTCTCTCTTCGCTTCTATTCTTTCTCTTTAAATCTAAACAATAATCCAGAAATTCATCGAGAGTTCGTCAAATTCGCTATGGAGCGTAAATAAATTCACCTTTTGTTTCAGGTTGAACCATGCCTAAGTGAAGATTGTGATGAGTTCTTGCCATGGTTAAAACGGAAGGCAATGACCGAAATTTCTTCATTTCTTTCAATTGGAAAGTCTGGATATTGCAGGTTCTTAAATTGTGGAATTTCTACACAAACTTGCCATCTAGACCTCTCACCCGAGCTATTCGACGGCGTGAATGAGGTGTGCGAGAAAAACCTCGACTGCAGCCAATGTTGTCCTGTACTAGCCGTGTGGCTATTCGCTTCTCATTTTCAACCATTTTTGTCAATTTGATTCATTTCTTGCTTCTACATACAAAGTGTGAGGAAATGGCAATGGTGGATAATGTAGAATGACAAAAGTGCCCCTCTTTTGTTGTTGAAATGGTAACAGGTAAAGAGAAATGGGAAGAATGGGATAGGTGGAGGTGATTGGAGGGACAAAGATGTTCGTTAGGGAAAGTGAGAGAGTAGGTAAGGGTGAAGAGGAATTGGGCTAAAATGAGTTTTAGTGTGAAAATGATATAATGATCATTTTAACTCTTGACTTAACAGTGATTGACGGTAGGGAGTCTGAGTCTAATTTGGTGAAATAGAGGGGGTGTTCTTATAATAGTGACAATCTCTAAAGGGTGGCATTGTAAATTACCCTAGAAAAAATGTACACTTTTTTTTTTTTGTAAGGATCAAAGCAAAGGTGATCGGTACCCTAGTTAGCAATTCGGCTGAATAATTCACGAATTATTCAGTCGAATCGAATTTTTCCGAATTAAATAAAAATTCTAACCGAATCCAAATTAAAAATAAAATTCGGTAAAAAACGCGAATTTTATTAATTTGAATTTAAAACATAAATAATTCGGGCCGAACCAAATTAAACCGAATTATTCAATCCACTTAAACAATATAAAAACAAAAAAAAAAAACAAAAAAACAAAAAACAAAACTTCATATTCGTTTTTTTGACCGAATTCTTAAATTAATCAATTGAATTATTCCGAATAATTCTCCGACCTAATAATTCCTGAATCCGAATTTACTAACTATGATCGATACACATCTATCCAATCCGACATGGAGTGGGGACTCTATTGGAAAATCTTGTCTTAAGCCATACTTCTAGTGTAAAAATATACTTTTTTTTTTTTTTAAATCGCATAAACAAAAGTGATCGGTACGCATCTATCCAATCTGGCGGAGACTGGAGACTCTATTGGAAAATCTTGTCTTAGGCCATACTTCTAGTGGTTTTTTTTTCAGAAGAAAAAAATCATCAAATAAAATAACTTTATACCATAAATTTGGTTGTCGGGACTACTTTCTAGCTGATTTAACTTCTGGTTGATTGGTCAAATGGTATTGGTCTTTAATAGGGTTATCACTTTGGAAGAGAAATAAATAAAATAAGAGTTATCACCTAAATTAGAGTATATGATCAATAAAACAAAGAGTGACTCTATGACCACCTAATGGAGGAATTGATCAAACCATTAGTCTGAGTAGGATCCGACTCCTCTCTTAAGTGCTAATCACCCAGGTCAGCTATGAGTAGGATCCGGCTCCTCCCTTGAGTGCTGATCGCCCAGGTCAGCTTATAGTTACATGGGCGATCGACATATGTCCAAACGGTGATCCAACGACTATGTTTGTATCAAATAGAACAGAGGCGCTAGGTAACTATGGACAAGACCTGAGCGATCAGTGCTCAAGAGGGGATCCCAATCAGTCTGAGTATGGGTCAATGTTACGATCCAAAAAAAATTAATAGAAGTGAAACATGATGAGGTTGGGTTGGGTTTTTAAAAATCTCAACCCAACCTTAAGTATCATTAGCTGAGGCAGACCTGGTTTGACTCTAAATCAGGATTGGTCTGGACTCATTGGCCCTTACCATGGCCGAGGGGGAAGAGAGATGCATGGGCTAGGTTAGGCCAGTGAGAAAAACATCAATTTTAATAAACCTAACCGAAGCCCAAACTCATATTTAACTTTAACCCCAAAGAACAATTTAATAAAGGCCCAATCCATGCCCAAATCCTAACCTTTAAGTCACAATCCAGAATCACATTTAAACAAAGCCTAGCCCATGTCTTAAACCTTGGTCTCACCAGGGGCAATCCCAACCATTGAATATGAGGTCAGATCAAAATTAATCTAAGCCCTTAATCTTAGGCTATGTTTGGTAGCCAAAAGAAGAAAAAAAAAAGAAAAGAAAAGAAAAAAGAATCTAGAACAGAAAAGAAATGAAATGAAATGGTAAGAAAATAAAAAGAGTTTGTATGTTTGGTGACCAGGCTATGTTTAGTAGCCAGGAGAAGAAAAGAAAATAAAGGAAAAGAAAAGAAAAGAAAAAAAAAATTCAAAAAATTTTGAATTTTAGGAGAGAAATAGACACATAGGAAATCATTGTGTAATCATTCATTTTTTGTCTTGTTATGTTTTCATATTTTCTCATGTTTTCTTGTGTTTTTTGTAAAAAAATTTTTTTTTGAACAAAATAAAACTTTACAATTTCCAAAAAGAATTTTGAATTTCAAAAGGTGAATCTTCTCTTAGGCTATGTTTGGTAACCAAGAGAAGAAAATAAAATAAAATAAAAAAGTACACTTTTTTGTACTTTTTTCTTGGGTGAAAAATTTTTCTTTGCACTTGGTATGTCTTCACCTAAGAGAAGATTCACTTTTTTAAATTCAAAATTCCTCTTGGAAATTGTGAAGTTTTCTTTTGCTCTCCAATTTTTTTTTTTGCAAAAAACATGAGAAAATATGAAAAAATAATGATTACATAATGATTTCCTATGTGTCTATCTCTCTCCTAAAATTCGAAATTTTTTGAATTTTTTTCTTTTCTTTTCTTTTCTTCTATTGATTACTAAACATACGTAATCTTTTTATTTTCTCACCATTTCATTTCATTTCTTTTCTTTTCTAGATTCTTTTTTCTTTTCTTTTCTTTTCTTTTCTTTTCTTTTCTTTTCTTTTATTTTCTTTTCTTCTCTTGGCTATCAAACATAGCCTTAGGTCATACCAAGTGCAAAGATAAATTCTTAACCCAAGAAAAAAGTATTTTTTTCTTTTCTTCTATTGGATTGTGTTTGGTAGCCAAGAGAATAAAATAAAAGAAAAAAAAAAAATTGAATTTTAGGAGAGAGATAGACACGTAGGAAATCATTGTGCAATAATTCATTTTTTGTCTTATGATGTTTTCAGGTGCTTTTTACAAGATTTTTTTTTTGAGCAAAAAAAAACTTCACGATTCCCAAGAGGAATTTTGAATTTCAAAAGGTAAATTTTCTCTTGGGTGAAAACATACCAAGTGCAAAGAGAAATTCTTAACCCAAGAAAAAAAAAAGGTACAAAAAGTGTATTTCTTTCTTTTCTTTTCTTTTCGTCTCTTGGATACCAAACACAGCATTAAGGTGTCATCGCAATGTTGAACCTTGGCTAGGGTTTCGGGTGAAGGTTCTCTCACAATCAATCGGTCTTTTATTGGTCACATGATCATAACCAACCAAAGGTCGAGGCACCAGGAGATGAGTCAGTACCATAAGGTTCACATCCAATGGAAATCGAACCATTAAAATTTTAGAAATTACTAGCACAAGAAATGGAAGGTGATGTGGGTTTCAGCAAATGCTGGGGTAGGTCTCTCGCTTGGGGTTTGGGATGGCTAGCAGCCATGGATGGGGTTTGGCAACTTATTAGGCTTATTACATATAAATCAAGGCTTATATTTTATAATTTAAACTTTATATAAAATCATAGTTATATATTTGTTATAAATCAAGGAAAATTAGGGTTAAAATCAGGATCAGGTTAGGTCGGGCTGGACTCAACCCTAGCCTACCTTTACCTTGATTCAAGGTCAGAGTTCAACCCTAACCTGTCCTCAGGGTCAGAAATTTTAACCCATACACTATTCAGGCTCATGACAAGTTTGGACTGATAGGGTCAAATTTACACTTGTAGGTGATAAGCACCCTAGTCCACCTCGTGATTACTCTTTTAGATGTGAAGCAGAAGAGAAATCAATGAATGCTAAGCCTTGAACTTGAGAGGTGCGAAAAAGGTGGGGATGAGAGTTGGAGAGCGGGGTGGGGGTGACTATTACAGTGGGCTGGTTATGGGAGTGGGAGTTATGTAGGGGTGAGTTAGGGGTTGCACATAGGGGTGGGTGTTGGGGCTGGGTTGAGAGAGGGAGAGAGAGGTGGGGATGCGGGGTAGTGGATTATACTCTTAAGTGGGGGAGGGAGAAAGAATGGGAAATGCAACTGTGTTGTGTTTATTGGTGGTGAAGGAAATATATAGTTGGAGATAGATTGAACTATTGATAAACTATGTGTAAAATTTTATTTACACCACCACATATAGGTAGTTTACAGCACCACCCCCTAGAGAGTGCCACTATTAGAGAGACACTCCCTGTATAATACCAAATTATACCTAGGCCCCTTTGCCGTCAGTCATTGTTAAGTGAGGAGTTAAAATGACTGTTGTACCCTACTGACTAAAATACATGTTTTTACCCAAGTTTCTCATCACCCCTACCTCCACTCATCTGAACCAAAAGGCTCTGGTTAGTTTGGTTCATCTGTGGTGGGATTTGTCATAGTCAGTGGCTATACACACCTCGTGTGCTTCGCTTTCTGTCAAAAGGACCAACTCCATGATTTCACACTATCTGTTTGTGTGTTTGTCTGTATTTGTGTTTTTTTCTCCCTTCTTCAATAGAGTAGAGAAACCCCAACTAGAACAATGGATGCATAGTTCAAGTAACAATTTTTTTTTTTTTTGTCTTTCAAGCCAATCAAGTTTCAATTTGTTAGATATGGGGAGAGGGTTGAACCCATAGACTCGTTTTCATCTCCTTAGTTTGTATTTAAAAATGTCAATACTTATTTGTAGGGGAAGAGAAGAAGAAATGGCCCATTGTCGGAGCAGGACGTGTCATCTCTTCGACGACTTGACCTTCCACCTGTCGATCACAACTCACAGATTCAAGAGTCATCATCATAGTTCGTAATATGTCCAGGCCCCTTATTAGATATCGGCATCTCGTTTTTTCGACGACCAGAACTGAATTCAGGGGGGAGCCTCTTTGATCCCAACCTTCTTACATGCACAACAATCGTCGCTGCTTGTTGTTGTTGCTGCTACTCTTCACAGAGAGAGATCATCGGTGCTTTGAAAATGTGAAGGATTTGGGGATGAAGAACACAATATTGATTTGGAGATGGATCTTTTTCGTTTTAGGGTTGGGGACTTATTAGAGGATATATTAGGTAGGGTACTTCACCTTTTGCAAGGGCATTTTGGTATTTAAAAAATATACAATAGCTAATATCGACATATAAGGTATATTCTGTAACAAAGATTGATTGCAAGGGGTTTGACTATAATTTGATATTATACAAGGGGTGTGTCTCTAATAATGACATTCTCTAAAGGGTGGCACTGTAAATTACCTAATAAAAAAATTAGAAACATAAGAAAACCGTTTAAACAAAAATCATTTATAAACTATTGCCGTTTACTTATGTGAAACCTTTTTATTAAATGATTTGGTTTTAATTTTACCTAAAAAGTCGACTGTTTTTAAACGAATTTTATTTTTGGGAAACGATTTTGATTTGATTTGATCTGATTTGATTTCGTATTCCTTCAAATTTTCACTACCCTCCCCTTGGACGGAAGCTTTTCTTCCCCAATTCCATATACGTCCTTCCCCTGTAGTATCGCCTTGCAACAGACAGGCAAACTACGACACAGGTCAAAGGGACTTCATCTGCAGAGATCACAGAACAAATGCGACACCGAACTCCATTAGGACCCTTCCAAACGGAAAGCTGATTAACCCAACTTCTCTCCTCAATCTCGACACCCGTCGCAAAGTCTCTTCCAAAATTCGAAATTGTTCGAGAATGTTGTAGCGATTTCACTACCAAATGAGAGCTATAACCATGGTTAGCAGTTCATTGAAGCGGAGAGCTAAGAGAACGACTTCTCAGCCGTCTCCGTCCATGGCGTCAACAGCTTCTTCATTCAGTTGGAGAAGAAGTTCTCTTCTGATCACTCTCTTCCTTGTTTTATGCGTTCCCGTTGTAATGCTCATTACGTCGAATTCATCATTCCTCAAGGTCCCTTTGGCCCATTACTCAATTGAAGTAGTCAATGAGTTTCCTCACGATCCGAAAGCCTTCACTCAGGTATCCATTTCTATGATTGCTTTGATCATCCCAAATTTATCGACATTCTTTTATCTAATTTTATTTTACAGCAGTTGGCTGTGTCTCAATCTTTTTGAGTGAAAGACTAATGGTTGGGATAGTTGAGGAGATCTATAAAAGAATTTCTGGTCATTTGCTTTTGTGCCTTTAGGTCATAAATTTCTGTTGGGGATTCTCTTTACTGCCAAGATATGTTGATTCTGATTGAGTGTCAGTTGGAATAGGATATTCTTTCTGAATAATGGAAATGATTGTTAAATACAGTTTATGGATATTCTTTTATCTAATTTTATTTTGCAGCAGATGGCTGTGTTTCAATTTGTTTGTGTGAGAGACTAATGGTTGGGATAGTTGAGGAGATTTATAAAAGAATTTCTGGTCATTTGCTTTTGGGCCTTTAGGTCATAAATTTCTGTTGGGGATTCTCTTTACCGCCAAGATTGGATGCGAAGAAAATAATACCAGTTGTCCAATAGGCCTCGTGTCTTTGGTTGTTTTTAGAAGGTTGGTAGAACTACACAATCTATGGTGAACACTAGGTTAATCGAAGAACTTGGTGATATGAGGGATTTAGATATCTGTTTAAAGGTTCTCATACTGCCTGGGGAGGGGGTGCATAAATAATACTTTATATAATATTGCAGAAATGAGCTTCCTCCACAAAATTCATCCTTGGAGGGTGAGTTAGGGCCTAGAATCGGGCCAAAAGGCATTGAGGATGGATGATAGGTGAGTATTCCTGTACCACCCTTTGTAGGTCCTAAAGGGAGGAGTAGAGCTAGGGCTGTAGATTTCCTGATGAGCTCTTACTAAGTGTTGTAATCGGTGGAGTGACTTTGGAGTTGATTTTCAATTGTTTTGGAGAACCTATTGACTACTCTTGACTAAATAAATTTTTTTTTTTGGGTGTATTATTGGTCTTATTTTTCTCTGCGTGTCTAAAAGCTATTACTGAGATATATAAGTTTACATTAATGTTTGAAAAATGAAAGAGCAACATAGTTTGCAACTTAGTAGATGTTGGATGATAAAGTTTGTAACGGGTCCCCATCTTAGCTCTTGAAAACTTGTCTTATTAAGAATTTTGTTTTTTAGGGAGTTTTATAAACATTATCAAAGGGATTCATGCCATTCAAAATTGCATCTATATTTTAATCAAGTTTTTAACCAAATCATGCTCTGTTACTTTTCAGGGCCTTCTATATGGAGGAAATGACACTCTATATGAGTCAACTGGTCTTTATAGTGAGGTAAACACCTGCTCTAATTTTTATTTTTTTTTGGTTATCTTTCTCTTTTAAGGATGCCTCATTCTGGTTTCAGAATTGGTTTGAGTGCTGTTTCTTTGTGGGTGGTGAGGTCTGGGAAATTGAAGAAAGGAAATATTTTAAAAGAAACAACATCTTTTAGTTTTGATTGTATTTATCGTTAGGGACTAAAATGTATCTTTTAGTTTCCACACTTGTTCTACATGAATGACTTAATCTTTATGCTGTATTACATCTTTGTCTGCAAATATTATCAAATTCATGGGTTGTGATTCAGCCATTAGTAATCTCTGTGTTGTGATTAGGTCATTAGTAATCTATGTTCTCTACCATACGCCCCTGAAGGCTTTAGCCAGTAAGCGTTGCTGATTTTTAAATTCATTTGTTTAGTTTGCATACTCAGAGGTCCGCCCTCTGTTTATCAAATAACTAGCAGTCAAAACAGCGTTTCCCCAAAAATTCTTAGGAACATTATGAGAAAATAATAATGAAAGAGCAGTTTCTAGCAAATGGCGATTCTTTTGGTTCAGATATACTTGTTGAGGAGTGTAGGAACAACTAGTCTAATGAATGATACCACACTCAGAATAAAATGATGAAACTTCATTGTGTGTGTATTCAAGAGCATTATCAGAACGAAAAACTTAAAGGAAACACCCAAAAAAGTTTTTAATTTAATTATAAAATTCCTTGAAGCCTGATAAGAATTGTGAACGATCTTTAAATAAATATAACCAAGTCAAACAAGAATACTCACCCTCAAAAGTAACAAAATTCAAGAAATTACACCAACTTTTGACACGACACGGACCCCAAGTATCCAAATGAACCAAATAAAATAATGATTGTGTTGAGAGAGAGAGAGAGCTAATCCCGATATCGGGATTAGTGTCAGCCGCTGGACCTGATAGGGGCAGTTCTGTCCTATCGGGTCCATATATGTGTTTTAGGGATATTCTCTTATAAGGGGGGGCATTCTAGTCTTTGTACTTCTTATTTTTTATCCTTATATGCTAATGATTCCTGCGATCAGCCAAATACTGGACTGATCGCAGGCTGCTCTCTCATTGAGGTTCTCTGCGGTTTCTCCTCTCTCTCTTTTCTTCCTCTTTCTCTTTTCTTTCTCTCTTTTTCTGGTTTTACTGATTTGGTTGCAGGAATCTGGGATTGTAACATGGTATTAGAGCTTCTGTAATCAAATCAAGGATTGACATCATCATTCTCTGCTGATCTCAACCCTGCGCTACTCCTCTTTGGTGCTCAGCCACCTATTGCTGTTCCTACCTTAATTCTTTGACCTGATTATAATGATATAAACACAATCAGGCCTTTCTACCACTGCTACATGGATTCATCCCTTGTTCTCTGGAATCGCTGAAGCCGATATACAATTCTGCAGATTTTTAATGGCTGCCGCCCCTATGTGTGACTTGTTTTTGGCTGCTGCCCTATGTGTGAAGTTCTACTACTTCACGGTTTAATGTGCTGCTGTTTTACTACTTCTCTACATACTCTACTAGGCTTTTGAAGCCTCCCTTGCTGCTCCCATCAAGGACGACATTACCCTACCAGCAGCACCTGTCGGCTGGAATTATTATTTTTTTTCAGTTCCTTGGGGTCCGATTGCTCTTTGGCTGCTGTTTCTCAGATGTGGTTGGTGAGTTCTTCTTATTTGGTTGTCTTTGTTATACATTTGTGTCATTAATTCTTGCTTTCATGGCTGAGACCAAGATTACTGCTACTCCTACTACTACCTCCTCTGCATTGGATAATGTGAATGTCCAGATTACTTCTATCAAGCTTAAGGGAAGCTCAAATTATCTTCTTTGTGCTCAGTCAGTGAAAGTTCATCTGATGGCGAAGGATAAGCTTGATTACACTACCTCTGATCCTCCTTAAGAATCTGACACTGGTTACGCTCAATTGCAGAAAGAGAATGCATTAATCGTAATTTGGTTATGGAATAGTATGGAACTAGATGTGGCTGCCAATGTCATGTTTCACTCTACTGCCAAGGGATTATGGAATGACTTGAAGGAGACCTACTCTCAGGAGAAGAACATGACCCGTATTTATGATATCTATGAAAAACTGTTTCAGTTTCGCCAGTCGGACAAACCACTTTTTGAATATTATAGCACTTTCAGAGGTATGGTTGAAGAACTCAATGTCTTCCAACCCTTGACCACTGACATTGACAAGTTGAAGGCTTAGCGTAATAAGTTCTTCGTCTCTAAATTCCTGGCTGGTTTGAACAATGACTTGAAGGCAGTGAAGGGTCGCTTACTTGCAGGGGATATTGTGCCTACTCTGAATGATACTTACGTTTGCAGCGAATTACTTCCTCCACTAAACCTGATCAGTCTACCATAGACAGTTCTGCCTTCCATGCCAACCGTGGACGTGGTTGCGGTAGTGGGGGAGATTGTGGGTCTGCTGGTCGAGGATCTGGTGGACAACCCTCTGATTGTTCAGCTCGCCAGTGCACATTTTGTGGAAAGCCCAACCATACTGTTGAGACTTGTTGGGCAAAGCATGGAAAACCAGAGTGGGCAACACAATTAGCTAATCATGCTGATGCAGCTCGGCGATGGATTTAGGGAACTATCTTTTGACTTGATTTTTATTTGCTTTCCTTTATTATTTGGAGATTAGATTGGCGGGCCTTTATTTAGATTTGATTTTTATTGTAGTTGCTATCTAGGTTTAGTTTCCATTTTTAATTAGCTTCCAAAATCATGCCATTATTTTCTTTAAATACCTTGTAATAACAGAAGAACTCAGACTTGAGATTTTGAAGAAATTGAATGACAACTTATTGCTTGGCTTAAACCATAGATGTCGTGAGTTTCATAACTTTCTTACTCCCTTAATCTCCTTTCTTTCCCATCACTCTCTTCCATCTCTTCTTCTTCCTGTCATCCTTACTTATCTCCCACTTTTTATTACCCCTTTTATTTTCGTTGGTTACTATTTCCTGTCTTTGCTAGGCGATAGACCAACATCAACAAAGGAGCTTGCTGACCCCCTATTTTGTGACCAATTGAATCAGAGTGTTGGGTCGATGGAAGCTACCATGGAGGCGACTCAAACCCAATAACAATAACCCCAAAGCTTTGTTCCTGTTGTGTGAGTCGATTGAGTGCAGATTTGGTCTCTGTTTATCGCCTGGAGAAATTTCAGATTTGGAGTATCTGATCTAAGTTCCTATTTGGCATCTGTGAGGGATGGAACCAACAATGCTGGTGATGTACCGAACTTGCATGTGATCTTCCATGTGCCAGGACCTTGTTTGCAAAGCTGGGTCGAGTTGAAGATGACTGGCTGCCACTGGTCTTGAGTTCCATCGTGGTCTAAGGTTGAAGAAGAGCTCATAAAGTAGGTTTTACACCCTTCCTTTATCAAATCCCAGATTTACCTCTTATCTTCTTTTATTATTCTCAATTAACCTATTTTAATTCTTAGTTCCAAGTCTACCCCTCCCCATCTTGTACGTTACTTTTTCCCTTTGAGATTTCTCTTATGTTAGAGTTACCAACTATTTATCATACTGCCACCCTTTATTAGAGACTTAAAATTATTTACAGAATTGCCATTTTCTTTGGTATTTAGTTGTACAATTGTGCCATTAATTACTTAAGTGGGGCCCTAAGCGATCCGATTTCAATTTTGGAATTTGGATCCGCATCACATGCAGTGTCTAACGATGGTACTGACACAATGGCTCTAGTTGATCCTAACCAACACCTTCTTCAGGAGATTCAGCTATCGGTCTATGCGATGACATCAATCAATTGCTCCGGCACTTGCATACCTTGAGGCATCCCCTAATACATCTAATGGTGCATCTACATCCATTGCTACTCTAGCCCACACGGGTACTTCAACCCTTCTTACTACTACATCTACTCCTTGGATCATTGATTCAGGTGCCTCTGCCTATATGACCAGTAAGTCATCACTTTTTAAGAATTTTTTTACTAATGCCAGTTCCAATTATGTTATCCTTGCTAATGGCACTTCTACACCAGTCCTTGGACATGGTACTATTTCACCTACCCCATTCATTAATTTATCTTTTGTCTTACATGTCCCTCAATTTCCACTAAGTCTCCTCTCTGTAAGTCAATTAACTCGTTTTTTAAATTGCTCGGTAACCTTCTTTCCTTCTACTGTGTATTTTAGTATCTTCACACGAGGAAGACGATTGGTGGAGGGTGTGAAAAGGATGGATTACACTACCTCAATAGCGGCTGTCTTCCTTCTATTGCTGCTGCTACGGCTGTTGGGGACGTGACTCCTTTCCAATGGCACTGTCGTTTAGGTCATTTGTCGCTTTCTAGGTTACAACTTTCATTTCCTAGTTTTAAGTCTGTCCCTAGGTTAGAGTGTGAGGCATGTGAGTTAGGTAAACATCATCGTGTGTCTTTCCCATCTCGCTCTGTGCCTCGTAGTCTGTATTTATTTTCTTTTGTCCATTCTGATGTATGGGGTCCTTGCAGAGTCAGTAACAGATTTGGTTTTCGGCATTTTGTGACTTTTGTGGATGACCATTCCCACCTTACATGGCTGTACATGTTAAGGAAAGATATGAATATTTACATATGTTTCACAAATTTTATAATGAAATAAAGACTCAGTTTGGCATTCCTATTAAAATTTTTCATTCTGATAATGCTTTAGAATATGCTCAAACTGATATATCTGAGTTTTGTGATACCCATGGGATTGATACACCAAACTAGTTGTGCCTATACCCCACAGCAAAATGGGGTAGCAGAGCACAAGAACCGACATCTTCTTGAGGTTGCCCGTGCCATTATGCTTCACATGCATGTTCCTAAACATTTTTTGGGTGATGGTGTTTTAACCGTTTGTTATTTGATTAATCGCATGCCATCCTCTGTCCTGGCGGATAAGTCTCCATTTTCTGTTATGTTCCCTAATTTACCCAGTTTTACTGTTCCACCCCATGTCATTGGGTGTGTGTTTTGTCTATAATCTGCATATGCAGGTTGACAAGTTATCCCCGAAGTCTACTAAGTGCATATTTCTGGGTTACTCTCGTACCCAGAATGGATGTAAGTGTTATGAGTTATGACCCCATTACTTATCGGAATTTTGTCAGTGCTGATGTGACCTTTTTTGAAGGTACATCTTTTTATTCTCCTTAGGTGTCATAGTCTAGTCCGGAGTGGTCTTCTCCTTCTTCTCCACCCTTACCCTCTCTTATACCCCTACCTGATGCTCCTAGTACCAGTGACTCACCTCCCCTACAGGTTTATCAGAGCAAGAAGAAGATTGGACAGCCAGGTGGCGAGGTCATTAATCCTGAAGATTCACTCCTTCCACTGCCGTCTTCCGCTGGTGAAGCTCCTCTTCCTCTTGTGCTTGATGACTTACTGATTGCATATCGTAAAGGTACACATTCTTGCACTCAGAAATCTACGGTTGTGTACCCTATTGATAACTTTATGTCATTATCTCATCTTCCTCTCCCATCCATGGTCTTGCACTATCCCTTTCCACTAACCCCATTCCTCGTTCCCATAATGATGCCTTTGTATTCCTGGATGGAAGGCTGCCATGGATGCTCTTGTGAGTTGTGGTACTTGGAGCCTGGTAGATTTACCTCCTGGTAAGGATCTGGTTAAGTTTCGCTGGGTGTACATTGTTAAGTATCATTCTTATGACTCTGTTGAGCGGTTAAAGGCCCGTCTGATTGCTAAAGGGTATACTCAGACTTATGGTGTGGATTACTTTGAGAAATTCTCTCCGGTTGCCAGACTGATCTCTGTTCGCCTTCTTATATCACTTCCTGTCAACTTTGATTGGCCGTTATTTCAGTTGGACTTCAAGAATGCTTTTCTGTATGGTGATCTTCAGGAGGAGGTGTATATGTAGCAACCTCCTGGTTATGTTGCTCAGGGGGAGAATACAGGTCGTGTGTGTCGCTTGCACAAGGCTATTTATGGGCTTAAACAGTCCCCTCGAGCATGGTTTGACAAGTTCAGTGCCACCATTGTCATGTGTGGTTTTTCGCAGTGCTATTCTGATCATTCAATATTTGTTCGTCAAAGAGGTGACAAGCTAGTGGTCTTGGTGGTATATGTCGATGACATTATTCTTACTGGCAATGATGAGGCAGGTATTTCTGAAGTAAAGGCTCATCTCCAGCGCCATTTTCAGACCAAGGATCTTGGTCATCTCCATTATTTTTTGGGATTTAGGTGATCCGCTGCAAGAAAGGGATCAGTCTGTCTCAAAGAAAGTATGTTGTGGATCTTCTATCTGATACTGGGATGCTTGCATCCAGACCTGTTGATACTCCTATGGATCCTCACCAAAAGTTCGGTGTTGATGATGGTGAACCATTTCAGGATGTGCATCAGTACAGGAGTTTGATTGGCAAGTTGATTTACCTGACTGTGACTCGTCTTGATATTTCTTATGCTGTTGGATTTCTTAGTCAGTTCATGCAGTCTCCTCAGAAAGCACATTGGGATGCTGCTGTCCGTGTTCTTCGTTATTTGAAAGGTGCTCCTGGAAAAGGGTTGATTTACTGTCCTAATCGGCATATGGATCTCATTGGCTACTCTGATGCTGATTGGGCTAGCTCTGCTAGTGATCGGAGATCTACCACTGGATAGTGTACCTTTGTTGGAGGGAATCTTATTACGTGGCGTAGTAAAAAGTAGACTACTATTGCCCGGTCCAGTGCAGAGGCAGAGTATAGAGCTATGGTTCATACCACAGCTGAGTTGATGTGGCTTCGGTCGCTACTATTGGAGTTGGGATTTCCAATGACCAAGCTAATGAAGATGTATTGTGACAACCAAGCTGTAGTTTACATTGCTAGTAACCCGGTCTTCCATGAGAGGACCAAACACATAGAGGTGGACTGTCATTTTGCTCATGATGCGGTACTAAAGAAGCTAATTGAGACTCTGTTTGTTCCTTCAACGGACCAGTTAGCTGACATGTTTATTAAATATTTTTTTACTCTTAGCTTTCGCAGTGGTTGTACCAAGCTGAGCATGGGTGATGTGTATGCTCCAACTGTTAGGGATATGCTCACACTCCTATAGTTGGTTTTGATGATAACAAACATATGAAGGTATGTCACAATTTTCCTTTAAGTATTGTTTTGTAGAGACTTCATATCAAAGATCGAATTTGGTGAATGAAACGAAGAAATGAAGATTGAAGTCATCAAATGAAGAGTGTCAACAAGTTGGCATCAATGCTTGAAGAAGATATCATGAGAATTTAAGCTTCAAGATGTCAAGACATGAAGCTTAAAGACATGGAATTGCAAACAAGAAGAAAAGAAGATAAAGTGCCAAAGAGTGGAAAGTTCAAGTGAAGAAGAAGACCACTAGAATAAATTGGTCACTTTTAATGTAGTTTGTAACTTCCACATATATATATATATATATATATATGCACTCACCACATGCATGTGCATTGCATCATACTAGAATGACCATAGAGCATACCTTGACCAAGTATGGAGAGTCTCTAAGTGGTAAGGAACATATTAGGAAAAATGTGTTCTAGTGAAATTCTGTGAAAACCACATTAACCTGACTTAAGGGAATTTTTTATAATCTTAGAGTCGGTATCAGGAGATAAAACCTTCATAGAGGTTGTAGAAAATTGAGTTGTGATTCCAACGCAACTGATCTCAAGTCAATCCAAGGTCGGACCGAAAAGTTATGGTCAAAACACTAACGACTGGTCAGTATGACAGCATTCTGTCAAAACAGAGTATGTCATATTGGCGGTCGACCGGCTGGAAGCCCCGGTCGACCGGAGCTGTCCGAGACCATAGCCGGTCGACCGTTAAAAAGTCCCGGTCGACCGGTGACTGCCTGGAAGTGCCCCAACGGCTATAGTTTGCCTCAATGGCTCTTGGCGGTCGACCGGCTACCAATGGCGGTCGACCGGTGGACCCAGAATATGACCGTTTAAGTGAGATTTACTACCTAAAATGCTCTCCTAAGCTCACCTATAAATACCTCTAATACTACTCATTAATTAAGAATTAATCTCAACTTCAGAGAAGCATTATTTGAGCATTAGAAGTGAGAATTGGTCTACACCATTTCTTGAGTTCAAGTTCTTTATTTTACATTCAAGAGGAACTCAAGACCATCTACAAGTCTTCATCTACATCTTGGCATTTACATTACAAACATCAGGAAGATTCAAAAGGTGCATTCATTCTATCATCATTGCATATTTCATTTGCACCACACCGGAGGTAATTCTCTTTTATTCCACTTCTCCATTTTCTATTTTACATTAAGTCTAGACTGTACTTAGGCTTGTGTAAGGACCCTCTCATCCTTAAGAGATTGTAAAGATCTTCTTATCCTTAAAAGAGTGTAAGGTGCCTCTCTACCTTAAAGGAGATTGTAAGGTGCATCTCTACCTGCAAAGGAGATTGTAAAGTTGACTTTCTGCCTGTAAAGGAGATTTGTAAGGATACTCTTATCCGTGAAAAAGATTGTAAAGGTTTTCTTCCCTACCTATCGTACTGAAAGGGAGAACTAGTGGAATACCTTACAAGAGGATTCTTGTAAGGAGTGGACTAGACTCAGATTGAGTTGAACCACTATAAATCTTGTGTTGTGTGATTGTGCCTATTTTATTTATTCCGCATCGTTTTTAACTTGCAATCACACTTGGGACCTATACATCGAAAATAATTAATTTCCACTAGTATAACCTATTCACCCCCCCTCTAGGTTATTTCACCAACTTGAGGGGGAGTGTTGAGAGAGAGAGAGCTAATCCCGATATCAGGATTAGCGTCAGCCGGTGGACCCGATAGCGGTAGTTCTGTCCTATCGGGTCCATATATGTGTTTTAGGGTTATTGTCTTGTAATGGGGGGCATTCTAGTCTTTGTACTTCTTATTTTTTATCCTTGTATACTAATGATTCTTGCGATCAGCCAAATATTGGACTGATTGCAGGCTGCTCTCTCATTGAGGTTCTCTGCGGTTTCTCCTCTCTCTCTCTCTCTTTTCTTCCTCTTTCTTTTTTCTTTCCCTTTTTCTGGTTTTACTGATTTGGTTGCAGGAATCTGGGATTGTAACAGAGTGACTTCTAACTACATCACACGAAGGAAACACTATACGATGATGCTTGCCTAGTCCACAACATAGTCCACAAATGTGCTAAAATTTCGCTGAAATTTCATTAATTTTGACTTGCTCGAGACAAAACAGGAGGCGAAAGCTAGAACCAGCATTGTTTCATTGAAATGTCTCTCATTTTGCTGCATTTTTGCTCATTTCGGTCAAAAAAATGCATTGTTTGGGCAAAATTCAGTCATGTTGTGTCACTCATTTTGGTCATTCAGACGTTTGATCCCCGAAATGGCCAAGCGAATCTCATGAAAAAAATACTATTTCAGCGAAATTTTGAACTAGGAATGACTTTCCGCAACGAGATTTTGAACTATGGTTCAATATGGGAAATGGACCTCTGAGTAGGAATCATATGATGAACCTTGGTAGCGATAATAATGCCCTAACAGATAATGCCAATGACGAGGGGAAATACTATTGGAAGAAGCTAAAGCAGTTGTTGACAAATATTGTCAAGATAGTAGAGACCATCCTTCTCATGCCCTCCACCAGTCGTTTTCCTTGTTTGCAGATCTTTGAACACAAAAGATGAGTGGAAAATGTAATTGAACAGTTTAAAGATTTAGTAATTTGACTCACAGAAAGAAGGTTTAAAGGTAATTTGAGGCACATGCAGTATAGAAGATAAAAATAAAGAAAATGAAGTAGGAGAAAACATACCATAGCCAGATTCTGGAGTAGAAGTCCCATTAATGAGAATAACTCAAGAAGGATGACTAGTTTTAGGAAAGGAGAACACATTTGACTTACCAGTCATATGAGAATTAATCCCAGAATCAATAATCCAAGTTGTAGTACCTGTATAGGCTAAAGTAGAAGTAGGAGATGTAGAAGCAAGTAGCTGCTAGACACCTTTAAGTAATTGGGTGACCAAATCATCACGAGACACAAATGCAAATTGACCAACTCCAGATGAAGAAGTAACATTAGTATCATTTGATGACACCATATCAGAACTCCCCTCTGTCACTGAAGCATTGGCTAGTTGTTGTGCCCACTAAGGTTTGCCATATTTTACCCAACACTTATCAACTGTATCATTGACCTTGCCACAATGCAAACACTAGCATAAAGCTTGGTCAGTTTGTTCTCTACCTTCGCCAGTGCCACGTCCATGACCTCCCCTGATCCATGACCTCTCCCAGGAAAAGCAGAACCACAACCACAACTATCCGCAACAAGGTGGAGTTGTCCTTAGAAGAGGAAGATGAGTCAGACTTAGTGAGCGAGAGATACAATCTGTTGAATACCGACAGAATGCTTCATTCATGGAGGAACTTTGTAGCCATCAAAAGAGTTCCCACATGCCCTTTAGGGTACTTTAACTTTCACCTACAGACTTATCAGTTATCACCTTGCTTGAAAGAGAAGATTTTCTCATTGAGGGCATACACATGGGACATGTTTTTGTCTTGAGAAAAACTTTCTTTCAAATTGGCCTACAACCCCTTTAGCAGTAGCATGATACATAACATTTTTTCAGCAAGAGACGGATTCATACTATTCCACAGAAAGACAAGAAAAGTATCATTCTCATCCATCCACTCATAATCTTTGGAATCAATAGGAGAGAGGGGGGGTGGTTAGAGTTGAGACACTTTTTTTCTCTAGTACTTGCCAGATCAACTCTCTAGGGACTTTGTCATAAGTTTTTTCCAGGTCAATAAAGACCATATGTAGATCCTTCTTGCAATCTCTAGATCTTTCAATGCATCCCTAGAGATTGCAGTGCATAGTGCTTACCTTTGAAGAAGTAATAATATTGTTGAGCTCTGCTTGCCTTGAGAGGCCTATATAACCCAGTGTATCCTGGAAATCTAATCAAAGCTTATTCACCTCATTTTTTAAAGCAGTTGATGGAAATCCTAAATGCTGTTTCAGTCATTGATATATCCCTACTAGGGTCTTGTTTCAAAGCTACCATCTTGCTTTCCTGCACATGAATGACAGTTGCTGTTTTAATCCTGCTTGGAGACATTTGAGACTCCAAGCATCAATTATTGATATGCATTGGCAGCCTTACATTTACAAATATTTATAATATCCCAAATTAATAAGAATAATGAAGTTGGAGGAGGCAAACTGGAACTAAAAAAGAGGGGGATGGCCAAGTAAGACTGATGACATTGGATGAAATGAGGTGGACCAGGTTCGTGCACAACGAAAGTTAATGCTTAGTTGGAAATTAATGAGAAAAATGAGGGTAGTAGCAGAAGTGTATTTTGTTTTGCATTATTTGTGTAAAACAGCACGGAGTTGTGCTGACTTTTGGGTTTTATGACAAAGTGTGCATGGCATAAGCAACTATTATTTGTTTAAATTTTCGATCAAATTTGATTCACTTCCTTGTGAACCAATGGTACTCTTCCTGTGCTATCTGATACTTGTTAATGACTTATAAGCAATTACGGTATGCCATGGTATAGTGCCAATGGACATGGAGTTTTAACATGATGCATGAATTCGGTTGTTCTGTCAATTGGCCATATTGCCTACTTACCTGAAGGAACTTGAATTTATGTTCCATGAAAGCTTGCTACATCCTCAATTCATGACATTGGAACAAGTTTAACTTTAACATTTTCAATTTTACTTGCTTTTATACATGTTTTCTGTGACATGTATTCATCTTGAGGGCCTTACATTATTCTTAGTACATAACATAAGGATTTTTTTCATCATTCCTTGTCTGTACATATTCATATTGTAGCCAGCTTTTCTGTCCTTTATATTTTTTAATTGAGTTGGACCAGTAGTGCTAAAATAGTGTTTACAGAATTATTAACAATAAGCATTTTCTGTTATGATGTTCATGTTTCTAGATGTAAACTTGTATTTTCTAATTTTTTTCTACTACTCACATGGCGTTTCATTCCTTCTTAATTTCAGTCATCAGTCAGGAAGGTTGTTCTCCAGACTGGGAAGGCAAGGATAACTCTAATATTCTGATTTTTATGTGGCTCATTGATATGTTTTGAAGATATTATTTGTTTCTTTTTTGATACTGTTAGCTATTATTTCCTAATTTGAAGATGAACTATGTAATGAGGACAGGAATTGCTAAATAGGTGTCTGACTTGGCACCCAAAATTGCTGAAAAGTCACCAGATTAAAATTTGGAAAGCAAATAGCATTGATACTAGCAAGTTTGGTTGGTCATTTGAATTTTAGAACTTTAGACTCATTTAAATTCTTCATATAGTTTCACAGTTTGTGTGAGGTAAAGGATTATTTTTATAACAATTAGGTATAAATAGATGGGAAAAATAATGTTATTTAGGTGTAAGAAGATTGCATTGCCTGGTGTACATCTTGGAGGGGAATTTTTTATGCTACAACATCGTTCCACCTTCGAATTCTTGTTTTGAGGTTGCTAGCTTGTTACTCAACTATGCCATGATGTAAGAAGAACCCTTGACGGGTTCTGGGGAGGGTCATAATGTACTCAGCCTTACCCACGCTTTGCGGGGAGGCTATTTCCCAACTTGAACCCAAGACCACTAGGTCGCAATGGAGCAACTATACGGTGATTAAGCCTTTTTATATTTCCACTTAGCTTTATGGATGATTTAAAGTTTGGACTTGGAATCTACGCTGATCTTATTTTATTATTTGGCCATTTGGGTAATTTATTTAGAAGTTCTGGTGAGTTATTCAAAGATGTTGGCTTTTGTATGAAGAGACAATTTTGAAACTGCATAAATACAACTTAATATCAACTTGGAACCCATTAAGCCCAACTACAAATATAAATAGTCGATTATATGAGTCCTGTGCTCATTCTGCTCTATTTTAGCCCATATCTGCTGTTTAGGGCGTACTTTTTATTTCTTTTCTCTTGAATCTAACTAGTTCATTTTGGGTGTTCCCCTTGTCCTTAATACCTTCACACCCCTTGATGTAGATGCACATTATGGAAGGAAATATGAGAGGAAGAAGGGTCCAGCCTTAGTCCACTTGAGTGGCTAGGGTCCAACCAAGAAGCCAGCCGAACCCCTACTTGGTCCACCTGAGTGGCTAAGTGCAAATAAGGGCCAATTGGGCCCATTAGCTAGGGGAATAATTAATAGTTTTTTTTTAATTAATTAGTGGGCCATTGGGCCCATCAAGTCGAGTAAGTGATATGTCGAGTCCAAATTGTCTTAGGACTCTATTTATTTTCCACATAGGTTTATTATTCTTAGTCCAATTTTGAATTCCTAGTCGTAGTAGGAGTGTCTAGTCCTATTGGGAAACTAGCTCCTAGTTGAAGTAGGAGTGTCTAGTCCTATTGGGAAACTAGCTCCTAGTAGTAGTTTGATTGCTATTCTGCCCTCTATAAATAGAGGAGCCTATGTACTCATAATTTCATATTTGAATAAAGAATAATTACAGTCAATTGCTTAGAACAGTCGGGATAGCTGTGGGTGAGAAGCCCGGGCCGAGACAGCCGCTCCTCCCCCACTTTTCCCTTTGTTTCTTCTTTTCTAAAGCTTTCTATTTTATCCTAAAGTTACTGTTGTTGAAGTATACGACTGTTATGATTCAGAAGTTCAGATCTGTCCAAGTTACAAACCAGAATTTATCCTCTCTTCTGAAGTCTGCGATTATTTCTCCTAGGTCAAAAAATTAAGATAGCTTGTAACTTCACAACCAGCCGTCGGAATCTTCTCAACTTTGGGGGTTTTTTTTACCCTCCCTAGGGACTATCTATGCCCAAGAGTGCAGCTCAATTGGACTCCTACAGACCTGGCCGCACTTCTTTGTCCAGCTCTATAGTAGGTCTTTCTCTCTCCTATCGGGTTGGGTTTTGGGCTGGTTTTGCTCTTGCATTGGTACTGTATCTTTGGGGGGTTTATTTGATGGTCTTATTTCTTTGTTTTCTGCTCCTATTTGTATTGTTTGGGGTTATAAACTGCTGGGGTAGTTTCTTGTAATCTACTCCTACATTACCCCTCCTTATCATGCATTCTTATCAATACTAATATCCTCATCTGAATTGCACTGATTTTTAATGTTCTTGTTCATGCTTTTATAGCTTTCATAGAAGATTTATAATATAACTTTAATGAATTGCGTGATACACCCAGGGTTTAAAGTATCGGTCCGTATCGTATCGGTAAGGGCCGATACGGTATCGATACTATACATGAAATTTTTAAAACCCTTTTGTATCGATTAGGGGTGTCAATTCCTAAACCGAACCGGTAAAACCGGCCGGACCGAACCGATAACAACACGGACCGAACTGAACCGAAGCCTTATTGGTTCGGTTCGGTTTCGAGTATTGCAACCCCAAAACCAAACCGAAACCCACCGGAAACCGGATGAACCCGAAACCAAACCGAAACCGGCTCAAAACCCGAACCGAAACCGAAACCGAAACCAAACCGGTAAGAAACCGAAACACTCCAAAATTGATTAAAAAAAAATCAAAATTTGCATAGTTTTGTATACATTTGTATGGAAAGTCGAATCCAAACTAGACCAAAACCAAAACCAACCCGGTTACAAAATCGATTTAAGAAACCGAAGACAAACCAAAACCAAACCGCACCGAAACCGAAACCGGAATTTCCTTATTGGTTTGGTTTCGGTTTCAACTATCCCACACCGAAACCGACTCAACAAGGACCGAAATCGAGCCGGACCGACCGATTGACACCCCTAGTATCGATACGTATCTTACGATACATGTCGATACTCACCAATACACCACCCATACGATACGATACTCACTGATACACACCGATACGTACCGATACTCTATGAAAAATTCAAAATCGAAGTGAAATGTACGTTTCGGTATGTATTGGTGTGTATTGACCGATACTTTGATACGTACTGATACGGTCATAAAATGGTCAAGATGGGTAATTTTTCAGAAAAACATAATTTTTTGAGGTGTTTTTGTTCCAAAGTTACTGTAACCATTTTTCTCTCTAACTAAAGTGGAAATCAAGATTGGGAACAAGGATTTTACATTTATGGGACAACTACAAACCTTGGATTCTTAGTGCGATACTCTCAATTTACTGTTTAAACATAATACATGTTATATATAGCTTTTTTAAACTATTTTTTAATGTAAAAGTGTATAAAAAAGTGTTTCCTATCCATTTGTATGCATATCTTTAACGTATCTTAGCGTATCTTCGATATGATACGATACCCTCCAATACGTATATTAATTTTGGCCTACCGATATGGCGACCGATACTGATACTTTAATCCTTGGATACACCAGAAGCTTCTCTCCATTTCATCCACCTGGTTCAAATTGTACTGGTGATATCCTTTTCAATCTCTCCCTCCTTATGTTGATTGAAACCAAACAATGAAAATAGTCTTTTAAGTTATTGCTTGGCCATTATATTCTATTCACAATTCTATTTTTCACTCGCAGTCATACTCTATTTTCATCTGAGTTATGTAAAATCATCTTTCATCATTCTACGTTGGAATTTTTACCCTCTTTTACCTATTCATCCAAAACCATTTCTTCTTAACGATATATAATCTTTTATCTCTGAACTCATCCATAGCTAAAACAATATGTAATGGATTAATTTTTTAACCCTAGTGTATACCTAATTTGAATAAAAATGGTGCTTACTCCTCCCCCAGTCTAATACTAGTACTGCTTCATCAAAACATCATTAACTGAATCAGTATATATACTAGAAACACATTTTTTTCTCCCAAATCCCACTAGATTATCTGTTTAGTTAGTTCATATGATTTACCCAAGTCAAACAACCATTTGAAAATCTTTCTTCTGCCTTTTGAACTGTCCATCAATCTCCTAAATGGCTAAAACACAGTAATTAGATAGGCCATTCATTATTTTCCGTTGAATACTAAAATCTCATGGATTTTAATATTTTCAGGTTGAAATTATTAATAAGATGGACGCTTCTAATTTTGGGGAGGGTCTTACCCTTCTTGGTAAAAGGTATGTTATGGACAACTGTTAGTTGCATTTTACTTCTCTCATTAGTTTTGTATGGAAATGAAACCTAATAGAGGAAGGAAACATTTACTTTCTGTCCTTTTCCTCTCCATATTTTTCTCTTGGATTTAGATGAACATCTTTCAGACCATTATAGATGCCCCGCTTGCCGAACTTGATCATTACTGTGCTTGTCCCCCCACCCCCACCCCACACCAAAGAGAGAGAGAGAGAGAGAGAGAGAGAGAGAGAGAGAGAGAGAGGAAGGGGAAATTTGTCATGTATTAGGGGGAAAAGAAATCTGGTTATGCATTCAATCTGGGGGTACATACCTGTTATGAGATTCTGATTTATGTTGCAATTTTTTTAGTATAGGAGGTCTAGTTTAACACATTTCAAATATAAGTTTACTGATGTATCTTATAAATATGCATCTTGTTGATTCTTCAATGTCACTTCTTCCTTTTATTTCCTTTATGTAGAACCCATCTTACTGTACAGAACCTTAAGGCAACGTTGTGTGTGTTGCCGCAACATGGATAGCTTCATTTATATCCAGAAACTAAATGACAATATTGTAATTGATGTTTGCTATGAATATATTATAGAATCTGGAGAAATTGATTATTTTCTGCTTTTTTTTTTCAAATGAACTTTCACAAACTTTTTTTTTTCCCCTTCATTTTGATTCAGTCACAAATCTATTCTTTCCCTTGAGATCTGTCACTTTGTTGAGAATCTTTGACTGTTTTTTGTCCTTTTTGTAGTATTTTCTTCTTCACGGTTTACAGAATCTGCTGGAATTTCTAATTTTTGTAAGTTTAATGTGTTTTGTAGGTTGTTCCAAGTGATTTGGTTGAAGAAAACTGGTTTCATATATGATCGATATAATCTACGCAAAGTTTGTTCTTAACCTTATTTTTCTTGAATCCATTGTTTATTAGGAGCCCATTTAAAGGAAGCTAAAATAAGATTATAGTGAGAGTCATACGTAAATATGTTTCTCATCATGAATATTCAAATGTTTTGATGGTTGGCTGTAATTGCTATTAGTAGTATGCATCTCTGCTTGTTGTAACTGTTAATCTCACTTTGGTATATATTTATCATGGTGGAAACTCTCTCTTCTGCTTGCAACTAAGTTTGCAAATCGCTGTGTCTCCTGTAAACAGTCAAAATATAGAGATGCGTCCGCACTGTGCCTCTTCCTTGCACACTTATGCGGATACAGTAGCAAAATCTAATGCTCTCTGATTGATACTACTCTTGATTGGATCTATATTCTAAATAACCTCGGGTTTATAAGATGATTGTCGCACTAAGTGCTCACTCTTAAGCGGAATTTGGGGTCTCAAATTCTATCACTGCAGTTTTAATTAGCATACAACTGGATCCCTTGATTTTAACTGGGAATATATTTTTTTATACTTGACTCCTTGGAAAATTGTTGATCCTCTAGTTTCTGGAGTAAGCTGCTTCCATGTTTTATGTAGCACCCAATTGATTGTTGAGTAGTTCTTTCTATTTATTTTGTATTTGTGGTGCAGCTTGGAAAATTCACTCATCAGATGCAAGATGGTTGGGGACTGGCAACTGATGGGAAAATCTTATTTGGTAGCGATGGAACTTCAACTTTATACAAGCTTGATCCTCAAACATTTAAAGGTCTTGCTAACATTCAAGAGATAGTGCTTACATTTTCTTTTCTGTAGAATAACCTTGTAATCACTTCTGTCAATAAAATGTCTGAATGAACTGTTTCAAGTTCTGAATGAAATGGTGGTAACTTTTGGCATAATATTTGCCTCATTTTGTAATTTTAATGTTTCTGGCATCATCCAATGAATTGTGCTGCAGCTGAATTGCTTCTGTTTATGCAGTCATAGGAAAAACTGCTGTCAGATACAATGGTCATGAAGTTTATAATCTCAATGAATTGGAGTATATAAATGGAGAAGTGTGGGCGAATGTTTGGCAGGCAAGCCCTAATTTTTCAGTTGTACACCTGCTTGCCTTTTGTATTATTAGGGATTTACATGATCGCTTGTTTGAAGTCGCATGATTTTAGATGTAGGGAGTGCTCTTTATCATTTGTAACCAATATCCTATATCAATTATCAGGTGTCCCTTAAATCCTTGTTAACTGCCTAATTCAATGGCTTAGCCCTAAATCCTCCATCTATTTCATGGGCATCAAATTCTAATCTGAGCCTTGAGTATCCCACATCTGTATTATGACCTCCCTAAGGCTGAACACAACCTTTGGGACTTCCAAAACCTATATAAAGATTAGACCAGGAAAATTTTCCTCCTCTTTTACCGACTCTTGGAATTTTCCTCTTAAAAGCATAATGCCTTTTCTTGGTTAGGTTTCAAAAGTTTAAAATTGTTGTGCCTCACTTTTCTGCATATTTTTCACCTAGGCGATGCCTTGGCATCTAGGCGCCTTGGTCTACTAGGCCGGGCCCCTTTCATCCACGCCCCCTCCAACGCCCTTGGTCGCCTAGATGTTGTGTCAATCTCTTCATACTTTCTTTTGCTTTCTTGAAATGTTAGGGAAAGCCCATTATTGCATATGATAGATATGTCGCATTTTATGGCTTTGTTTTCCTTATATAATTTGTATTATTTCATGGCTTTTGAAGTTCCTAGTTACCTTGAATAACCTGCATAATTGACCTTCATGGTGCAGACTGACTGCATAGCTAGAATTTCCTATAAAGATGGAACTGTTCTTGGATGGATTCTCCTTAACAATTTAAGGTTTGCTTCTTTGCCTTGTCTACAAGTTTCTTTGCTGTTTCACCGCTGATTTTTCTTAAATGCACTCATGGATTCGTTCTATGCAATTGGATGAAATTCTCAAGCAGTTAATTAATTTTTCTTGTTATTTTTACTTCTTTTAGGGAAACTTTGATAGCAACTGGGGATGCAGTAAGTAATAAAACCTTCAAAAAGGACTTGTATTTATGTGTGAAACTAAATTATTACAATTCTTGTGCAATTTCTGTACACAACATTTATCATTTTTTGTTTCTCTCACCTTCCCAACTCATTGATACTTTCCAGGCTATTGATGTTCTGAATGGAATTGCCTGGGATGAAGAAAAGAACCGTATATTTGGTAAGAACGACAATTTTCTGTACAGAAACCTATGTATGTTAAAACCTGGTTTCCTCTGCAATGATTAAGATTGTGCGGTGAGGAAAAAGTGATTATGCTCTTTAAGATGCTAATAAAGTGCTAATCTCAGGAGGATTGAGAGATTGTAATTGTGAGGTGTCTTTTAGTGGGTTGTGTTTAATCTATAGCAAATTAGCAATACAGATATATCCCTTTGTTTTTTATAATGCAAAATAGAAGTATGCACGCATGTTCACTGACTATACTGTTTTTATCCACTGATTAACACAAACTGTTTAAATTGGGTTGTGGCTGTTTAGGAAAGGTGAACTATAGGGCCTTGTGGAGTGCCTCAAGGGAATGGTCCCATCAGTCCCACAAGAAGTGGCATTGAGTAGGTGAATCCAAATCTGGATCTCACCCTTGTGTTAATTATAAGCCAGGTGGTGTAGCAGGGCTTGCTCTGTAGTGTGATTGATATGGTCAAAGATTAGAGGTCTTTTTTTCTTCGGGGGTAGGGGGTGGGGGGGGGGGGTTTAGAAGTAGATTAGAAGACACCAAGGGGTAGGCTGAAGAAGTGAGAATATGAATGGCTTTGGTTGACAGTAAATATGGTTTTAAGCAGAGTTGAATGGCAAAACAGAATCCAAATTGCCGATTCATTCAGTTGGGAAAAGGCTTAATTGGGTTGAGTTCAGTTGTGTTTGGGTAAACAATATCAAATATTGTTTGAGGTCAGGAACCCCAAATGGAACCCTGGGGACGGGGGTGGGGGACTTTGGACTTAATGGGTCATTCTTATCATTAAATTGTATCTTTTCATATGATTACGATTTGGTTTTATTCAGTGACAGGGAAACTGTGGCCAAAGCTTTACGAGATCAAGTTGCACCCAATCAGGGCTCTAGCTGATGATGCCATGGAGCAACTCTGCCTGCGGCGACCATTCAATTTTGCACATAAATGACATGGAAGTTTGAACAAAGTGATGCTTTGCTGGATCAATTAATCTGCTAGTGACTCTTTTTGCCAATGCCCAACCATTGTTCTGTCCATGAAAGTTTCTGGTGCAGGGTGCAGGTTTAATTCAGATTGAATGCTTTAATGCAAGCACCTGCTCCCATAATTGGTTTCCAATTTACAAGACCGATCGAAAAGAAAATGCATCTAGTTTCGACATGAGCTTGAAGAAGGAGCTATACAGGAATGAATGCACAAAGAGAAGCCATTGGAATCTCGGTTCACAGCAGTTCCCTAATGTAGAACCTCTGGACCATCATTAACCAAACAAAATTCGGATGTTTGTCTCTGCTATAGTATATTTTTCTTTACCTTTTTTTTTGAAGGAAAATGCGATCTTCTGTATTCTTCTGTTCTAATCTTGAGTTATATCTACTTTGTATCATAGCCATCACAAAATATTTTCCAGTGAATCATGAAGGAAGAAGAGGAAGAGGTTGCCTAGTGCAATTTCCAAGTTGGTTATAGATTCTGCAAAGAAGGTTGCTTTAAAAAAAGAAGAGGGGTCCATTTGTTGGTCTTAGTGATACCCGTTGCTAAAATATCACTTTTCTTGGACTTTGTTTCTGGTTTCGGTCCATTCGTTGGTCTCATCGGTGCAATTGGTTCAAACTGAACCAAGAGCTTCTATAAGAAATCAAAATCGAGACCCAGCTGATAAAGGATTTTGGTCTGGTTGGTCTTTTCGGTTAGGCCGCCAATTTGACATCCCTACATGGAAAGCCATGAGGTTTGCTAACCTTGAATTTTTTTTAGAAGAATAATAATATTAAAAAAGCAAACTTAATACATCAATGTTTTGATTCGAGATAATGTTAGAGTGATTGTTCATGGCCATGGGAGCCATCCAAAGTATGAGAAGAACCACATCGTTTGTAGACTTGATCAAGAAGAGGTTAGGTTTAAAATGTTATGGATATCCAAAGAAAATGGGGTTCCGCTCCAAGACCACGAAATGGTGCTCCTGTAAAAATAAGTGTTCTAATTCCTCTGAATTGCTCTATATTTCTTCAATTTTCTAACCATCCATTTGTGCTTACTTCAATCCAAGAAGAAGTCCTTAGGCAGTAAATAGCATCTGGTTTATGAATGGCCTCCCTTATTATTGTGTAAGAAATCAGAAACCCTTTCCCATAAGCAGATTTACTTTGTGGGGGAGTGACAATTCTATGGGGGCAAAGTTCATCCATGCCTCGTTTTTGGTTTGGTATTGATAGTGTTAGTATTAAAATTGATATCATGACCAGTATTGATCTGTATTGATGTATTGAACGATTTTTCCCGACAAAATATTGATACCATACCCTTTGAATTAAGGGTATTTCTGAGATTTTGCATCATGTAGTGACCTGTGATATCAATACCAATGTGTCATATTAGTGCTCTTCTATTAATACTCCCATTGGCCCAAGTACTAGTGTATGATCCATTCCACCTTTTTTGGGATCCTCCTCTTATTTTAAATTACTTAATCCCCACAATTGGACCGACACCACGCCTAAGGAAACAAAAGTCCTAGGTTGGATCCTCACCAAACAAAAAAAAAAACCAGATTCGACTTCTCTCCACCCCAAGGGCCCACTGTTTCAAAAATTGGAATCAAATCAGTTAGGATCAACCAATTCAAATTAAAACTGGCCATGACTTGACATCTCTATGATAGAGTCAGTGTCCACCTTTATAGTCTTTGTTGCCGATAAACGACCCTAAAATATTGTAATCACTTATCACAACTATTTTGAGGATGCCCGGAAGTAATTCCTAACTCAATAAAGGATCAAATGTTGGAACCTCATGGGTAAGGAGAAGGTAATAGAATAGATAGAGAAATTCATAAACCTAGGTTGGATAATGAAATGATAAAGAGAATAGAGATGATGATAGAGATCACATTGAGAGCAATTCTAATCAGATTATGGACGATTCACAATAGAAAAAACCTACACGAGATCAATATAATCAATTTGATACGAATTCTTAAAACCTTAATTGTCATCTTTTGTGGCAAGCCAATGCGCGCATGGAGGGAATGCAACAAAACCCACAAGGTAGGGGTGGCAACCAAAAAGCTTGGTTGGGCGTAGTTGCGCTTGACCAATTTCACCTCACCCAATTAATTACTTGAGCTTACATTGGATATATATGATACGATTTATAATCGATTTGTTAGGCTCGAACTTTAATTGGGTTAAACAGGCCTTAGACGGGTCATAGGATAACTCTAAACGAGCCATGCCAAAATTGGTCAGTGGGACTCCAAGAAATACCAATAAAATGGGTTTTAGACGGTCTTAAAAATAATCTTAAAGAATATTAAAAAAAAAAAAAGGTCTTTAGAATGTCGTATTAAATTTGGGGCATTAAAATTGTCACTTTCTATTAAGAATTAGGAGCTTCTTTAGTTGTTTTACTCTTTATCTTTATGGTTTGAGTCTTAGGGGTAGGAATAGGAATTTCAAACAACCATTAAAGGGTCAGGTTTAGTTTGATACTCAAAAGACGACAAGTGTTAGACCCGCTTGGGAGATCGATAAGGTGTCTCTACCAAGAATACGACAAGTACTAGGGGGTTTAAAAGATCAGTGATGGTATGCAAACTTTAGTCCTACACTGCCTAGGGAGAGATTTATGGACTAGTTAATCCTCTAGCCACCTCAACATGGCACAATGCATTTTAAAGCCTTGAGGCCGATGGACCAAGGCGATTATGAGACCAGACCACATAAATCGTGCTTTGAAATTGACATCCCTACCGGTTTTGAATTGAAACAACTGATTACTTGATCTACTTTAAATTATTGGGATTCATAATTTATGGAAGAAATTGATCGAATCGGTCCCGGATCGGATTGGTATTGGCCGAAGCCGATTTACGATACTGATCCGATCCCGATTTTAAAACCTTGCTTACTTGTCACTGATCTATAAATATACTAATACACGCAAACAAACAGAACATTTGTTCTTCCCTCGCTCTCTCTCTCTCTCACGCTGTTTGAACTCTGTAGTCTGTACCGTTCGTCACTCAAAGTCTGAATCTGTAATGGCGTTTCCATACATGGAAGCTACTGTAGGTATGGTTTCTCTCAGCTTCGTTGTCTGTACTTTCGTGTATTTCACTATTTCTTTATTTCTTTTCTTCTTGACCATGTTCTTGAATCTCATGCAATGCCGATTAAATGCTTAAGCGAGGTTCTTATTCTTTTTTTTTTCCTTCTTTCTTTCTTTCTTGTACTTTCTGTTGTTTCTTTCATTGATTTTTCCTTCTTTGACATTGCTGCCTGAATTAACTTCCTGTTATTGAGCTTGATTTCGATATCAAACTTCCAAGTTATTGATATCTTGTTGTTGCCGGCTCTGTGATTTTGATTCTTGCATATAGGTTTAGTGTTTTTTCTAATTTACAGGAAATCTCATTTGGTTTTGTCCATTGAATGTTCATTTTCTTGAATTTTTTCCCGCCATGGAATTCTGCTCTGGTTATCTCCTCGTGCTTCTTTTCAGGTTTTATGATATTGATATACATTTTCGAGACATATCTGTGTTTGCGGCAATATGCTGCTCTCAAGTTGCCAACACTTCCCAGACCTTTGGAAGGAATCATCAGTCGGGAAGAATTTGAAATGTCTCGAGCCTATAATCTTGATAAAAGGTTTGCCTCTTCTTGCTTGCTCACCGAAGATCATATTGGAAGGATTGTTTCTCTAAAGATCAAGGGTTCTAGTTATCTATTGCATCTGATTGATCTATTGATTATGTCTTCCAGCTACTTACATTTTGTTCGTCTGGCTGTGAACATAATAAAGGACACTGTTATACTGTACTTCGGTGTCATACCCTGGTTCTGGAAGGTGAGTCAGTCATAGCTGTTTCCCTTTCCCACCCCACTAACCAAGAAAAAGAAAATCACATTTGAATGGAGTATTCAACTTAACTCATTATTTGGGCTGCAGATATGGGGAGCATTTTTTGTGTACATTGGCCTAGAGAATCAAATACTTCACACACTAGCATTCTTGGCTGGTTATATGATTGGGTTACAGGTATTGATTAGAACTCTACTGACTGCTCTGGGATTGTGTTCAGTTCCCAGTTCAGCTTTGGATATATTGCATTAAGTATAGTAGGATTTATTTTTATGCTTATATCTTATTTAGTAAACCAATAAAACAAGTTCCTTATACTACAAATAATAATAAATTTTTGTGTGAAACCCATTCCAACCTTATGATCAAGAACCTTTTTTGGATGATCAGTATAGGTTTTACATTACTATTATTAGTGTAGTACTATAGCAAATTACCATAATAATGAGTTGCTACCCTCATACTCTAAACAATTGATGTTAACTAAAATTCCTTCTTTATTTGTGCAGGTTACGGACTTGCCATTTTCTTTGTACTCAACCTTCGTGATTCAAGCTCGACATGGTATTGATAAGGTTTGTGCTCTTGCTTGGATCTTCTTCATGGGTATTGTATATTGTCTTCTTTGTTGATATACTAGATCTGCATTTGAATTTTTATCCATTTTCTGTGCCTTTTCTTTTAAAATATCTCATACTATTTTTGGTCAATTTATCTTGCCTTTTTTTTTTTCTTATGAGAGTTTTCTAATTTCTTAACATATTTTTTCAGAAAACAATATCGCTATTCTTAGAGGATATCTTCCTGGAAATTTGCTTTTATATTGCAATTGGACCACCCATTGTGGTTGCCATCATTGTACTAGTACAGGTATCATGAATTCACCATTTGCTTGTTATTGATTGTTGGGGCACCTTGGTTTGTGTAGTGTTTGGTTGTTATTGGTGTTCAAGATTCACAACTGGCAGCCATTTTTAAAAGTTCAAATGTGCTTCGAAAATTTTTAAATTTTAAATTTTAATTTTATTAGTATACAATATTGGGAGTTTAATAATTTGAAGGAAATAGTGAGTGCCAAAATACGACCAAGTCAATGGATAACAAGAGCGGCCACTCTGACCAACTGGATATGATTTTAACTGATGTTTATACAAATGATCAAAGAGTCGGAATCTGATCGGCCAAATCAGCCTATTCGGATTGGAATTGGCTCAAACCGATCTTGATTCTGGCTGATCCAGTTTGCCTGATTCCTTTCCAAAATCTAGTGTTAGGGCATATTTTGGCCGGTTCTGGTTGAACATTTCCTATCCGGATCGGATTGGAATTGACCAGGACCGATGTGGATACCGGTTTCTGGTTTTTAATCCTTGATTTATATTAAAATACTAAGATGAAGTGTTGATTTAAAATACATACTTCCCGATGTTCTTTTTGTTAAGTATGTTAGTCTATGCATTCTGGCAAGCGCTATGTTATGAAGCTGGTCATTGTCTTATAAGTTATAACAGTCAAAAAGAGGTTTACAACTTCTTTTTTTTTTTTTGGGTGGGGTTTGACACCAGAACTGTTGGCTGCAAAATGTGCTGCCAAATGCCACTAGTTATTGCATTATGGAAGATGGTGGAGATGTCCATATTTGCACCATACCTGTAAATAAATGGCAGCCAGTCACCTCCTTATCCTGGCATATTTAAAACCTCCCGATTTGTTCATTTTTATTGAACTCCCAGTGTGTGCTGATCTAGTCCATATAATACACTAAGATTGTTTTGTATTGCTGCAGAAAGGAGGTCCTTACTTGGTTATCTATCTTTGGGGATTTATGTATTCCTTCTATATTTTGGTGATATCCCTTTATCCTTTTGCAATTGATCCATTTTTCAACAAGTTTACCACTGTGAGTATTTATTTTTTCTTCTAACCTATTTTGGTAACTGATAGACTCCAGTCTTTCATAACTGACCTAAGTTAACCTTTTCATTAGATTTCATATGCTACTGCTTCCTTTAGCCTGATGATACATCCAGCTGTTCTTTTAGTGATTGATGATGAATATTCTCATTTTGCCTGTTTTGCTGCTGCCCTCAGCTTCCTCATAGACGACTGAAACGGAACATTGAGAACCTTGCTTCCTCACTCAAGTTTCCTTTAAGGAGAATCCTTCTTGTTGATTCATCTACAACGTCAAGCCATTACAATGTGAGGATTCAACTCTGATACTTAAATCTAATTCGTTTTACTTCACTATTGTGAAAGTTGACGACTAGTCAATCAACAGTTATATTTATTTATCTTGCATTGGTTTCAATCTTTCCATAAGCATAGAATTCATTCAAGTATGGAGGAGAATGAATGAGATTAGGGGTCACTCTCAGTATTTTCTTATGAATACACTGGATATATTTGTTTACTTTACAGTGAGGCTTTTGCTTCACTAATCACATATTTAGAAAGCTTTTGCGCTGAGTCCTTGACCTCCACATCGATGCAAGGCATTCCTGAAATGTACCTTGAGAAGGGAGGGAAGCAGGGTGGCTTTCTCAATCCTGCTCTGATACAATCCCAACTCCTATAAACCCTATGCTTCACAAGTTCTATAAAATGGAAGTCCTTTCCAAAATATAAAACCCATCCCGGTCATCTAGCTGGGTTTGTGTGTTTTTCCTTCATGTATATCAAATACCAATAATCATTTTTGGTGGTCTCATTCGTCTAATCAATATATGGCAGGTTTTCATGTATGGAATCTTTAAGACAAAGCAGATATTCATTTATGAGACGTTTATTCAGCAGGTATGGAAACACTTCTACTACATAGCATAAAACATTAACCCTTGTTTCTCACCTACCTCCTCTCTCTGTTCATGTCAATTGAAGAACTACGCCAACAGCAACTAAGCCTAATCCCAACTGTTCATTGAAGAACTAGGAACGCAAATCATGACTAATCAGATTCTATATGTATTTTACTTCTTTTTGCATTTGTTATATAAATATTCTTAACTGGATGAAGATTCCACCTGTGGTGCAAGGCCAAGTGAGATGACAATGTTTCATTGAATCATTTCCAATTCATTTCTCACATTCCAACAGAAAGATTGATTGGATAGATACTTAGATGTAATTTGATCCATTAGTTTTTGACATTGTGGCTGTCCATTTTTATGTTGACAAAACTTCCTTCTCTTTCCATATGACATTGTGGTGAAATAATTTCATTATAGTGACTGCTGGATCCTTGCATCTTATTTTGCATGGTAAGTACTACATAAACATTTTAGAGAAAGTTCATCTCCAATCTTTTCTCTTACACAAGGACTCGTCTTACCTGGTTTTTTCTTTTGATAGGTTTGTCTTACAATTCTGCCAGTATTTCTGCCCATCCTAAACCTAGATGAAAAAAGAGGGTTGGTGCGTCAGGTAGGCAGCCAGCACCAAAAAAAAAAAATTTAGCCAACCCTTTTATACATGGATCCTAGAACCTTATATTTTTGACCTTATGGTAGGGTGTCCACCGGTAAGCGATGCACATACTTTGACCTGGGTGTTGTGAAAGGTGAACAATTGTTAGCTAGGGTGTCCCTTGCAAGCGATGCTCATCGGCACCCGGATGGGGTGACAAGTAGGCAAGGGTTCTTGCACCATGGACGAGTGGGGTGAAGAAGCTAGTCCAAAAGTGTAGGATAATACAAGCATCTTGGAATATCGATTCTTTGACGGGAAAGATCCTAGAATTGATAGATGTTATAAGGAGAAGAAGGATTAACATAACTTGTATTCAAGATACTAGATGGAAGGGTAAAAAAGCCAAGGAGTTCAATGTCTTTAAACTCTGGTATACGAGGAAAGTTATAGTAGTGGAGTAGGCATAATAGTGGATTTAGATTTAAAAAATGATGTAGTGGATGTTAAAACACTTGGGGATAGGATTATATCCATCAAGCATGGTGTTGGACAAAGAAGTTGTCAATATAATTAGTGCTTAGGCACCCCAAATTGGAATGGATGAAAGTAGTAAGATACAATTTTAGGAACACATGGATGGTTTAGTGCAAGGTTTTACTCAAGAAAAAAAGAGTATTATAGGGAGAGATCTAAATGGACATATTGGGAGAAATCGTAGAGGTAATGAATGAGTACATGAGGAAGAGGATATGGTTTTGGAAAGAGAATAAGGAGGGGACTTAAGTTTTGGATTTTTCTATGGCTTATGATATACTTTGAAAAGAGAGAATCATTCAGTTACCTTCAAAAGTGGGCACCATAGTAGACAATTAGATTTCTTTCTTAACTCAAAGTACCGATAGATTGTTATGTAAGGATTGTAAAGTTATACCGAGAGAGAGAGTCTAACCACTCAACATAGATTAGTGGTCATAGATATGCGTCTCATTACGTCAAAATGTAAGAAATATGAGGTTATTTTCCCTAGGATAAGGTGGTGGAGCTTAAAAGGAGAAAACTTGAAATCATTTACTAATAAATTGTTCAAACAAGGAAGGTGGGACTTTGATGGAGACACTAATACAATGTGGAATGAGATGACTACTTTTAGCAAGATGTCATAGGAAAATCAAGGAAAAGATCATTCATTTAGGGAGACTTGGTTGTGAGATGATGTTCAAGTTGCCATTAAGGCTGAGAAAGATAGTTTTAAGACATGGTAAAGGACTAAGGATGTAGACTGTAGAGGATTTAAAAAAGTATAAATTTGCTAGAAAGGAAGCTAAGGGAAGTGTAGGAAAAGCAAGGGAGAAGACATACAAGGATTAGGGCATACCCGGAGCACGAGGCTCCTGCATATTTGAGTTTGAGGTCCAGGGCAGTGAGAACTATGCAACATTACCCCGATAATGTCGAGAGGCTGTTTTGTTTGAAGAAATACAAGGATCTCCATAACAATTTGAGCACAAAGGAAGAGGGAAAAGCTAAAGATGGCTCAAAATGAGGGAAATGAAGAGAAAAGATTTTAACCATGTTAGATGCGCTAAAAGTGAGGATGATAAAATAATAATAAGCTAACACTTTGAGTAATAGTGTCTCGGAAGGTTGCACTAATCATCAAGACACCATATGTTGTAGATATATATGAAAAATCAAGGTGCTTGAAGTAATAGAAGTTCTAAGGAGAATGAAAGTAGGCAAGACACCTAATCTAGATGGTGTCCCCATAGAAGTGTGGAAGAGAGAGCTTTGGATTATGTGGTTTATCTTGGCTAAACGAGCTGTTAAATAAGATTATAAGTGCAAGGAAAATTTTAAATAAATGGAGAAACATTGTTGTTCCGATTTATAAAAGGAAATATTAAGAGATTTAACTATAGAAGTGTAAAACTATTTGAGTCATACCCTGAAGTTATGGGAGAGAGTTACTGAAAATTGTTTGAGACAAGAAACTACTATTACAGAAAACCAACTTAGTTTTATCAAGAAAATCCTCGACAGAATCTATTTACTTAGGAGACTCTCTGAAAGATTTATATTGCAAGAAGGACCTCCATGTGGTCTTTATTAACTTGGCATATACTAGAGAAGAGATGTGTTTCAAGTAAATATGTGGCTAAAGTTAAAGATATGTATAATGACGTGACTAGTGTAAGAACAGTGAGGAGTCAAGGTAGTGAATTCCTTGTTATAATTGGGTTACACCAAGATCAACTTTAATCCCTTATTTGTTTATGTTTATTATAGATGATCTAGCTGAGACATTCAAGATCATGTTCCTTGGTGCATGCTTTTTGCTTATGATATTGTTTTAGTGGGTGAAACAAAAGCAGGGATTAACGACAAGTAGGAAACATTGAGATGAACCTTGGAATAAAAATGTTTAAAGATTAGTACAACAAAAACAAAGTATATGATGTATAACTTCACTTACACGAAGAAGGATAATGAGGTAGTGTAGATTGATGAGAGGGAGCTCCACAAAGTTGTTATTTTAGGTGTCTTGGTTCAATCTCAATTAAACTAGAAATAGACGATGATGTTAAATAGAGAACTAAAATAGGATGGATGAAGTGGAGAGATGCGTCTGGAGTGTGGTCTGATCTACATATTCTTTTAAAACTTTTTTATAGGACAATCATGCTATAGGTTATGATGCATGGCATGAGTGTTGAGCAGTTAAGAAACATCATATAGATAAACTTAGTGTCGCATGTTGAGATTGATATGTGGTAAAACTAGGAAGGATACAGTAAAGAATAATCAAATTAGAGATGATTTGGGAGTAACTCGGAAACATCTGATATGGGAGTAGCTCCAATACATGATAAGATGTGAAAGTTTGCTTCAGGTGGCATGGCCATGTACAACAGAGGCCTTTAGATGCTATAGTATAGATGAGTTATTTGATTCAGATTGAAGGAGCTAAAAGAGCTCGGGACAGACCTAAAATCACTTTGGGAGAATTGTTGAGGAAAGACATGCAAAGCTTAGGCCTTTTATCATGAGTGGATTTTAATAGATCTAATTGAAGGGATCCATGTAGCCTACTCCATTTAGTTGGGATAAGGCTGAGATGTTGTTGTTGATAGGTTTGTCTTTCATAGTTTCTAACCGTTTTATCCCAAGATGCACACTTAGTGATATTTTACTACTTAAAATCGTATGCAGAAGTTAGGATAACATGTCAAATTATCAATCACACGTTAGTCGAACTTTTGCTTTTATGTTCAATGGCCACTTTGTTAGCATTTTGAGTTTTAAAATGTGTCCTATTTGCTACACTCAGGCAGTTTTCAAAAGGCCTCGACGTATAATCCTGAAGGAACAGTGACACTGTTAATAATTATTTTTGGGAGGATAATAATCTGTTAGGTACTTAGGTCTTCATATCCTGCAGCATGACCTATGTATGATAACATTGGTCATAGGTATATAACAAGCCTGACCATTATTTCCTTTTGATCTTACAGCTGGGATCATTTGCATGTTGTACCTGCAGTTCCTTTAATTTCTTATTTTTTTTAAAATTGCTTTGAATTTTATTAGAAGATGGGGATCCCATGAAATATTTTGTGCTAGCTTGAACATACTGAAAACGTATATGAACTCTTAGGATGTCTTTATCCTAAGTTCAGAGCTAGTGCTTCCTTATGAACTCTTAGGATGTCTTTGTCCTACATTCAGAGCTAATCTTTATCCTATGTTCAGAGCTAGATGGCCCTAGATTTTCCTCCCTCCACTGTCAACAGCAGTCCATCTCATTCATTCTTCTCTTTCTTAGCTAGAACTAGGCTGTGTTTGGTGTGCAATTTCAAAGCATGTTCTGTGCCTGAAATGCATGCTGGAGTGACAGGAATGCTGTTTGGTATACATACCCCATCTGGATTTCTAACATGTGATTAAGAACAGGCCTCAATCTGGAATACACCCAGAAGCCAATCCCGCATTCTGTGAGTACACTTATTAGTATAAAATACACTTGTTAAATTGGTTATTACAATATATTTTTGTCTTGCTTTGCCAAATAAAAAAAAAAAAAAAAACCAAACCAAACTTAGACCCACTTGCTAGATGCACGGTGAGAGGAAAGAAAGTTCTGTGCAAGGGTCCCCACTCCCCTCCCGAGTTTTAATAGGGGTTACTGGTATTGAGTGCGTGTGCGCTGAAGGTGGTCACTGCCCGACTTCTTCCAAGCACCTCAGAGTCCAACTATCTACAATAAATATTAAGCAATGAATAAGATATTAGCTTCAAAGCAAGCAGAACACACATCCAAATTTTCAGAAAATTACACAACCACTAGGTCTCATGCACATAAAACAAATATAGCCGGCTATTTTTAGTATGAAACAAAGACAGAGCAGAGCAGAAACCTAATCTGAACTTCCAACACCTGGAATACTCTGTCTTCAAATCACATGCAACTCCAGATCTCAGGCCTCATACAGATAAACAGCTCCAGATTCCTGAATTCCTGCCACAATTCGTGCATTTTTAGCAAAGATTGACTTCTTCACAGTTCACTCCATTGAATAGCCTCTCTTTGGCAATTTGAGGGAATTAGACCAAAATAAAATGCTTTTCCCATCCCACTGTGAAGAATGCATTCTGGAGATCCCGACAAAGTTCTCATACTTCTCTGGAATGAGTTCTGCATTCTAGGAATGGGGATGTGCATTCACTTTCTGAAGAATCCGTTTCAAGTACTACCCTAATCTCTCCTTTCCATCCAATGTTGACTGACATTCATCATTTCATGTTGTTCTTGTATAGACAGACAATGACAAGGCCTTACCTGCCAACTTGATAACGGAATATTTTTGTTGGCCTTTTCAACCCTGTTGATAATGGTGTATTCTAGTTGATGTACATGGCTTGCAAGTTGTGAAGGGTTTATGAATCCAAGGTAAGAAAATCTAATTTGGGTACTTGCTCAGCTGAATCTTTGTCATTCCTCGGTAAGACGCTATTGGAAGCTTCACCATTTTTATTTGCCTGGTTGTCGTTTTCATTTTTGATGTACAATTTACCTGGTTGTCTGTTGCCAGAGTAATCATCCTCTTGAATTTTTATGAGATATACATGTTCCAGAACTTAGTTGAGCCATTTCATGTGAAAACACCTTGTTGAGTAATTTTTGTATATTCATTAAATGTTAATGCTGTCATATAAACGAATCACAGTTTAGTTCTGTGGGAATTTGGGAGAAGTAATGCTAGGATTATTGAATCAGCCATCCTATTTCGTTGTTGTGACTCATTTTGCTCTGGAGTTTCACATTTCTAATGGTCATTAATGAATTCTGTAGGAAAATCAGTCGTAAGGGTGGTAATATCTGATATTAGGCGGTAATATTTCTATTTTTCACACTGAAGCTTATTTCATATGGCTAAATTACATCTTTGCAGTGCGAAATTGATGAAGTTGTTGCTGTTATTGCCAATGAACTAGGGCATTGGAACCATAGGCATACAATGTATAAGTTCATTGCAATGCAGGTATGTTCTGCCTTCCATGAAAATATAACTTCCATGTCCCCCCCCCCCCTGTTTTTGGGTGGTGGTGAAGGAGGGGCGGGGGGAGGAGTGGGGTTGGGGTTACTATTGAAGTTCAATCTGTTTAAAAATCCTCTTATTCCTTTTTGATTAAATTATCAGAACAATCTTCATCTTTCTTCTGTAACCCCAAGGGGTTAGGCGGTTTGCACAGTTGGCTTGGAGGGGACACGGTGCTCCGCCTCAGGAAGCGAGGTCTCGCGATCAAATCTTCGTCGCTACACCTAACTTCTTGGGGCCACCGCACGAGAGTTTCCATCTCGGACTGACCCGGTCCTATGTAAACAGTATCACAGTGACCCCAGGGATTAGTTAGGTCAAAGATCCAGACACCCTAGGAATCAAACAAAAAAAAAAAAAATTCATCTTTCTTTTGTTACCATGATCATGTAGTAAAGTTGAGTTATGGTGGTCTCCATGATATCTTAGATACAAGTTATCAACAGATGTGGAAAAGTATTGTTCTTTTTTTTAAATTTGTAACTAAAAATATTTATTTCTGAAAAGCAAGGGAGAGACCAGACAGTACTTAACTGTACAACAACAACAATAGTAAGCTAAGCCTGCAAACCCACAAAGGGGACTAATCATTCTTACTGCCGCATCCCTAGCAAGCTCGTTGCCCGAAGAATTGGCTGACGTGAGCAAGCATTGCAGTCTTATACATGTTCTTGCAGACTCAGAACAAGACCATTTATTTATTCATTTATTTTTTGGGTTGGGGGTGGGAGTGGGTTTGGAGGGGAGACGAGGGTTCCAACTTCCTAAAGACCATGAAAATTGAAGTTATTTCACCTTAACTACACAAGGATATGCCTTACATGCATATTCAACATAGCAATTTTCAAAACAGGATAATCATTTTTAGTTACATACCTTTTCTTTATTATTGTTTGCTTCAGTGACTAGTTCACTTGGATTAGCTCATGATATTCGCTTGTGTGAATATATAGGGTAGCTTTTGTTGCTTTCTAAGCTTCATATGTCACATTACGCATTGATGCAGGTCCTTAACTTTTTGCTACTTGGAGGATATTATACTCTTGCGAGGAACTCAAAGGATCTGTTTCGAAGTTTTGGATTTGACACACAGCCCGTGGTCATTGGTATCATCCTCTTTCAGGTTTGATTTTGTTGACATTTTTCTTTGATAAATAACTTCAGCTATAAATTTATTCTGAACACATCTATTTTCTTTTGCACACATAAACATGTGGTACTTGTTTGTGGTGTCAACAAACAGGGTCGAGCTTGCTTATTGTGCCTTTATTGATATTCATTTGTTGAATAAACCCAAGATTCTTTCCTATTTCTTCCTTATTTATTCCACATCCACATTTTCCTTATTCTATCTATATAGATTATCTATGTAGTGCCAATCCAACACAAGTTTCTATATATTGTTATAAGAATTAGATATAGTAATCTCTCCTTGAATTCTTTAGGCTATCACAAAACAACAGATAGAACCATAGCTGTAAATTGGTTAGGTTTCCAATCAGTAGCGGGCCTGCAACTGATAAAATAAAGGTATCTCTAACTTTTGTTTTGGGGTTTTAACTATTTTTTGGACATTTCTGCCAATATCAGCTGAAATTCCAAATTTTCCGAAACTGTTTCTGCTACAAACTATATGCCAATCCAACTCCATCCCAACTCCCAAGCCAACAGACTGAATCCGCCCTGGCCGATTTCCTGGCCCATTTCAAAAATATGTTAGGAGAAACCTTGAAGATTGAAAGAATCAAACCCTGTAGTTCACAGAAGGAATGCATCAACCATCAGGGTAAAGGCAGCAGTTGGTTAAAGTTTTTTATGTTTATATATGCATTACATAAACTCATGATATGCAAAATACTAAAATTTGCACATATATATTTAGAATATATCTATATCTATATCTATCTATATATATAGTACATGTACATACAATATCTCAATTTCTTCAAAAAATATATAAAGGGAAAAGAATGATCCCTGGTTGCACGCCGCAGAGGCCAATGAGGGGCCCAACACAGTCATAAAGACAGGTTGGGTTTTTTGGGAAAAGCTGCTTCGCACTATTGTCCCTTATTTTACCCTACCTAAAGGCACTCTTCCACATGTTTTAGGTCCTTGTTCACTAGCTTTATTGCTGGCTCTATGTGCCCACACCCTCTCTAAATGAAGGAAGAGGGGAGAAAAGCCAAAACATTTATTTGAAAAAGCATAACTTGATGCAAACCTATTCGAAACAGGGGTGGGGTGTAATTTTTCTGCCCTCTGTGTCTGGGCACAGGGCCACGCGACCAGGGACCATTCTTTTGCCCATAAATAAAAGGAGAGTTACTGTACAGTAGCGTGGCCCCTGTGCTGGGAGCGCACTCAGAAGCATCAACCGGAGAGTTGGGCCTTTCATTTGGGGTGGGACAGTCATTTTGCCTCATCCTGAGTCTGGGTGCAGGTGCCACACTCCCAGACAGTCCTTTTTCTCATAAAGAATTATGTGAACACATAATAAATATATATATATATATATATGTATAGACCATAAAGTTAGACCGAAAAATCCAAACAAAGTGACCGAAATATCCAAAATTTTCATTTGGTCCCTCAACTGAAATGGTCACTGAAACAAAATTTACAACTAAAGAAAACCCTCTACATGGCTGTCCATATGGTTGGGAATGGCTGTATAGGCCATTAAATCAGAGCTATACCAATCTAGAGTATTTCCACTTTTACCCAACGGTTAAAATGAACAAATAATCCCTCCATTTCGCAGAAAATAGCAAATAGTAGGTGAACGGCCTCTCCTGGGGGGTTAAATATAGGTAATATAAATCTTTATACTTTTTTTTTTAAAGTAAGATCAATTATATTATTATCAGAGAACCTGAGAAGGGAACCGTATATTCAAGTACAGTAACATACACATACTAACATCAAGAAGAAAAAACTGATGCTTCAGTGGGAAAGGTAAGGAACGAATGCATGAATCTACACCATTTCCCAATATATCTCCATCCTTTCCTAGCTTATCTACTGAAGTGTTACATGATATGAATGGAGATTGTGATGCAGTATCGAACATACACTATATCCATGTATCTAGCATACATAAATAAAATAATCTCAGTTGGTTTTTCCATATTGTGTGTACTACTAATTATGCTCCATCCTTTCCGGCCAGTTATAATTTCAAGTTACTAGGTTTAGATTATCATGTTATTTCTGTACTGTGGCTGTCAAGCTGGGAATGCATTCTCTAAACTGTAACTTGCCCTTATACTTGACATGGGTCTTTTGTTCATTTGCAGTACACTCTAATTCCCCTCCAGAAGCTTGTTGATTTTATTCTTAATCTTGTTTGCCGATCTTTTGAATTCCAGGTAACTAGGTTCCGGTGTAATGCTGGTCACATGTGTTCTCTCTCTTTGTCAACTATTTCTACTGTTTTTTATTCTCAATCCAAGCTGAAATGATAGTTTCTTTACTCAGGCTGACGCTTTTGCTAAGAAGCTTGGTTATTCGAAGCCACTTCAAGCAGTTCTTGTGAAACTACGGGTGATTATTTTCAGCTCTGTATTTATAAAATGGGAAGTGGTTCTCTGTCCAGGAGCGTGGTCTATGCCAGAGTTTCCTGTGTCTATATCTCTCCTCACAAAACAAGGTTAGATGTGTCTTTTCACAGTGGAGGAGAGAGATAGACACATGGGAACGTTGGCGTAGACCACACTCCTGGACAGGTTTCTTTTTCCCTTGTAAAATTATTGATCTCCATGTCTCGATATGCGATTGGACTGGAATGTGATGTCGTGGGAATGCTCCATTGGTACTTCATTTTCTGATTTCTAGGATAGAAACTTACGTCCAGCGTATTTTACCCACCTGAGGAGTATAGTCTATTAATTTGGGTAGTTAAGCTTTCGAAAGGATGCTTAGAATAGTCAAGCCAGCATTTTTTTTGTCCCAGGGGAGGGGGGTGGGGTGGGGAGGGGTGGTATTTGTACATAAAGAGGTTTGGGGTGGTGTTTGTATATAAAGAGGGAAAGCTCTGTGGTGAACATTTATATTTGTATGTGTGCAGAATACAGATGATTCATTTCAGGAAAAAAATCTTGTAGAAATGAACATGGATCCATGGTACTCAGCCTACCACTGTTCTCCTCCTTCACTTGTTGAAAGACTAGCAGCACTTGATGAATCTAATGATAAAGCAGATTGACGCGGAAAAATGAGGCATAAATATGAAGGCCTTGCTGCACAGTTATACTACATGTTTCTCATCAAGGTGGGATTGTGAGGATGAGCATTAATCAGTCTTAGTTTGGTTTCCATATGAATCAGGTTTGAATTTCCAATTCTCTTTCTCCATGTAGCACTACAAAAGTTCCCATGCCATGAAAGTAGAAAAAGGAGAAAGAACTAAGCTTTGATGAGGCTAATTCTACATGCGGCTGTTGCTTTCTATTGCTTTTTCAAACTCAAAGTCAACTGTAAATGTAATGCCAATGTAACGTTCATTTGATTGTTATTCCAAACCTTATTCCTGTGCTGGAAACCTAGAAGTGCAGCGGAAAATGGGTGTGTCGCTCTAGTCAGGAGCTTAATCATCAGGGTTGAGCCATTGAGGCATAAAATCTGAAGTAGACCATTTGGAAAAATAATTTGCACTACCCACATAGCAAATTCTTTGATAGAAATTACATGGTCTGACCACCACAACTAAATTCACTTATAGTTCAAAATTTTGAAAGATCTACTGTCCCATGGTAAACTTTGTTTGAGCTGAAATTTTACATGTGAATGGGATCTGGGCCTATGTTTGCAAATTTTGGTTCCATTTGAGCTGGCTATGTGGTTGATATATGGGATGTACAAGGAACTCATATTAGCTGTTTGTGTTGAATGGAAGAGAACTAGAGAGACGAAAATTCAACTACGGTTGATGTTGAAGGGTATATGATAGAACATGATCTAATTATTTAATTATATTTTTATAATTGGATCGGATATTATGAATGTCGAAACGATTCAATACCCATTTTTCGAATATAGGTTCCCTTAAGTGGATACGAAGATGAATCATATATATATTTTCAACTATCCATTTACATCCTTATTCAAGATTAGTGCAGTTGCCGTGGGTTAGTTTGGTACTAGCAAATCAGAAAAATGAGCCAGGTCAGTTGTAAGTGCCAGGCCTCCTAGAGATTCAATTTTGACAGATCAAGATTGGGAGCAAGCAGCAACAAAGTGGTTTCATTTGTGGTAGATCCATTCAGTCGAAGATCCAAATCCATCTCAACCTGTGCCGGACATAGGCTCTCAATGAGTGAATCCCATGGTTGAAATCGGATTGATCGAATCATTGAAATCAGCCATGATTGATCTCAATTCCTGACAATGTAGATGGGGCTGTACTTTACTAAGAAGGACTATTGCGACTAATGATGCTACCCTGGAAAGAAGGAAGGCCACAATTAAGAGTTAAGTTGACTATTAGCAACGCTGGAGTTTGGCTTGGCCAGCTGAGGGTTTTTAATTCGCTTCTGTGGTGTAATTAGAGCCTTCTTCCTCTGTTTCAATCTTTTATCTCAAGAAGTGAGCGAGCGTGTCTAGATAGTGCGTTATAGTCTTGACCCATAAGCTGATTTTAGGGATTTTGGGACCGGATCAGTGGGTTTCAGATCTAAGGGGCCGATTGTAATGTTTTTAAGATCAATTTCAATTTATTTCGATATGGTTGCAGGTACAAATTCAATTCCCATGTCAGATGCAAAAGCCCATACCTCAGTAAGATCATATTGGTATACTCTTCCCTAAAAAACGAAAGGCTCACCAGGGTGAGGCTATGGTGGACCGTTACACAGGGAGGGGTCTACACCATTCATGTAAGCCCATTACTTGACCCATTTTGAAGCATTCCTCAACTTGGATCTGTTATGGTATTCGAGAAATAAAGCTGATCAAATTCAAAGAGCAATAGTCATCGGATGGCTGGCAGCACTTAGGCGCACACTGTGTTTCTCTGCCATTAGATGCACACTGGGCGCACTAGAGAGTGTCTCCTTCCAATTGTGGGTGCTCCCTATAGCTTGAGGGGGTGGATTGGGGTCATTATTTTATTTGAAAGAACTCCGCCAGTTTGATACAAGAAGTATCAGACTCGTGGGCCAATGAGAGCACAAGTAAGAGCATCTTCAGAGCACAGGGGAGCAGCACGATTCTTTTCCCATTTTCTTTATATTGCAAAAGAATAGCGCAACCTATTTGTGTGTGTCTACGTCTAGACACAGCAGGTATGCAAAGACCGTTCTTCTCATGATGAAGATGCTCCCGTGGCTGTGTTGTCCTGTACCTGCACTAGGAGGGTTGCATTCTTTTGTCCAGTTGTCCTATTGTAAATTATCCAAACAAGACCAATCCCTTGGCCACCGGCGGAGTCTCTGGGCCAGGGCCCATTTAATCCACCCCATTGCCATCTTTACATCTAATGTCCATGATGTTCTCAGCTCCATGTGTAGCCCATTCTTTGAAATCAGTAGTTTGATGGGCCATTTGGTTTCACAATTTCAGGGCCCAAATCAACGGTCTTCCCACGTTATTATTTGTTCCCCATGTATTTATACCATATAAATTGATATGTATTGATTAGTTATCCACTTATTGATACGAAAGTGATCAATACAATCAATCTGATACCAATTCCTAAAACCTTAATTGTTATTTTCATATTGGCCATGGTCGATATTGATATAAATTGATCAATACAGTCAATCTGATATTGAATTCTAAAACCATAATTGTCAATTTCCACATCAAGCTAATAAGCATGAGCACATGGAGCCTGGAGTGCAAATAAAAATCCAGATATTCTCCAACCAGTTGGGCACTTGGGCACCCAATGAGGCATCCAATAGCTAGGAGGACTTAGACATGCACCCCCAACACATGAATACACATTTCTAGGTCCTCCCAACTGTTTCTTTGGGCATCCCAGTGATTGGAGAGGATCTTTATTGCACATGCTCTTGACCTTGCTCATTGTTTGCAAACTACACTTGAAATGGAGGTCAATTCCATTTTGATGGGACGGGGTATGAGGCGCTTGCTGGAGAGAGAGAGAGAGAGAGAGAGAGAGAGAGAGAGACTACTATATAGAATTAGTATGTTATGTGTATTTCATTCTTCTTTTAAAATATAATCCATGGAAAATCTAACTTGACAATATTTAATTCATGGTATCAGATTATCAGTTGATATCAATGTTGATATGTATCAATTGTATTGGTTTTATTTCAAATAAAACACCATTTTTTTAATTTCTCCAACCGATTAAGCACCCAATGATACATCCAACAACTAGGAGGACTTGGACACATAAACGTCACATGCGTACGTACCTCTAGGTCTTCACAGCCATCGGAAGCCTCGCTTGCATCCTAGCAGTTGAAAATGATCTTTCTCCCCATACAAGAGGGCCCACATGGTCAAGGAGAGAGAGAGAGAGAGAGAGAGAGAGAGAGAGAGAGAGTACTATGTAGTATCTTTTTTTTTTGGGTAAGGAGTATACTATGTAGTATCACTAATTCACTTTTGTGTATGTATTCCATTTTCCTTTTTAAATTTAGTTTTTTTTTTTGGTGGAACCTTTTTAAATTTAGTTTAATCCGCGGAAAAATCTAAGTGGACCAGTTTCCCGGGAAACGGGTTTTGTTCTTTTGGACAGAACTAAATTTAGTTCTTTTGAACAAATGATCTTTACTCTGCTGACAGAACATCTGTTCTTCTCTTCAAATCGTTTGGATTTCTTTTTAACGAAGAAATTTCGAAATCATTCAAGCAGCGTCGTCTTACTGTACAAGCAAACAAAGCATTTGTTCTTCCCTTGGAAGCGGTAGATTTTGTAGTCTGTACAGTCGTGACTCCAGTCTGAATCTGCAATGGCGTTTCCATACTTGGAAGCTGTAGTGGGTAGGGTTTTTTTCCATCTTTTCTTGTCTGAGCTTTCGTGTACTTCTTTTTTTCATTTCTTGTTGAATATGTTCTTGATTCTCATGCAATGCCGATTGAATGCTTAAGCCAGGTTCTTATTTTTTTGTGTGTGTGTGTGTGTGTGTTTTTTGTTGTACTTTCTGTTGTTTCTTTCATTGATTTTGTTTTCTTTGATATTGGGTTGTTCGATTTCGATGCCAAACTTCCGAGTTCTTGATAGTAATTTTGATTCTTACATATAGGTTTACTGATCTTGCCAATTTACAAGAAATCTCTTTTGTTTGTTCATTGAGTGTTCATTTTCTTTATTTTGTTCTGCTTTGGATTTTTTTTCCCGTCATGGAATTCTGCTCTGGTTATCGTTTCTTTACTGTGCAACTTAGTTTCGTTCTAACCAAGACACTCCCTCTGCTTCTTCTCAGGATTTATGATATCTGGATACATTTTCGAGACACATCTGAATTTGCGGCAACATGCTGTTCTCAAGATGCCAACACCTCCCAAACCTTTGGTAGGAGTTATCAGTCGAAGAAAATTTGAGAAGTCTCGAGCCTATAGTCTTGATAAAAGGTTTGCCTCTTCTTGCTTGCCCACCGAAGATCATTTTGTTATGGGTGGGTTAGTTTATCTGAAGATCATGGTTTTGTTACGGTTATTTGATCTGGTTCAAGGGTTCTAGTAATCTATTTTGTCTGATTGGTCTATTGACTATGTCTTTTAGCTACTTTCGTTTTGTTCGTGGGGCTGTGACCATACTAATGGTCACTCTTGTATTGTACATCGGCATCTTGCCCTGCTTCTGGAAGGTGAGTAAGTGATAACAGTTTCCCTACCCACCCCGCCAACCACCAAAAAGAAAAAATATGCACACTTGGATGAAGATATCGTCTTACACTGTTATATTGTTTTCATCTTATCCCATTATTTGGGCTGCAGATATCGGTAGAGTTTCTTGTGTACATTGACCTAAACCCAGAGAATGAAATACTTCACACACTCACTTCTTGGCTGGTGTTATAATTTGGTCACAGGTATTGATATGAACTCTACTACTGCTATGGCAATGAGTTCAGTTGCCAGTTCAGCATCGGAAATATTGCATTAATACTTCCCACACTCGAATTTCTTTTTATGCATATATCTTATTGGGGAAACCGAAAAATCATGTTCCTTATTCTTAAACAATATTTCTTTTTATGCATATATCTTATTAGGGTTTAAGGTCTAAACTCAATGTGCAGAACTGGATATTTCTTGAAATTTTATTAAATTGATGTATCCAAATATTAAGAAGGTCTATTTCAGACTCAGGAAAGGGTTTTCTTCGAAAACCGAAATAAACTAAATTACACTGGTAGGTAAATTCTATACAATGCAGCCCTGATCTAAAGACTCAACTGGTGGACTTGCCATTTTCTTTGTATTCAACCTTCGTGATTAAGGCTCGACATGGTTTCAATAAGGTTTGTGCTCTTGCTTGGATCTTTTTCATGTATATTGTATATGTTGTCTTCTTTGTTGGTATACTAGATCTGCATTTGAATTGTCATCCGTTTTTCTGTGCATTTTCTTTTAAAATATCTTATACTCTTTTTGATCAATTTTTCTTCAGAGATTTTTTTTTTTTATTTGTTTAATATATTTTTTCAGAAAACAATATGGCTATTCTTTGGGGATATCTTCAAGGCAATTTTCCTTTATATCATAATTGGACCATCCATTGTGGCTGCCATCATTGTAATAGTACAGGTATTATGAATTCATCATTTGCTTTGTATTGACTGTTGGGTACCTTAGTTCGTGTAGTGTTTGGTTTTATTGGTGTTCATGATTCTCAACTGGCAGCCTGCTTTAAAAATTCAAATGCGTTTGGACATTTTCTTAATTTAAAATTTTATTTTTAGACTTTTAGTGGTAAACAATATTGAGGGTTTAATAGTTAGAAGGAGAGAGTAAGTGTGCCAAAATACGACCAAGTCAATGGACCACCAGAACAAGCTACTCTGACCAGCTGGATATGTTATTAACTGATGTTTATTCCAAGGATTAAAGAATCATATTGGATGAATCGACCACATCGGATTGGAATTGGCTGAGGCCGATCATGATTCTGGCTGATACCCCCTCTAAAATCTCTAGGATTAGGGCTTATTTTGGCCAATTCTGGCCCGTTGATTCCGATTCAGATTGGATTGGAATCAACCAGGACCGATGTGTATCCTGATTCTGGGATTTTTTAATCTTTGGTTTATTCCAAGACGAAGTGTTGATTTAAATAGCATACTTCCCATTATTCTTTTTGTTTAGTATGTTAGTCTATGCATTCTGGCAAGCACTATGTTATCAAGCTGGTCACTGTTTTATAACAATCAAAATGAGGTTTACAACTGATATTTATTTTCTGTGGGATTTGATTCCAGACTTGTTGGCTGCAAAATGTGCCACCAAATGCCATTAGTTATTGCATTATGGTAGATGGTGGAGATGTCCATTTTTGCACCTTACCTGTAAATAAATGGTAGCCAGTCACCCCCTTATCCTGGCATATTTAGAACCTCCCCATTCATTCATTAACTCCCATCGTGTGCTGATCTAGTCCATACATTACTCTTACATTGTTTTTGTATTGCTGCAGAAAGGAGGTCCTTACTTGGCTATCTATCTTTGGGGATTTATGTTTGCTGTATCCATTATGATGATGACCCTTTATCCTATTGCAATTGCTCCACTTTTCAACAAGTTTACCCCTGTGAGTATTTATTTTTTCTTCTAACATATTTTGGTAACTAATAGATTGCAGTCCTTCATACCTGATCTAAGTTAACCTTTTTGTTAGATTTCATATGTTACTGCTTCCTTTATCCTGAAGATACATACAGGTGCTCTTTTAGTGATTAATGATGAATATTCTCGTTTTCCCTGTTTTACTGCTCCCCTCAGCTTCCCAATGGACGACTGAAACGGAACATTGAGAACCTTGCTTCCTCACTCAAGTTTCCTTTAAAGAAACTCTTTGTTCTTCATGTATCTACAGGGTCAAGCCATAGCAATGTGAGGATTTAACTCTGATAGTTTAATCTAATATCTGTTACTTCACAATTGTGATTTTGTTTGAGTCTTTCAATCAGCATAGAATTCATACAAGTACGGAGGAGAATGAATGAGGTTTGGGTCGCTCTGTCAGCATTTGCTTATGAATTTACTGGATATATTTATTTACTTTGACATGGTGAGGGTTTTCCTTCAACAACAGCAACGAACTCAGCCTTATCCCAACTTAATGGGTTGGCTACATGGATCCGTGCAAAAACAAAATAGGAGAGATGAAAGTAAAAGGAAAGAAGCTCAATATCAGCAAGTCAGGAAAATCTCAGCTAAATGGGATCGGCTACATGGATATTTGCCCTCCAATCGGCTCTATCTGAGGTTATACTTGGGACAAGACCTAGGCTTTGCATAATCATATTTAAAAAGCATTTGCCCTGAAGCCTTGACGCCCATGTCGACGCAAGGAAGTCTCAAAATTTACCTTGAGAATGGATGGCAGCAGGGTGGCTTTTGCATAATCCTACATTCCTACTCTGATACTATCCCAACTCCTATAAACCTAGAGGAAGTCAAGGGGTAAGTAGATCAAAAGAAAAAAAAATTGTATCTTTAATTTAAGAAATGCTTAACACTTAAAAGAAACCTATCAAGTAAACTCCTCCCCAAAAAACCTATCAAGTAAACTCCTCCCCAAAAAACCCCCGGAAAAAAAAAAAAGAAAAGAAAAGAAAGAAAGAGTGTAGAAGAATCTCATTGGACAGTTGGCAAGTGTATGACAGGCCCTTGGTTCTGTGAGCCAAATATCTAACCATCCCATCCCATACTTCTTGTCTCCAACTTTTTAAAATATATTCTATGAATAAGAATTTTTGTGTGTTTTTCCTTTGGATATATCAAATATCAATAATCATTTTGTGGTGGTCTCATTCATCTAATCAATATCTGGCAGGCTTACATGTATGGATTCTTTAAGAACAAGAGGATTGTCCTTTATGATACGTTAATTCAGCAGGTATGAAGACATTTCTACTACAGAGCATAAAAAAAGGACCTTGTTTCTCACCTATCTCCTCTCTCTGTTCATGTTCATTGAACAACAACCAAGCCTTATCCCAACTGTTCATTGAAGAACTAGGAATGCAAACTATGACTAATCCAGATTCTATATTTATTTTACTTTTGTCATTTGCAGTATGACCATTCTTGACTGGATGGAGATTCCATTTGTGGTGCAAGGCTAAGTGAGCTGGCAATGTTTCATTGAATCATTTCCAAATCATTTCTCTCATTCCAATAGAAATATTGATTGGATAGATACTTAGATGTAATTGGATCCATTAGTTTTTGACATTATATGTTTTAGTGATTTGGTTGTGGCTGTCCACTTTTATGTTGACAAAACTTCCTTCTCTTTCCATATGACATTGTGGTGTAATGATCTTATTATAGTGACTGTTGGATCCTTGCACAGTGAATACTGCATAAACAACATTTTAGAGAAAGCTCATTTCTCAATCTTTTCTCTTACACATGGACTTGTCTTACGTGGTTTTTTCTTTTGATAGGTTTGTCTTACAATTCTACTAGTGTTTTTGCTGCTGGTCCTAAGCCCAGATGAAGGGGGGTTAGTGCGTCGGGTAGGCAGCCAGAACCAAAAAGGACTTTAGCCAAACATTTTTTAAATGGATCCTAGAACCTTATATTCTCGGCCTTATGCTAGGGCGTCCCCCTGGAAGTGACACGCTACACTTTGACCTAGGTGTGGTGTATAGTGAGCAAGGGTTAGCTACGGCTTCCCCTGCAAACGATGCATTGTGTCGGCAACCGGATGTGGTGACAATTAGGCAAGGGTTTTCGCACCATGGATGAATGGGGTAAAGAAGCTATTCCAAAAGCGTAGGATTAGATTAGCAATTCTAGAATTGATAGATGTTATTAGGAGAAGAAGTATTAACATAATTTATATTCAAGAACTAGATGGAAGGGTAAAAAATCCAAGGAGTTTGATGACTTTAAACTTTGGTCTACGGGGGATAAAAGTTGTAGAAGTGGAGTGGGCATAGTAGTGGATAAAGGTTTAAAAAAATGATGTGGTGGATGTTAAAACACTTGGGCTGGACAAAGAAGTTGTCAGTGTAATTAGCGTTTACACACTAATGTGAGGTTTTAGTTAAGGAGAAAAGTATATTATAGGGAGAGGTCTATAAGGACGTATTGGGAGGGATCATAGAGGCTATGAAGGAAGACATGGAGCATATGGTTTTGAAGAGACGATGAGGCAAGGACTTCAGTTTTAGATTTTGTTGTGGCTTATGATTTATCCAAAATAAACACATACTTCGAAGAGAGAGGATCATTTAGTTAACTTCAAAAATGGGCATCATAGTAGCCAAAATAGATTTCTTTCTAACTCAAAGTACCAATAGGTTGTCATGTAAGGACTGTAAGCTTACACCAGGAGAGAGCCTAACTACTCAACATAGATTAGTGGTCATGGATATGTGTCTCAGTACACCAAAATGTAAGAAAGGTGAGATCATTTGCCCTAGGATAAGGTGGTGGAGCCTAAAAAGAGAAACTGAAATCATTTATTGATAAATTGGTCAAACAAGGAAGGTGTGACTTTGATGGAGACACTAATACAACATGGAACGAGATGACTACTTGTAGTAAGAGGGTTGCTAAAGATATCCTTGGAAAATTGAAAGGGAAAAATCATTCATCTAGGGAGACTTGGTGGTGAGATGATGATTTTCAAGTAGCCATTAAGGCTAAGAAAGAAGTTTTAAGACATGGTGAAGGACTAAGGATGTAGAGGATTTAAAAAGGTATAGAGTTTCTAGAAATGAAGCCCAAAGGAGTGTGGAAAAGCAAAGGAGAAGAAATATGAGGATCTCTATAACAATTTGAGGACAAGGAAGGGAAAAAGCTATCTAAGATGGATAAAATGAGGGACCTGAAGAGTAGAGATTTTAATCATGTTAGATGTGTTAAAAGTGAGGGTGATAAAGTACTAGTAAGCAGACACTTCGAGTAATAGTTTCTCAGAAGGTTGCACAACTCATCAAGATACCATGTCTTGTGTATATATATATATATATATGTATAGAAGTACCCATGTAGGCACTTCTCTTCTCTCCTAAGGATTGGAGGGCTAGTTTATTCACCCATCCCTCCGTATCCTGGCGAGAACGGATACGGTTCACGTTAGGCAACACGTGATCAAACGCTCTCACGGACGTCTCAAACCTCAGGGCGGCTCATTACTGGGTGATATAACACTGTTGGCGCCCATAAGATGCAGATTTGACGCTAATTCGGGCCTATTGTACCCCCACCCGCCTCAGTTTCTCGGCATGTGTCTGAAATTCAGGCTAACAAATCCCAATACATCGGCCTGAGAATTTCAGGGACATGGAACTTGCTTAGGAAGTTCGCCAACTACACTTGAGCCCCTCAAACTCAAACATCTCGATGGTTGGACACTATATATATATATATAATATGAAAAATTAGGGTGCTTGAAGTATAGAAGTTCTAAGGAGGATGAAATTAGACAAGGCACCTGGTCCATATGTGGTCCTAATAGAAGTGTGGAAGAGCTTATGATTATGTGGTTTACCTTGGCTAACCAAATTGTTTAATAAGATTATGTGCACAAGGAAAATGCTATAGTACAGTCATATGACCAGCTATGATGCATGGCATGGAATGTTGGGCAGTTAAGAAACGTCATATAGATTAACTCAGTGTAGCTGAGATGAGCATGTTGAGATGGATATGTGGTAAAACTAGGAAAGAGTTAGGAAAAACAAATTAGAGCTGATTTGGGAGTAGCTACGATACATGATAAGATGTGAGAAAGTCGCTTGAAGGGGCATGACCATGTACAACGGGGCCTTTAGATGCTTTAGTATGGAGAAGTGATTTGATTCAGATTGAAGGAGCTAAAAGAGCTAGGGGAAGACCTAAAATGACTTTGAGAGAAGTGGTGAGGAAAAACATGCATAGCTTAGGCATTTTATCATAAATTTCTTTGAATAGATTTGATGGAGGGTAAGGATCCATGTAGCCAACTCCATTTAGTTGGGATAAGGCTGAGTTGTTGTTATTGATAGGTTTTTCTTTCATGATTTCTAATCTTTTTGTCAAAAGTTGCTCTCTTAGTGATATTTTGCTGTTTAAATTCATCTTCACAAGTTAGGATAACATATCAAATTATCAATCACACATTAGTTGAACTTGTGCTTTCATGTTCAATGGCCACTTTGTTAGCTTTTAAAGTGTTAACATGTGTTCTCTTTCCTATACTCAGCAGATTTGGCAATTCAAAAGGCCTGGAGATGATCCTGAAGGAACAATAACACAGTTACTAATTTTTTTTTTCTTTTGAGGGCGGGGGTGGAATAATAATCTGTTAGGTCTTTATATCCTGCAGCATGCCTATGTATGATAACATTGGTGATAGGTATATTACATTTCTGACCATTATTTCCTTTTGATCTTACAGCTGGGATCATTTGCATGTTACACCTGCAGTTCCTTTAATTTCTTATTTTTTAAGTTGCTTTGAATTTTATTAGGAGGTGGGATCCCATGAAAATTCTGTGCTAACTTGAACAGACTGAAAGGTATATGAACTGTTAGGATGTCTTTATCCTACGTCCAGAGCTAGATGGTCCGATATTTTCCTCCCTCTTCCACTGGCGACGTCATTCAATCTCATTTGTTCTTCTCTTTCTTAGCCAGACCTTGGTTGTGTTTGGTTTGCAACCTCAGAACATGTTCTGCATCTAAAATACATGCTGGAGTGAGAGGAATGCTGTTTGGTATACATTCCTGTTCTGGATTTCTAAAATGTGATTAAGAACAGGCCTCATTTTGGAATACATCCAGAATCCCATCCCGCATTCTGCAAGTGCACTTAGTATTATAAAATATGTGTTAAATTGGTTACTACAATTTGAGTGTATTTTTGTATTTTTTTTGCTGTCTAAAATAAATATAATAATAATAAAAAAACCTTAGACCCACTTGCAAGATGGATGGTGAGAGGAAAGAAAGTTTTGTGCAAGGTTCCCCCCCCCCCCCCCCCCCGAGTTTTCATGGGGGTTGCTGGTATTCTGTGTGTGTGTGCGTGCTGAAGGTGGTCACTGCTCGGCTTTTTCTTCTAAGCACCACAGAGCCCAACTATCCACCAGAAATATTAAGTGATAAATAAGAAATTAGCTTCAAAGCAAGCAGAACACATCCAAATTTTCAGAAAATGACGCAACCACTATATCTCAGGCACATGAAACATGGAAAGCCGACCATTTTTAGTATAAGACTAAGGCAGAGCGGAGCAGAAATGAAGTTCCAATACCTGGAATACTCTGTCTTCAAATTACCTGCAAATCCAGATCTCAGCCTTCATACAGAAACAGCTCCAGATTTCGGAATTCCAGGTTGACTTCTTCACAGTTCACTTCATTTTTTTTCTTTTGGATGAATAAACTAATTCATTACCAAGGAGAAAGAATATAAAAGGGAAGAGAAATTGGGGGGGTGGGGGGAAGGTGGCATAACCTCAACAAACAATCAAATCTGGGAGGGCAACAATAAAACTAACCCTGGAGAAAACCAAAGGGGAACCTCAAAAAGGGGAGGGGGGGGGACATCAATGGGGAGGGGGAATGAAGTCAACCGGCAGTCTCCAGGAAGCCTTGATATGTCTATTCCTACGAGTATTAGGAATTGGCCGAGGGTGAAGAGATCTAACTTTAGCGGAGACATTGAGGTAGATGGTTTTCCAAATCTTGTCCTTATAATGAGAATTGGAGGACCATTTATGGATGTTACGCTCCATCCAGATGTGGTTAATGGTAGCATGGAAAGCTAGTTTTCCAATAGCGTCACAGATGAAGGAACCCCTGAAGGTCATATCAATCTAGACCCATTCCCTATCCAGAGGAATAATGGATCTTCTAGAGGGCCAACAACTAGAGAGGACTCTTTTCCAAACCGAGGAGGAGAGGGGGTAGGAGAAGAAGAGATGAGCAGTGTCCTTGGAGCCATGAGGGCAGAGGCAGCAGGAGGGAGGAACAGGAATGTGGGGATGTATGAGGAAGGATTGTGTAGGAACACAATTGGATAAGGTGCGCCAAATTGTAAAGCTGTGGTGAGGGATACGGCCTTTGAACCAAACAATTTTGTGCCAGGGAGCCAGAGGCCTAGTTCACTTCATTGAATAGCCTCTCTTTGGCAATTTGAGGGAATCGGACCAAAATAAAATGCTTAACCCATTCCACTGTGAAGAATGCATTCTAGGCTGATCCCAACGAAGTTCTCATTCTTCTCTAGAATGAGTTCTGCATTCTAGGAATGGTAATGTGCATATTCACATTCTGAAGAATCCATTCCAAATACTGACCTAATCTCTTCTTTCCATCCAATGCTGCCAGATATTTCTTCGTTTCGTGTTGTTATTGTATAGACAGACAATCTCAAGGCCTTACCTGCCAACTTGATAATGGAATATTCTATTTGGCCTTTTCAACCCTGTTGATAATGGCATATTTGTTGATGTACTTGGCTTGCAAATTGTGACGGCTTTATGAATTTGGGTACTGTTCAGCTGAATCCTTGCCATTCCTTGCTAAGACGCTATTGGAAGCTTCATCGTTTTTATTTTCCTCGTTGTCATTTTCTTTTTGGATATATATGTTTACCTGGTTGTCTGTTGCCAGAGTGATCATCCTCTGAGTTCTTAAAAGATATACTTACTGCGTGTTCCAAAACTTAATTGAGCCTTTTTATGTGAAAACACCTTGTTTGTGTAATTTTTGTACATTCATTGAATGTTAATGCTGTCATGTAAACGAATCACAGTTTAGTTCTGTGGGAATTTGGGAGAATCAACCATCCTATTCATCGTTGTTACTCATTTTCTTCTGGCGTTTCACATTCTTAAAGGTCATTACTGAATTCTATAAGAAAATCATAGTCGTAAGGGTGGAAATATTTGATATTAGGCTGTAATATTTCTATTTTTCACACTGAAGCTTATGTAATATGGCCCAATTGCATCTTGGCAGTGCAAAAAAGATGAAGTTGTTGCTGTTATTGCCCATGAACTGGGGCATTGGAAACGTGGTCATCCAATATATAAGTTTATTGCAATCCAAGTATGTTCTGCCTTCCATGAAAATATAGCTTTCATATTTTTTTCCCTTTATTTATTTATTTTTATTTTTTTTGGGGGGTGGGGGGTGGTTGGGTAACTATTGAAGTTCAATATCTTTGAAAATCCATTCCTTTTTTATTAGGTTATCAGAACATTCTTCAACTTTCTTTTGTTACCATGATCATGTAGTGAAGTTGAGCTATGGTGGTCTTCATGATACCTTAGATACTTATCAACAGATGTGAAGAAGTATTGTTCTGTTTTGGATTTTTAATTAGAAAATTTTATTTCTGAAAAACAAGGAAGAGATAAGAGACAATACGTAATTGCACAACAACAACAATCGTAAGCTAAGCCTGCTAACCCACAAAGGGGACAAATCAGTCTTACTGCCCCATCCCTAGCAAGCTCATTGCCCAAATAATTGACTGACATGAACAAGCATTTCAGTGTCAGGCACACAATTTCTTGCAGACTCAGAACAAGACCATTTATTTTATTTCTTTTCTTTTCTTGGCTGGGTGAGGAGAGTTCCAAAAATTCCATGAATATTGAAGTTATTTCACCTTCACTAAACAAGGATATGCCATACATGCATATTCAACATAGTGATTCTCAAAACAGGATAATCCTTGGTAGTTACATATCTTTTCTATATTATCGTCTGCTTCAGTGACTAGTCCACTTGGATTGGCTCATGGTATTCATTCATGTGAATATGTAGGGTAGTTTTGGTTTGCTTTCTCAGCTTCATTTGTCACATTTAGCATTAATGCAGGTCCTTACCTTTTTACAATTTGGAGGGTATACTCTTGTGAGGAACTCAAAGGATTTGTTTGAAATTTTTGGTTTTGACACACAGCCCGTGCTCATTGGGCTCATCCTCTTTCAGGTTTGATTTCTTTTTCCTTATTTTTTGATAAATAACTTTCAATTATAAATTTATACTGACCACATCTCATTTTTTTTGCATGCATAAACATGTGGTACTTGTTTGTGGTGTCAGAAAACAGGGCTGAGCTTGCTTATTGTACCTTTATTGATACTGAATTTTTGAATAAACCCGAGATTCTTTCTTATTTCTTCCTTATTTATTCTACATCCACATATTGATTCTATCTATATAGATTATCTATGTAGTGCCAATCCAACACAAGTCTTTATACATTGTTATAAGACAAGAGAAAGAACCATGGCTGTAAATTTTGGTTAGGTTTCAAATCAGTAGTGTGCACGCATCCGATAAGATGCAGGTAAGGTATCCCTAACTTTTATTTTGGGGTTTTAACTATTTTTGGCCAATTTCTTGATTGAAATTTTCATCTCTGTTTCTGCTACTAACTATGGACCAACCCAATTCCGTCCCAACTCCCAAGCCGATGAACCGAACCTTCTCTGGCCCATTTCAAAACTATGTTAGAGAAACCTTAGGGATTGAAAGAATAAGATCCTGTAGTTCACACTAAAGAGTAAAGATGCAATGTATCAACCATCAGCTAAAGGCAGCTCTTGGTTAAAGTTATCCTTGTTTATATATGCATTACATAAACTCATAATGTGCAAAATACTAAAATATGCATATGTATATATATATATATATATATCTATATATATAGGGAAAAGACTGGGTGTGCCACCGGTATACCCGGATCTGTGTCTATCTCTCTCCTCCTCACCTTGGAAAAGTCCCTTGTGCCCCTCCCATCCCAGCACTTCCGTTGGTTGAGACGCTAGCTCCAGGAAAGCCGGCAGCATACCTATCCCTCTCCCATATATATATATGTGTGTGTGTGTGTGTGTGTGTGTTTGTGTGTGTATAAAACACATGTACATATACTCTCAATTTCTTCAAAAATTATATATATAAAATAATTATGTGAATACATATTCACATAAATATACTTATATATTGACCAAAAAGTTAACATTGAAATATCCAAAATTTTCATTTGGTCCGTCGACTGAAATGGTCACTGAAACAAAATTTACAACTAAGGAAAACCCTCCACACAATTGTCCATATGGTTGATGGCTGTATGGGCTATTAAATTTGAAAGATACCTCTAGAGAATTTCCACATTTATACAACAGTTAAAATGAACAAATTATCCCTGCATTTGGCAGAATATAGCAAATAGTAGGTGTAAAGATTTGAGAACCAGAATGAAAGATGAAGAAATAAGAGAGAGACAAAGAGATTGGTGTAACTTGGGAGTCACAACCATGTGGTTGGGACTTCCCCTTTCATTCAATATATAGACTACCTATTACATAGCCATAACCCAAATAGGAAAGTAGAATGCATAATCAAAATAGGAAATTAACTCTAACTTAGCTAACAACTATCCTAAATCTGATACATGCTCGCCTCCAACTGTTGGTGTGGGAAACTCCCTGGAGGGGTTTATTAAATATAATTATACATCTCTAGAATTTTTAAAGGTAAGATCAATCATTTTATAATCAGAGAACCTGAGAAGGGAACTGTACATGTCAAGTGCATTTACATACACATAGTAACATCAAGAAGAAAAAACTGATGCCACAGTAGGAAAGGTAAGGAATGAATGCACGAATCTACACCATTTCCCAATATATCTCCACCCTTCCTAGCTTATCTGCTGAAGTATTACATATTATGAATGTAGATTGTGATGCAGTATCATACAGTATGTGCATGTATCTTTTACATACGTAAATAAAATAATCTCAGTTGGTTTTCCATATTATGCTTACTACTAATTTTACTCCATCCTTTCCAGCCAGATATAGTTTCAGGTTACTAGGTCTAGAATATCATGTATTTCTGTCTGGACTGTGCCTGACAAGGTGGGAATCCATTCTCTCAACAGTAAACCCTTTATATATTGTAAAGAGAAAGGATAGGATCCTTTCATTGTAATCCTTTCATTGTATAGCTGTTATATGAAAGGATAGGATTCTATAGGATTCTTTCAATCCTTTCATTGTATAGCTGTTATATTTGTGTAAATTCCCTTTCCCTATAAAACCTTGTATAGGTTTTTGTAATATTCTCTTTCCTTGTAAAGTTCTTTCTTTCTATGGACTTACCTTGTATGGGTGTCCAATTTTGTGTATTTATATGGGTTTCCTACATGAATACAAGACACAGAATTTTACTGATTTACATGGTATCAGAGGGAGGTTTCGATTTGGGTTTGTTGGCGAAGAATACCACATCATCCTTCTTTTGGTCAAGGGTAGTTTGAGTAGTGAGTTGAGTCTCTTCCCGAAGCAACTCCCGAAGAACCAAATCCATTTCAGGTAGGGTACCGCTATTGAGGATGTTAGCTCGAACAACCTCATAGTCAGCTCTCAATTTCATGAGAAAATGCATAACTTTTCTTTCAACATATATTTTCTGTAAGGTTCTAATGCAACAATCAGATAAATCGGAAGTTATATGAGCTTGTTCATATTCATTCCATAAAGTGAGGAAACCAACATAATATTCCTGAATACACTTCTCTCCCTGACCATATGAAATTAAATTATTTTCAATTTGAAATTTTCTGGCTAAATTTGATTGCTGATAAACTCGTTCAAGATATGACCACATCTCATGAGACGTGGAAAAACCACGCATAGGAATACCAATATGCGGATCAATAGTACCAAAAATCCAAGTGATAATCTTAGCATTATCAATCTTCCATTTAGCCAAATCAAATGACTTGGAAGGATCAGTAACAGATGGTTGGGATGTCAAGCCATCGATATAGCCCCACAAACCTTTCCCTTCCACGAAAAACTGAAAATGAAACCTCCAAATACCATAGTTTGTACCATCGAATTTAACCGACAATATCTCAGATTTTTCCATTTTGGAAGAACAAATAATGGGAAAAAAAATTAATAGCAGTCAATGAAAAGAGTAATGAAAAGAGCAAGAGACGTAGGATGGTATTGCAGCAAATGGGTAATGGGTGGCAGAAAATAGGTGGCAGCAAAACAAATTTATATATATATATATATATATATAAGGATAAGAACTAATAAGTGAGGAAGGAGGGTACCCACAAGGCACAGATTGCAGCAGAACTGAACAACGACTGTAGAACTGAACAAGGACTATTCACAGATGCACAGATTGCTCACAGGACAGCGAAAGATTGGAATCGGAGGATCAGAATGCTTGGCAGAGGTTGAGATCTGAACCCTTGCTGCAGAGATGATCGGAATGCTCCAGAGATTCTAGAGAAGGCTAAGATCTGAACCCTTGCTCTGTTTGCTCCATTGGATCTCGTTACTTCTCTTTTTGCTTCGTTAGATCCTGTTTCTCTTCCTAAATCTTACCAGCAGGCATGTCGTATTCCTTGTTGGCAAGAGGCTATGGACTCAGAACTTAATGCTTTAGTGGAAAATGATACTTGGGATATGGTGCCTACTCCTCCGAATACTCTAGTTATTGGGTGTCATTGGGTATATTCTGTGAAGCTCAAGTCTGATGGCTCTATTGATAGATATAAAGCTCGTTTGGTTGCTCAGGGAGATAAACAGGAATATGGTATTACTCTGAGACTTTTGCTCCAGTTGCTAAGATGACCACTGTTCATGTCGTCTTAGCTCTTTCTGCTGTCCGTCAATGGCCTATATTTCAAATGGACGTTAAGAATGCCTTTCTACATGGTCATTTGAATGAAACAATTTATATGCACCCCCCTCCTGGTCTTTCATATAATCGATCAATGGTTTGTAGACTAAAGAAATCCTTATATGGTTTGAAGCAAGCTCCTAGGGCTTGGTTTGAACGTTTTCGAGAGGTGGTTATTCATGCTGGTTTTACTCAGAGTTACCATGATTACTCATTGTTCTTTCATTCTTCTGCTAAAGGTATGGCATGTCTTCTATTATATGTGGATGACATTCTTATTACTGGAGATGATATTGATGCTATTACCACATTGAAGTCGCTCCTAAGTTCTTCCTTTAAGATGAAGGATTTGGGTCCTGTCACATATTTTCATGGACTCAAGGTTCACTACTCTAAACGGGGTTACTTTGTTAACCAACACAAATATGTTCAAGATTTGATTAAACTAGCCAACTTAACTGATGACAAGAAAGTGGATACTCCTATGGAAGTTAATGTCAAATACTCTAAGCATGCTGGAGGACCTCTTTCTAATCCTACTATATATCGGCAGCTTGTGGGAAGTCTCATCTATCTTACTATGACTCGCCCAGATATTTCTTATGCTGTCCATATTGTTAGCCAGTTCGTTTCGTCACCTTGCCAATTGCACCTCACCGCTGCTTACCGCATTATTCGCTATTTGCGAGGGACAACTACACAAGGGCTATTTTTCTCCTCCTCTTCTTCAATTAAATTGCGTGCCTATGCTGATGCTGATTGGGCTGGTGATGCAGTTTAGTTTCCTAAATGGGCTTGTTTTATTAGGAATAAGCTTACGGTTGGGTTCCATACATGTTGGGCCTTTGATCCCATGTGTTTTGAGTGTAATAGGCCACTTTTATGGGTCTAAAAGGGAGGGTCTAAGATTGAATACGGGATTACTAGTTAGTTTCCATTTTCATTAGTTTCCTTTTTAGTTGGGCTTGATTTGAGTTATATTTGTTTCCTTAGGAGTCAAGTTATTAATTGAGTCAAGTCATTAGTAGTTAGTTTCTTTTTTCAAGTAGTTTCTAATTTCAGTTAGTTTCCAATTTCAGTTTTTAGTAACTATTGTATTAGGAGAATATTTAGTTTCCTTTTTGAGGAACCTTCTATTTTGTAATTCCTTCCCCCATTAACATTATAAATAAAGAAGAGGAGGCTCCTAAAAGCCTATAATGATTTTGATAAAAAATAATGGTTGTTGCTATTGTCTTCTTCATGAAGAGTTGTCTTGTGTTTGATCAAGGCTGAAGGACTTGGTGTTTGATCCAATTGACTCTTTGCGGTGTTAAGCCCAAGAGGTTCTTTTCAAGTGTTTTTTTTCTTCTTCTTATTGTTACTATTCTTCTTCAGCCATCTCAAGTAAGTAATCTGAATTTTTCTGCAGAAATTTCTGGGTTAAACTCTCTGTTTCCTATTCTGTCAACCTAGTCTATTTGGAGTTCTGGCCACCCGATGGCTTTGAGTTTCTGGTCGAGTGTTACCCTTGTTGTATGGAAGACTCGATCCAATTTTTAGAGTAATCTGACCAGGGGATTGTCTGATATATTAAATCTTTCAAATCTGGTCGATCTCTGTTCTAACTCACTTCTGTCCAGAATTCTGGTTCGATTGTTCCAGCTGTTGATGTATTAAAATTGGTAGTTGTTGTTCATGGTTCAGCCTCTGTTATTGGACTACTACGCCTCTGTTTTTCCTGGTCTCTATTCAGCTACAGAAATTCTGAAACACTGAGATCGATGGACTGTTGATTTATTATTGTTTTTTGCTGATTTATTATTGCTGGTATATTGGGTTCTTGGTTGTTCTTTGGTTTACAAGATCCTGTTGTTTGGGTCTAGTTTGGCTTGTCAAACCTAGTCCTACATCAGCTGGTTGTCTTGACTCTCGGCGCTCTACTTCAGGATGGTGTGTTTTTCTTAGGGACTCTCTTATTTCTTGGAAATGTAAGAAGCAGCATACAATTTCCAAGTCATCTGCAGAGGCTGAATATCGTTCCATGTCATCAGTTTGTAGTGAGATTGTTTGGCTTCATGGGTTATTCAAAGATTTCTCTGTTTAATTTTCAGAGCCAACACCTCTCTATGCTGATAATACTAGTGCCATTCGCATTGCTTCCAATCCAGTATTTCATGAGCGCACGAAGCACATTGAGGTTGATTGTCATTTCATTCGTGACAAATATCTTAATAACCTTATTTCTCTTCCCTACATTGCTTCTGCTCATCAGATTGCAGACATTTTTACTAAAGCTATGTCTTCAGCTCGTCATTGGTATCTTGCATCCAAACTTATGCTGTCCACCCAGCATCAGTTTGAGGGAGAATGTAAAGAGAAAGGATAGGATCCTTTCATTGTAATCCTTTCATTGTATAGCTGTTATATGAAAGGATAGGATTCTATAGGATTCTTTCAATCCTTTCATTGTATAGCTGTTATATTTGTGTAAGATTCCCTTTCCCTATAAAACCTTATATAGTTTTTTGTAATATTCTCTTTCCTTGTAAATTTCTTTCTTTCTATGGACTTACCTTGTATGGGTGTCCAATTTTGTGTATTTATATGGGTTTCCTACATGAATACAAGACACAGAATTTTACTGATTTAGAAGGAGGTGTGAGTTTTGAATAGAAACATATATATTACATGGAAAATAAAGGAGGAACATGCTAGGAATCCATATTTTCCTAATGCTCCTTGGGGCTTCTGAATCTTTTCCCTTCTCTTTTGGAGGTGGAAATGTTATGCTCCAATGCTCCTTGTGAGGTTCTCATGTTGTGGCCAAAGGTTCCGTTTTATGCTTCAACATATTTTATTGTGTCCATGGAACCTTTGGTGATTATGTGGTCCGTACAGAAAGGCTAAAGAGGAGGAATAAAATAATCTTTAGAGAATACTGTATTAACAGCCTCTCTTGTTGGATACTCTTCCACGATGAAAGAGATTAAGGGTATGGACAAATTGGATTACTGAAAATCAATAGAAATATGATAAGGAGTCTATTCCTTTAGTTTTCATTCTATGTTTCTGGTATTGCCACAATAAAATGCCACTCATCTATCTCAGTATCAGGCATCTGAGCAGCACTAGTGTCAAGTATCTACTTTTGTCTTGGTTGACCAATAGTCTCCTCCACAGAGTATATTCATTACACACATTCAAAAAATAAAATGCTCCATAAAGCCAGCCAATCTTATAGACATCTTACAAAATTTCCCCTTCTATTTAATGCCATGCACCAATAGTACAGCACACCAAAAGCAATGCCATCCACCCACACCACTTGAATAAGAAACACCACCTTTGACCTCTTCTCAAAGATGAATGAACCAATATCACATAATTAAATTCTTTAGAATATTTCTTGGTCTTCAATCTAGACTAATCCTTTATTTCCCTTCTATTTTTACCCAAATTTCACAACACATATTCTGCTACAACCTGACTTATCTTAAACCCTTTGTTGTAGGGCTAGGTATCATCTCTTTGAAATTAAAATGAGGAAAAGGAACCACCATCTATATGTCCTAAACCCAATAGGCATATGTTCCCTTGAACTAAATTGCCTATGTATTGGTTCCAAAAATACATAAGTAAAATAAAATTATCTCATGCACTTGCCTGTGGTTAAAACCAAAGTGCTTGATTTTTTGTGCTACTATCTTTCATTCAGATTCATTTGCTCTCTATTCAAGTATCAATTCACAAGGGAGACATAGTTGATAAGGAAATAAGCAATATAATAACTAAAACAAGGTATACGTCCCTCAAGTAACAAAACTTGGTCATACCAACAAAGAAAGAGCGAATGGATGGAGAGACTAAGCATAGAGATATATATATATATATATATATATACATGCGGTAAGAAAAATACTGCAAATGAACAAGAGAGGGAACAAGACAATAATGAGAAAACTATGAGCAATAAAATTACTTATGGAACTCTTGAGGCAACTCAAATGTCCTGCATTGTTTATGTTGTCGGATTGACATGTGCTTTTTAGAGCGCTTCGAGCAGTTCTGTAAAGTTCTAATGTGAGCACCAACTGACACACCACGTCCTTGCACTAAATTGTCAAGAAGAAGCCAATTTTCAATTTTCATGCTTCTAGATCCTTGCATGTACTTCTGTGCCGAATCACCATTTTGGAGAAGTTCATGCATAATCCTATCAACTTGGCTCCCTCTTTTACTAGAAATCTGCATGGTTCCTCAAAAACCCCATTGTACAAAGCTAAGTACACCAATAACATTTCAAGCAGTAGATTACCACAATAACAAAGATCCAAGTAAGGAAAGGTAAAAAAAGTACCTTGATATTGGAACTCAGCAAATTCTCATGTACAGATTGAGATAACTGAGAATATGCAGGCCCATTTGCTTCCGCATCTGTGTCAACATATTACGAACTGGTTCATTGTCATTTCTTATACTATAAAAGGGATACTAAGCGTATCTGTAAAAAAGGGCATACCCAGTGAAAGAGGCTCCCTCCACTGCAGGGTTTGGGGAGGGTCATATGTATGCAGCCTTACCCCCACTTTGCGGATAGGCTGTTTCCCAACTTGAACCCGTGACCATTAGTTTGCAGTGGAGCAACCTTACCATTGCGCTGAGACCCACCCTCAGACTAAGCATATTTGTATTTACCTGAAACTCCAGGAGTCCCCCGTGATGGAGTGTGGCCCAAGAATGAAAAATGCACTGGAAATTGCCAAATCAGAACTCCAAGTAAGACAACCGTGAAAAAAGTAAAATAAGTTTCTAAATTTCCACTGTAATTAGCATGCAATATAGCATATCAGAAGGAAAAGGCTTTTTTACTGATTCAGACAAACATTATTTTAAGTTCATGTTCATTTTTAAGGGGAGCAGAAAATCAACAAGATTCAGGATGGCTCTAATCTAAACACTCCAAACACATTTATGATTGGTGAAATCAAATAATCATGGCCAGAAAAAGTTCTCTATTAATCCAGATCTGCCAAAATAGCAGAAACCCATAATTGATTTCATGGGTTTCAGCCACTACCTGAAGCAGCAACAATGGTCAATGGGAGCATTTCGTTTATTCATCTCATAATAAAAGAACAATAAACTAGGATCCCTCGAGATATCAAACTATCATCCTTGAAATCGACTCATGACAAGAAATCTGTGACTATCTATCAGTCCAGAAATGCATTTCAATAAGAAAGTAATCTTTAGGTGTGCCTGCATTGAACAGTTCACAATTCCATACCCATAACAGTGTAGGAAATTAATCAGACACTTTAATAACTCACCCATCATAGCCAAATAAAAATTTTCACAACACAAAACGACACCATAGCCAACCTTTAGGAAGGGCACCTTGTTTTGTTACTTAAGACTCCTCATGATGAGTTTGATTCTCTTCCCAAACTCTCAACTGAAAACATCATATCAAACTCAGTTTCTTCCTCATACTTTCAAATTCCTCTTTGTACCCCCTCTAAACTTGAAATATAATCTTAGTTTAATCCCCTATAAAAAAAATATCTGAGTACTCCACTTTAGTGGAACTTAAATTTGAAAGATGAATTCATAACAGAAATCATACAAAAATAAGTGAGATCATACAAACAATCAGGAAGCTGCATTTAATATAAAGGCTATAAAGCAAAATAGGATAACCTTTATCAGAAGATGGCACTGAAGAGGGTGCAGGTGCTATGGATGCATCTGTCTCACATGCCAAAGGGGAGACAGTAGAACACCTTATATCATGCCTCTTTTCTTCTTCCCCCCGAGAACATTTTTTCTTGTCCTTCTGTTGCTGTTCAAGAACCTCTGCTTTAGCCACAGCAAACCTTCGCTGCAAAGCCTCCAATGTACGTTTCTTCTGGTCTGAGGTAACCGAGCTTCCACCGGTAGCCATAGCAAGAAATGGAATCCGTACTTTGACACTCACAGTCCCATTACGTACTCCAAAACAAAAGCAGCAACGCCCATGATGGCTTGGACTTCCTTCGAATGAAAGAGCCCTTGATGAATCATCCCTTATCAGACATGAAATATGTAAACATCAAATACCTAAAAAAAAAAAAAAAAAACTAGTTAAACGAAGACAATTACTATAAGTAAACTACAGAATAAAGGGCTTCAATCCGCCAAAGCCATCGTCTACTTCATCAACCTCTCTGTAGACTTGTGGAGAGAGGGAATGGGGATGCAGAGAACGGGAACGGGAGATATAGATATAGAGAGCGGAAGACAGTAACTCACCGACGTTGGTGACATCTTATCTTCGGCGACGCAGCGAGCAGGGCAGCAGCAGGGTGTTCGACGTAGTGGTGGAGTGCAACGCCAGTGGGGCTGTGCGGCTGTGCGTTGCAGAGGGTGCAGCGATGGGCTTACCTCAGGGTTTTAAAACAGAATCGGTGATGGAATCGGTCCTGCCGATTCCGATTCCGATTCAAGTCGGCTCTGAGCGATTTCTATCTTGCTCATCCTTTTGTAAACTCACCTGCAGGGTCATAATTTTCGTTACTCATGCACACTAGAAGGGAGGAGGGAGGAGGGAGGAGGGAGGACAGGAGTCGATACTCAGATTTTTCACACTCCTGGCGTCTGCCATACAAGCAAAGGCTGCATAGCGTTTTGGATCCAGACCTGCACTCTTTATCGCAAATGTCTTCATGTTGTACTTATAGAAATGCAACATTATTATTTTTTTTTTTTGGTAAAGGAAACGCAACCCTAAAGCGAGGCAGAAGGTAATGAAAAAAAAAAAAACAAACAATGCACACAGGTTTACGAGGTTCGGCAAGATCGCCTACGTCCTCGGTGAGATGAGATTTTGCTTCACTATTATTGAGAATAGGATTACAACTATTGTACTCACATCTCTATAAATTGCTTACAGAGAAAGTAACTCTCAGTACAAAATATATAGCAAAAAACCCTAATATCGGAAAGCACAAAACTGTCATTAAATAAAAATCTTGAGTGGGGGCTGCCCCCTACTTCCCACTATATAGGGTGTCTCCTGCCCTCCTACAACCCCAATGGCCCCCTTATCGGCAAGTGGGACAGTCATTCTATTAGGGGGCCTGCACTAGTACTCCTTGGATTAAACTGCGATGGAATACAAGACACTATACACCAACAGTTCTTATGTTGATAGCTACCAGGGAAAACTTTCGATTTCTTTTATTTGACCCAAACAATAAAAATTTAATTAAGTAATAGAAGAAAAAAAAATTTGTTACAGGAAATTGGTAGTAGCTTTCTTCTTTTTCCACTCCATCCTTTTCGTGGAAATGCTCATTCTGATTCATATACTCATCTTTAGTAATGAGCAGTAGTAGATCATTATCTTTACCAACAGGATTTATTTCTTAATTTTTATGCGGTCATGTTGCATTGTCATATAAGAGTTGGCCATTCAACACTGAAGATCAGATGTGGCATTTGATAAATCCTCTTCAACAGAATTCCAGAACACCCAGGCCTAACATATATTAGAATAAAACGCTGAGAACGAAAAACTACTATTCTTTTGGTTGACCCCATTTGAAAAAATAAACAGACAATGAATAAATTTATGTCACTGCAAATTTTTCACATATTCCACCCTGACTGTTTAAATGGGACCCAAAAAAAAAGCCACACCAGAAACTGAGGCTGTTTGGTATGAGAATGCATATTTCCATTCTCAGATTACACAATGCATTCTTGACTAAAAATGAAAACACTATTTGGACACATGTTGGCGAAAGTGTATTCTGGATTTTAGAATGCGCTTCAACAATTCATCAAACAACTCCTAGGCAACCTGAAAACTTGAGAATGAGAATTTAGAATGGACTGCATTCTTGATTGTATTCAAAGAACTGAGAATGAAATATTTATCAAATAATGTTTTGTTTTGTTTTGTTTATGGGGTGGGCGCAAAAGAGCCCCAAAGAGCAATTCATTGAGGTGAAGAAGGCAAAAAGGTAGTGATGAGGGTATTTCTCCCCCACCTCGGCACGGCCAAGGAGTGTCCTGACCAATGCTACACTGATACCTTATATAGCCATGCTGACACCTTGGCCCTCCATCAGGTCGTGCTGCCACCTCGGCCCTCCATTAGCCCGAGCTGTCACCTCGGCATTTCATCAGCCCGAGCTGCCTCCTCGGCACTCCATCAGGCTGTACTATCACCTCGGCCCTCCATCAGCCTGTGCTGCCACCTCGGCACTCCATCAGCCTGAGTTGCCTCCTTGGCACTCCATCAGGCCATACTGCCACCTCAGCCCGACATCAACAACAAGGTTCTCAGAAATATGCTCTTATCCACTCCTACATTCAAGGAACGTGATCCCTATTCACAAGGACATGACTCTATCCACTACACTTCACTAGAGACATCTATCCCTCACATGGTTGGCATTTCCAAGATAAGAGGGAAATATTCCCCTGGGATACCCTAGGACCCAGAATATTCCCAGAATCACAGAGTCACTTCCCTCAAGGACTCTACGCCTAAACAAGACTCTACACAAACGTCTCTCATTCTCCCTCCATCAGCAGCCTATAAATATCCCAGTAAGCCTCCATCATGGGGATCGATCACTTCTTTTACTGAAAAAGCTCTCTTAAGCATCTTTTGTGGAAAGATCTGACTTAGGCATCGGAGAGTCCACTGTCAAGTCAGCCCGACTCTCCCCTGTCCTCTCTTCTGTGCAGGTCGACTGGAGCACCAGGAACTGTAGGGAAGATCATCCATTTTTGCCGCATCAGGTAGATATTAGATACTATGCCTAAGAGATTACCAAAAAAAAACAAAAACAAAAAAAACAAAAAACAAAAAAAAAAAAAAAAAAAAACAAAAAAACAAAACAAAACAAAAAAACAAAACAAAACAAAACAAAACAAAAGATACTATGCCCAAGAGATCATCAGGAAAAGCCCATTTAGAAATTGCATGGGCATACACCTTAGTTTCTTCTACGTTTTTTTATTTTGAAATGTTATTTAGGTGTCATGTAAATCATAATATTAGTCAAATTTAGTACCTTGCGATTTAAGAACACCTTCTTAGTATTCTGTTGCTGATTGGGGTATGATGGAAGCCATATGAAACCCCTGCTCCCTCTCATCATGAGCTCATTATGTAACATCCATTTCATCTTTGTCTCTTGAATCGAATGTACCTTGAGCACTAGTCCCTGATTGAGAGTGTTCATTTGAGGCCTTACTAGCCATGTGAATGTTGGATATGTTGTGTCTATCAAATCCAATTTATTACTTATTTAATGATTAATTTCTATATCATATGATGGGGTGTATGGTTGTCCTTAGGTTTATAACTTAGATTGTTCGTAACTATGGATGGAGCAGAGCACTCTGTTCATATAATTGTCATTTTATGTGTTCTCAGGAAATTTGATTCTAGACACGTGTGAATATACATATTTGTGTCTTTTGATCACATGTGAATCTTGAATGAATTATTGTTAGATGGTTAAGGGTTTTTAATAATTATTCATGATTGGTCCCCAGACTTAAGAAATTTTAACGTAGCAGTAAAATATTATAGGCTTTGGTGTGCTAATGGTTGACGTCTTTCAAAATATATATTAATGTTGTACTGATGATTGACGCCTCTCAAACTTCATATTAACACTAGATTCATAATGTTTGTCTGTAGGTGAAGAGATACTCAATATCTATATATAATTTTTTTTTTTTTTTGCTAACGACAGGTATCCAGGCCTTCGGCCTGACTAATCCCACAGGTCCATATTAACCCCACAACTGCATGGACCGAGTCATACTGGGATTGAATGAGAACCATTCAATCACTGAAAGCAGTGAAGAGTACTAAATACCTCCGTGTGAGTGGCCTAAGGTGTGCCTAGTGAGAGTAGAACTTAGGACATCCGACTTTACGGCTCATACCAAGTCATTGCTCACCAACTGTGCTATCCCCATGGATTAAAGAGATACTCAATAAAAAATTCACTACCTATATATGGTGAATATCATGAGAAATGTATGAATTTGGACTAAAATTTTAAACTTGATAGCATGTTCATTAAATAATGCAAAAGAATTTAAAAATTAAAGGCACAAAATCGCTGTCTAATTGCATGACCCCTACACTAACGTGAGGACCAATGAGAGTGTGCTCAAGGGTATCAACATAGAGGAAATTTTTTATTTTACGAGGGTGGGGTGATAATTTTACTCTATCCCATGTCAAAAGATGGACTCATACAGTCAAACTCCCGACTGGAGTGATCTGGAGAGACTGGACCACATGTCACTCTTGCTAGTCACGAGACTGTGAGGTAGAACCGACCGTGGTGTCCAACTTGTCTACATTTTGGTACTTGTACAATCTTGCGCACATTAGGTAATAGCTAAAGTTGACCACTCCTATCACCACCAACATCCAGAATACGTTATCCATCCTCCCTTGGTTTATGTTATCCGGCGACCAACCGGTGCTTCTCCTCACCAAATCTATCATCGCGGTGCCCAGATAAAAGCCAATCCCAAAGAGAAGTGAGATCAAAGCCGTCGCTGTGCTGCGTAACGGCACCGGAAATTCTTGATAGTATAAAGACACCTGTCCTGGGAAGTGTAAGCTTCGCCGGCGCCGACGATGACCAATGGTACTACCAACCACAATTCTGATATCGGCAGGACGGTTGGTCCGATCTGGTCCTCTAGTTGGTGGGACCAGACGACATGGAGCCGCCTAGATTCCACGAGGGCTGACCCTACCATGGCCATGATGTTGAGTATGTGGCCAAGCCCTACTCGTTGAAGTGAGGTCAGCGAAGCACCAGTCAGCTTGCGCCACATGGAGGGGAGGAAATGGTTGGTGATGGAGATGGATATGGCCGTGGATAGGAGAGAGTAAACGTAGAAGGAGCCAGCAGGGATTTGGAAGTGGGGTCCAAGGTGACGATCCATGGTGAGGGCTTGGAGGACCGTGAGGCTGCCCTGGATTTTGATCAGGGTGCTCAAGAAGTTGCTACTGGACCAGAGAGGGAGCAGTCGGAGTAGGATTTTTAGATCTTCGACTTGTTCCACCGTACATAATCTCCAAGGCTTTGCGATTGAGTCATCTGGTTGAGTGTCACCTCAATTTTTAGAGCTGCACGGTTCAGGAATCTGCACCCAAAAAAAAAAAAAAGGAGTATATTTGTTGATGCATGAATTGAATTTGAGTGAACGTAGAGCAAGTATATGAGAGTGATAATAATTAACCTTTAATAGCTATGAACATTAGCCTATCCTAGTGGTGGCAATTTCGGTTTAGAAATTCGGCGCCTAGAAGAGGTGGTTGTGGGATTGAACCTTGTCGTATGTCAGTGCATGTGTGTGGGCAGTTATGTATAGGAGTAGGTGACTATTGGCCAACAATGCTCAGTAGAATAAAGTAAGAATAAAAAAATAAAAATTTGAAGACTCGAATGGGAATTGTGGGAAGAGACAAATACATGGTTGGTCACTAATCGAAAAGTTGTCCTATTTATTCAATAATTAATTTGGAAAAATTACTACATATGGTGTAGATTATGCCAATTTGTATATCGTAACTTCTTGTGCCCACATGTATTGAGAAACTTCCTTCTTGATATAATAGCTTCCATCCAACTTTGAATTTCTATTTTAATCATATGATCAATCACGTATGAGGTTCTTCCATTTGATTTTTAAGTCGATTTTACTCTTCTAACAATTCTAGACAAAGTCTAATTTAGATATGAACTTCATATATGCTTGAAACTTTTTTTATTAGCTTAAAAATTAAGTCATGAAATAATAATACAAACAATAAAAGAAATGCATTCTCTTGTCTGTCTACTAGAGATGAGACATCGTAATTTATGGTCATTCACCATGGGAGAAGGCATTGATGTTTCCCTATACTCAATGAAGTTATAGCAATGCCATCTAATAGCATCCAAGATTCATCATAATTTCTATTTTTTTAAGTGGTCGATTAGGGAACCGCTTCCTTCACCTAAAAAAAAAAACTCTTCCTTATATAAAAGAATAATAATTTTGAACTTTAGTTGACTAATTATACATGGTGGTTGTACTAGATTGGCTTTTTGCCCTAGATTTGTTAGGAATCCACCCCAATTTTCCAATTCCCATGAGCAAGAATTCCAAAGTAATGCCTCTTGCATTAACTATCCTTTGGACTCAGGCATAAGGCATCTCTATCCTTTCAAAGTAGAAAAAAGCCTGGTAACCTTCTCTCAAATCACTATCACATAGGGAAAAAATTTGGCTGCTACTCGGGTTGCAGGCTAGCAGCCAAAGAAATGGAATAATTCACTTCCCCCTAGTGTTCATAAATACCCTCCTAGATTATTGTATTTTCCAAAATACCCTTTTAGATTCTATTTCTTTGGTTGCCAACCCGGGCAGCAGCTAAATTTCGTCCATCATATAGAATAGATTATGTTACTCTACAATGCTGCAAGAGTGGCGTGCATATCTGATGACTCAAAACACCTGGAGACGAACCTTAATACATCAACACACATTATGAGATATTCCAAATCATCAGATGTGCGCTACCGCCTTTGCCGTGTCATAAAAGAACCTCACTTGAAAATGACAGTCGAGTGATCTAGTGAAAACATCCTTTGCAATGTGGCCATGCGATGAGTATTAGATGGTCGAAACAACCTTGGGATATGTACCTAGATGCTTTTAATCATCCAATGTCATCGCACAACCGCATTCCTTGCAGAGAATAACTACCCGGTGATCAGAGGTATGAGACTCATCAAAATTTCAACGACACAATACTGCATTCCCACTTTTGGAATCCACGTTCGATGAATAAGACTCTAACCGACAAAAAAGACTCGAAGCAGAAGGTCCAGTAAATTACGAAAAAACATATAAAAAGAAAAAAAAAAGGGCAGATATAATAATAATCTTTGCTTGCTAAGGAAACCTGCACTAGAAAGAAAGAAATAGAAAGCGACAAGGATTCCGATTTCCGAGCATGGAGGTGACAATAACAAAGGGCACAACTAGGGCAGGGGCTACTACTGAAATTGAGTTTCAAACATGAACATAACTATCAAGTGCCAATATTACTTTTATATATATATATATATATATATATATATATATATATATAAAAGACCTATCAACTGCCGAAACAGTGCCAATAGTGGCATTCTGAATCTGTTTCCTCTTATATTATGAACAATATAATTAATGTTCTACCAAAAAAAGAAAAATTAATGCATATATATTCCACAATCCATTATGAGTTCAAAGTTGAGACAAAGTTTTACGATATTTTAAGCTCGATGTAAAATTTTCAACGGTGAGTCTTATTCAATTTTTATCAAAAAAAAAAAAAAAAAAAAGCAAAGCTTATTCAAAAGAGAGAGATCTACAGAGTCCATACATCAACACTATTTATTATGTGAGAAAGATATAGAAACGAATCAGTACAAGTATAACAAAGATTTTTTTTGGAAGCATAAAATTGCCACTCTGCTAGTGTAGGAAATGCCAAACAATGCAAGGCATGGAAAGATTGTGTTGGCCCCACCCACCATTTGTTGAAGATGCTCTCGTGTGCATTTAATAAGGGCTTTGGCTGATTGTGGCCAGATTTCTAATTGGCGTAGAAAATGCTCAAACATAGGGAGTACAAAATTATCATCATCTTTTCCCCTACGAAATAAAAATTTTTCCATCATATTGATACCCTTGTGCACTCTTATTGGCCCCAAGCTGGTGCAAGGGCCACACGTTCAGGAAATGATCTTTTACCCTTTAATTATGATAAAGGAAAAAAGTTTTCTATAGACCGGTTTGCTATTGCTTTCTCATATGAGATTTTATATTGTTCTCTCTTGTACTAACCATGTGAATCCCATGTTGATGATATCATTCTCTGCATCGACTTTGGTGTGGTGGCTGAAGGGATGGAGAGAACAGATCAGGTTCACGTACAAGAATGTTCTCGTACGTCCCTAATCCGTGGATTTGAACTCTACTAAATGAAGAGAGAAAATGGATTCCAAATCCATGGACGAGGGATGTACGAGAACATTCTCGTACGTGAACATGATCCACTCTCAGGGATAGATTCCTCAAGTCACAAGAAATCTTCTCTTCCTTTTAGAAATAATTAATGACTTGAAGTTTCAGATGGTGCTTTAACCTTGTTATTGAAATCCTAAGTTAGTAAATGCTGCCGTTGGTAATACAATCCGTGCAAAGTGAAAAATGACTCTTTCCAATTCAGTCAGAAAATCAAGGCAGAATAGGCTCTTCTACATGGGTTCAGGGAAAGGGCTTGGATCAGGTTCTTGTATGAGAATCATTTTCGTAAAATGCCTGGTCCTTAGCTGGAATTTACTCAATTTTTCAACCTGTTGTGAGAAGAGAAAGATTAAGTGGATTACTCTAAGAGAAACTAGACTTATAATTAATGGAAAAAGAAAGCTACCCGGTTATGTGTGTATACTCCTAGATAATGAGTTTCAACAAAATATGGGTCTCTTACCTAATTAAAGGAATTCACATTTGATTGCAGAAGAGGAAATTGATACCTGAAGCTTGGAGTGGGAGCTGAAGAAGAAGGCAACTTTGCAACAACCTCACTTCTACCATAGTAATAAGAATCATCCTGGCTTTGGGAAGACATTAATAACTGTTCTGACTTCCACTTGCGAATGGTGGCGACCACAACCCTAGTTAAGCTTACGAAAGGGCTCCCCTTTGGTTTCACACTGTGAAAGTAACGTTTCCCGGCCAAGAAAACACCCAAGCCGACTGCGTTAATGGCAGCGGACAACCCAAAACCCCAACCCCACCCAACGTTGTCCTCTACGTAGACGATGGCCGTGTAGCTGATGACGGAAGCGACGTAGAGAGTGAAGAATAACCAGTTGAAGAAGACTCCCTGATCCTTTGAGTTTATTAACTGATCCGCACCCATAGTTGCTAGGTCGAAGCGTGTGCCACTCTGCCCTATAGAACATAGCTTTAAGGCACTGTATAGAACCCCCAGTTGGAGCCTTGACGGTGTTTCACCATGTGAAGGCCTAAGGGAGTGTAGCGTCGCCGTTAGAGTTAACAGAATTATACCCTGCAATGAAAGAAAGATAAGATTTGTCTTTTATAATTGATAGTTGAATGAGTATTGTGACTAATTAACAGTACCAGAAGAGAGATAAGAGGAGAGAAGTTTATGATGGAGAAGCAGCCGAATAAGGAGTCGGCGAGGATAGCTCCGGCGATGGGGAAGAGACTGGTGCAACCATTGACGATGTTGGAGATCTGGGCGGCGTTGATGCTCTTCACGTTGAACTCTTGGATCAGATACACGATTAGGTTTGCCAACCACCCCCCAGATGCCAGCGTCTGAGCCATCACCCCAACTATACATACCAAAGCCACAAATTAAACACTTGATATATAGTTTGAGACATGAGAGAGAGAGAGAGAGAGAACCTGTGATGAAGGGAAAGGTAATCCAACCCACTCGTTTGGGATCAATACTTGTCGTTTGGGTCTCTACGTGGAAAAGTTCTGTTAGAATTTATATTTATTTTATTATAATTAAGTTTCAAAATGAGATTTTTCTTTTATGTGTTTTATGACTTGTAATGGTGTGGGACCTTTAGGGTCAAGGTAGTGGAAAATGGTCAATAACACCCTATGAGAGCCCTAAATTCCATTCATGGTCATTACCATGAGTGGAGAGGTGGGCAAAGAGAATTGATTGGGATTAATTTCATTTATGAAATTAATTCTTAATTGCCAAATAGAGGTAAATGGTCAATGTCATTATGTGGGTGCCCTAAAGTCCATTCATGGTCACTACCATGAGTGGGGAGGTGGGCTAGAAAATGGTCAGTAATACCTTATGAGAGCTCTAAATTTCATTCATGGTCATTATCATGAGTGGGAAGGTGGGCTAAGGAATTGATTGGGATTAATTCAATTTATTGAATTGATTCCCAATTCATGTTCATATGACATTATTCTCCAATTAACTTGCCATTAGTTGGAGGTTACTGTTGGGGAATCCAAGAGGGTGCAAGGGTTGGTTTTTGGTCTATATAAATCCAACCAAATACCTTGTAGAGATATACATTTCACACATTGACACTCCATTTATTTCTACTCTTTGCAACCATACAAGTCTTTCTCTTTCTTCTATTTTCTCTAAGTCTTGTGTAAGGTTAGAAGGGGCTGTTGTGCTGTACTTTTTGCTCCTAGAAGGGACTAGAAAAACTGTCTCATCTTCTAGTGGAATGTTGTTTTATCTTGGAGGTAGAGATGCAGAACAACTTTTGACAATAGAGGGCATCAATTACCTTAAAGGCAGCACTATAAGTGAGACTCAACCTCAATTCAGTTCGAAGCTTTTTCAGTTGCTGCGGTGGTGATTCAACATCTATTTGAAGTTTATCCCTGTCTCATTTCAGCCAAGGATCAATACTACAACATCATAGTAGTTCCTACTGCAAAAGTTTTGTATTGCAATTTGTTTTATTTTTGTAAGAAATTGTAATACAATTACCCAACAAATTTAAGGTAATTGATAGTTGTAAGATCCCATGGCTGATCTTGGAGATACAAGCCTCAACAGAGGTAATGACTCCAACAACAATGATGGTCCTTCAATCACTATCATAGGTGATGCTTCAAATAACAATGTCGTTGATGGAATTATCAACATAGGAGATACTTCAAACATCAATGTTGAAGAAACAATCAACAACCAAAGAGGCAGGGTTAATGTTAGCCACAATGGTAAGGGGATTCCTCATTTAACCACCATTGATTCAATTCCCACCAATGTTATCCCGTCGATAATTGATCTTATCCCGGATTTGGGTAAGATGAGGATTGTCACTGAATTTGATAAAATTGAACAGTTTAAAGGTCAAAACTTCAAACGGTGGAGGCAAATGATGTTGTTTGCATTAACTCAAATTGGGGTGGTATTTGCCTTGACTAAACCCATGCCGAAAAAAAAACAATGATCCTATAAAGGAGGGCAAAAGGGTGGCTTGGATTCGAGTAGATTAACAATGTAAAAATCAGATCTTGAATGCATTATCCAATGACTTATACCATGTGTATAGTTCATTGGAGTATGTATATTCGATTTGGAATGCTTTGGTAAATAAGTACTCTCTTGAGGATGCTGGCTCAAGAAGGACTTAGTGGTTAACTTTCTAAATTTTACTATGAGAGATAGTGACACCATTTCAAACCAAATTGATCAATTTCAAATCTTGGTTGGAAAGCTAGCAAAGGAAAAAATGGTTCTACCAGAAGAATTTGTGACTGATGCCTTAATTGAAAAGCTTCCATCTTCTTGGTATGCTTTCAAGTTGTCAATGAAACACAAGAAGACGGAGTTGACCTTAGACCATTTGGTTGTAAGGATCAAAATTGAGGAAAAAAATCGGAACAAAAAACAATGGTGAAAAAGACCTTGGGAAGAAACGCTTAAAAGCGAACTTGGTAGAAACCAACAGACAAGACAAGAAAAGGAAGAACCGTTAATACAATGATGAGCCTTCTTTTAAGGAAAAGAAGAAACTCACTTGCTATGTGTGCGGTAAGCTAGGGCACTTCAAGAAAGATTGTCGATTCAAGAAGAAAAAAATCTAAAATGTGAACCTAGTTGAAGACAACGTCTTTGTAGCTATGGTCACAGAAGTAAATTTGGTTGAAAAATCAAAGGATCGGGTATTGAATATTTGTGGTGATATGAAGATGTTCTCTTCTTATTCCATGAGTATGGGAGACGAAAAGGTATTCATGAAAATTTTCCAAAGTGCCCCTATTATGGGGAAAAAAAAGGTAATGTTGAAGCTCACTTCAGGGAAGACTATGGTTCTCACAAATGTCCTCTATATGCCGGACATTAGGTGCAATTTAATTTCAGTTCCTTTGCTTAATAAAGTAGGAATGAAATAAGCTTTTGAGAGTGATAAGGTGGTTATCACTAGGAACAATGTGTTTGTCGGGAAGGGATACCTTAGTGAGGGGTTTTTGTACTAAGCGTTGAAAATATTGTAATTGAGAAAGCTAGTACTTCTTCTGCTTACATTGTTGTCCTACTAATTCTTTTGATTTGTGACATAGTAGGTTGGGTCATAGTAGTGTGAAGTATATCACCAAACTATGCAAGTTAGATATGATCACCAATAAGGTGGAACCCCCTGTGAATAAGTGTACAACTTGTGTAGAGGTAAAGTTAACAAAAAAACCTCATAAAACTGTGAATAGAAAGAGTGATCTCTTGGAATTGATTCATAGTGACTTGAGTGATTATAAGTCATATGAGTCTAAGGGAGGAAACAATTATGTCATAACCTTTGTAGATGATCATTCTAGGTATACCATGATTTATTTACTCAAATCAAAGGATAAAGCCGGAAAGACATTTATATCTTACAAATTGGAAGTTGAAAATCAACTTGACAAGAAGATTAAAATACTTAGAACCGATAGAGGGACTGAGTATTTTAACATTGAAAAGTTTTGTGAGGAAAATAGAATTATCCATGAAACAACCGCTCCATACCAACCAGAATCCAATGGAGTTGCCGAAAGAAAAAATAAATCTCTTAAAGAGATGATAAACTCTATGTTATTGAGTTCAAGTGTATCACTTGATATGTGGGGGAAAGTCATGCTAACGACATGTTATCTATCAAATAGAATCCCACATAACAAGACTGGTATGATACCATTTGAGAAATGGTTTGGAAGAAAACCAAGTCTAAAACACTTGCGGATTTAAGCCTGTTTGGCTAAGGTATTATTATCGGATACCAAGAAAAGAAAATTGGGATAAAAAACATGTGATTGTGTGTTTTTAGGGTATGCTACTGATAGTATAGCATACCGGTTCATGGTGATTAAAGTCATGGATGATGTTATTGAAACAAATAGCATCATAGAATCAAGGGATGTTGAGTTATTTGAAAACATATTTTCCTGTAAGTCCAACTTACCTACAAGTAAGGATAGTCAATTGACTTATGGGGAAAATGAATCAAATGAAAGGGTTACCAATCAAGAATTGGGTAATGGTGATGGAAGTCAACCAAGGATGAGCAAGCGACTCAAAAGACCCAAATATTCGAATGATGAGTGACTTGTCTATTTAGTAGATAAGGCTCCTCTTACATACAAAGAGGCTATTACATCATCGGATGCCGTCTTTTGGAAGGAAGCAATCAAGAGTGAACTAGATTCAATCTTAGAGAATAATACTTGGGAATTGGTAAATTTATCAATTGATTCTAAAACTTTAGAAACCAAGTGGATGGTTTGAAAGAAACTAAAAAGTGATGGGTCACTTGATCGTTTCAAAGCTAGACTTGTAGTCAAGGGGTTTACGCAAAAGCCTAACATTGATTACTTTGACACATTTGTCCCAATCTCTAGAATTGCCACAGTAAGAGTTATGTTAGCAATGACGTCAATACATAACCTGGTCATCCATCAAATGGATGTGAAAATGGTATTTCTAAATGGGGACTTAGAGGATAAAATTTACATAAAGCAACCAGAAGGTTGTATTGTAAATGGACAATAGAAAAAAATTTGTAAGCTTCAGAAATCTTTATATGAATTGAAACAGGCGCCAAAGCAATGTCATTGAAAATTAGACAAAGTTCTAATTTCAAATGGTTTCATTGTGAACGATGCTGAAAGGTGCTTATATAGCAGGTTTTATGGTAGTAATGGCATATTTATACTACTATATGTAATGATATGCTGCTAATGGGAACAAATTTGGAAATAGTGAATCAAGCTAAAAAACTTTTGAAGTCTAGTTTTGACACAAAGGACTTAAGAGAGGTTGATATGATCATTGGGATCAAGATCATCAAGCAAGAGAATAATATTTCACTATCCCAAGCCATTATGTAGAAAATATACTTAAAAAGTATGGGTACCATGAAGTTTCAGCAATTAAAACACATTTTGAAATGGGATGTCATTTGAAAAGAAATTTGGGTAAACCGGTGAATCAAAAAATGTATGCTCAAATTATTGGTTCAGTCTCATATCTAATAAATTGTACGCGTCTCGATATTATCCTTGAGGTAGAAAAGTAGAGTCAACATACTCACAATCCAAGTAAGGAGCATTAGAGTGCGATTGATAGGTTGCTGAGGTACCTAAAAGACACTATAAACTATAGTTTGCACTATAGTGGTAAACCAACAATGTTGGAAGGGTACTGCGATGTAAATTGAATCTCGGATACAAACGAGTTCTTAGCTACTAGTGGGTATGTGTTTACACTAGCAGGCGGTGCCATCTCATGGAAGTCCACAAAGCAATCTTGTGGGACAGGCTCTACTATGGAAGCTAAGTTTATAACCTTAGAAAAGGTGGGAACGAAAGTCGAATGGCTTAGAAACTTAATGGTGGATATTCCATTATTGTAAAATCTGATACCATTGATATCACTATATTATGATAATCAAACGGCTATACATATAGCCAAGAACTAGATATACAATGGTAAAATGAGGCAAATACGCCTAAGACACAATCTTGTGAGACAGTACATAGATGAGGAATGATAACTATCGATTATGTGAAGTCAGAAAGTAACCAAGCTTACATGTTCACAAAGCCCATGTAGGTCAAGAACTTGTGTAGTGCATCTACAGGAATGGGGTTGATGCCTAATCCTTAGGTCATGTGATGAACACCCTACCTATGTGAAGAGGCTTAATGCCTGAATTAGGTTCAAGGGGTACAAACAAAGTCATAGGTGATTAATTCAGTACTACTGCTTATTTAAGTATTCATTCCAAGATGTAGATGGTGATAGTAGTATCACCACAAGGAGAAAGGTTAAGTGGTAAAGCTCTTAATTAGTCCAATCCCATGAAATGTGGGGGTATGTTAATTGTGGTGCACATCGGGGACTAACCTAAGTGGATATAGGGGGTGTGGCCACTACTGATGAAAACTTATAGACAAGTTCTCTAAACATTCATGAGTCCAAGATAAGGGACATGGTCAGTTCAAAAGTCCAAAGTGATTATATGATGGGTAGCTCAAAAAGTAAACTTATGGAATGTGGTTGATGGATCGGTCAACTACATCAATGAGGAAAGGTTCAAGGAGTCTAACTCTATTCGTACTCTGTAGCGTGACTCATTAGACCTAGTGTAGGTTCAAATCCAAAAGACACCTACAATGATGTGTCCGATAGTGTCTAATACAGTCACAGCACATGTGTCCTTCGTGTCATTTGAAACTTGTGGGGGATTGTTAGAATTTACATTTATTTTATTATAATTAAGTTTCAAAATGAGGTTTTTCTTTTATGTGTTTTATGACTTGTAATGGTGTGGGACCCTTAGGGTCAAGGTAGTGAAAAATGGTCAATAACACCCTATGGGAGCCCTAAATTCCATTCATAGTCATTACTATGAGTGGAGTGGTGGACAAAGAGAATTGATTGGGATTAATTCTTAATTCATGTCATAGGTTATTGCCAAATAGAGGTAAATGGTCAATGTCATTATGTGGGTGCCCTAAAGTCCATTCATGGTCACTACCATGAGTAGGGAGGTGGGCTAGAAAAAGGTCAGTAACACCCTATAAGAGCTCTAAATTTCATTCATGGCCATTATCATGAGTGGGGAGGTGGGCTAAGGAATTGATTGGAATTAATTCAATTTATTGAATTAATTCTCAATTCATGTCCATATGACATTATTCTCTAATTAACTTGTCATTAGTTGGAGGTTACTCTTGGGGAATCTAAGAGGGTGCAAGGGTTGGTTCTGAGTCTATATAAACCCAACCAAATACCTTGCAGAGACATACATTTCACACATTGACACTCCATCTATTTCTACTCTTTGCAACCATACAAGTCTTTCTCTTTCTTCTATTTTCTCTAAGTCTTGTGTAAGGTTAGAGGGGGCTGTTGTGCCGTAGCTTTTTGCTCCTAGAAGGGACTAGAAAAATTGTCTTATCTTCTAGTGGAAGGTTGTTTTATCTTGGAGGTAGAGATGTAGAACAACTCTTGGCAGTAGAGGGCATCAATTACGTTAAAGACAGCACTATAAGTGTAACTCAACCTCAATTCAGTTCGAAGTTTTTTCAGTTGTTGTGGTGGTGATTCAACATTTATTTGAAGTTATCCCCATCTCATTTCAGCCAAAGATCAATACTACAACATCATAGTAGTTTATACTGCAAAAGCTTTGTATTGCAATTTGTTTTATTTTTGTAAGAAATTGTAATATAATTACCCAACAAGTTCGCCATGGAGCTGATGTTGTGCGTCAGAGTCTGCAATTCTTTTTTCTTCTTAAGCTCTTACTTAGCCAGCGAAAAAGGTTGATCTATTGGAGGCAGTAGGCTTTCGATCGAAGCTAAGTAAATCTGAAGGTGCCGACTCTGTTTGATACTAAGGGCCCGTTTGATAACGTTTCTGTTGTTTCTGTTTCAAGAAACGGCAGAAACATAAATTTCTGTTTTTAGAAACAGAAACGGAATTTAAGGTGTTTGATAAGTCATGTTTTTAGAAGTCGATAGTAACCAGTGAAAGAATGGCTACAAGTCGTTTCCAGAAACGGCGAAACAAGTTCAACTTCTTGTTTCGCCTGGGTCGTTTCTTGAACCATAAATAAGTAAAAATTTCTATTTTTATTTCTGAAAATAAGTGAAACGAAACAGTTTTATCAAACGCTTTTTACTCCGTTTCTGCTGTTTCTGGAAACAGAAACGGCAGAAACGCGTTTCTTGAAACGTTATCAAACGGGCCCTAAGTGATACATATTGTGGAAACTTGAAACTGGAAATTAGGTTATCATCACTGGAAATTTTTTTGCCTGGGCTAGCACCCAAAGAAATAGAATCTCAAAGGGTATTTTGGAAAATAAGAAAACTTAGAAGGATTTTTGTGAAACCAAAGGTGAAGTGAATTATTGGATTATCTAAGGGTATTTTGGTAAATACATAATCCTAAGAAGATATTTATGAACAGGTAGCAGCAAAATTTCATCATTGGGTAAGCTATATGTGTTGTAATCTACTTTTAATTGCTAAAGACCACGCTGCCCTATGCATTGAAGATGCTTCCATGTGCCCTCCGATAAGTCTTTGTGCGCTGATGTTGCCTGCATCATATTAGATGAGTTCCTTTTGACATATAATGATACATTTACCATAAAGAACACTCCATTACCAAAAAAAAAAAAAAAAAACCAATAAGAACACTCATGAGTCTGGTTAAATTTGGTTGTTACTCGGTTTGTAACTACTGTCACCTCTCTTTTTGTTTAGATCTAAAACCCTTTTTATTGGCTGCAACCCATATTGGTGGTTAATGAAATAGAATCTAAAAATGCGTTTTTAAAAGTACTAAAAACCTATGAGGGTTTTTGTAAACCTAAGAAAAAAATTAATTATTCTATTTCATTGGGTGCCTGCTGGATTGCAGCAGTAGACAAATTTGTCATTATTTATTTTTTATTTACCATTTAATGGGGAAAAAAAAAACCCTAACCAATCACACGTCCCCCAATTTAGTGCAACAATTAAAAAATATGGCTAAATGTTGCCCCCACTGAAGCTATGCTAGATTCTCCTCCCACATGCATATAAATATCGTTAAAAGTTTAAAGATGCCTTTATTCTTTCTAATATTTCATTGACTGCACGTTGCAAGTGATAGTCCGCGGTGGGGCCCATAAGTTACAAACGCATTTGCCGCATCAGACCACACGCACTTATCATTCCAACCAGAAACACGCACATATATTGCGAATTGCATTTCTGGATATATATACTTTGTTATATTTTTGTCAATCTGATTGAGTCTTTCCTTGTCTTTTTTTTGGTACAGTGGCAGTTTTCTGGAGAGAGAGAGAGATGAGGGTAAGCTCACCTTTGTGGGATGCAGTGGTGTTTGCAGTCATGGTAATGGTGGAGTGTGCCTCCATAGGTTTAACCACACTAAGCAAAGCAGCCATGTCTGGAGGAATGAGCAGTTTCATCTTCATCATGTACTCCTATGCTCTTGCCACCCTCATCCTCCTGCCCGCTGCCTTCTTTTTCCACAGGTAACTCTCTCTGCAACTCCTTACTGTTGAATCACAATTTTTGTTCCACTTTTCTAGGGTTTTTTTTTAAACATGTTCTTCACCTTGTGCTTTGCAGGGCAAATCTCCATCCAATGACCTTTTCCTTTCTCTGTAAAATGTTCCTTCTTGGCCTAATTGGGTATCTGAAGACATGCCTATACTGTGAATTTTAAATTTCCTGAATTGTACTTAGTGGGTTTGCTTTGTTTGAACAGATGTATTAAAAGGAAGCCAAAAACACCTTACTGATTATGTTTGTCTTTATATTTTGCAGTTATTTGATGCAAATTTTCGCGTATACTGGCATTAACTACAGTTCTCCTACTCTTGCTGCGGCAATGAGCAATCTTATACCTGCTTTCACCTTCATAATTGCCGTCCTTTTCAGGTTCTGTTTAGATAGTACTTGTGGCTCATTGTATCTGTCTATAAAAGAATGTGTGGGGATTGGGTGTTTCTTAAGAAATTAGCTCTATCAACTATCAAGGTAATTGAATTCATTGATGATAGAGTATTAAAAAAAAATCATTGTTTCTGGTTGGTTTTCTGAAAGATTTTAATTCCACAGTATTCATTTTTCTGTGTTTTAATACCTATGCGACGAGTCAGATCCTAGGTTGTCTGTATGCAGAAGTTCCTTTCTTTACATATTTGTATGGTTATGATTATCTCAATATATTATAACTGGAAGGGATGATCTCAGTTTATTACGAAATGGGTTCTTTTACAAAATCGGCTGGGTCTTCATGCTTCCTTATATAGTCTTTAATGGCTTACTCTCTAGTTTAGCTTTGCTACTTGTAGAGTATTTTTCTAGTGCTTCAGTTTCTTTATCTATCTCACTGTGTCTATGCTTGTATCACTACATTTCTAGATGTATTTATGGATGGATGTCTGACTCTATGTTGAATCCAATTGTTTGGCTCCAGGATGGAGAATTTATATTGGAAAAGCTCAAGCAGTCTAGCTAAATCAATTGGAACCATAGTATCAGTGTCAGGGGCATTCATTGTGACTCTCTATAAGGGCCCACCAATCATGATGGATTTATCATCTTTTAAGTCATCAAATTGGATTCTTCTCTCTTCACAGTCAAATTGGGTTATTGGAGGTTTTTTCTTTGCTGCAGATGCTATGTTATCTGCAATATGGCATAACTTCCAGGTACAGTCCTATTCCAGGACTCCCTTAAAGTTTCTAACATTTAACAACATTAACAAATGGGATAAAACCAAGATAAACTAACATGAATTGTTTATATTTCCAGGCAGCAGTTGTTAAGGAATATCCAGAAGAACTCACTCTGACCTTTTTCTATTCCTTCTTTGGTACCATCCTATCTGCAATAGGATCTCTGATTGCGGAACGAGACAAAAGCGCATGGAGATTAAAGCCTGATTTGGCGTTGATTACTATTGTATACTCTGTAAGCATATAACAAACTCAATCATGAGTTCTTAACTGAAGTAAAAGAATGATCATTTTAGAGTTTATATGATCCCCAATGGTGATAAAAAATTTGGATCTCAATTGTTGACCATGTGGCTAAGTGATTTCTCAATCTATGGGCAACACCCTACATCCCTGCATAGGGCCTAGGCAACAAATTGAACTAATTTCTTAGGGAAAATTTTAATGTGGTAGTTAGAAAATAGAAATGTTTTTTCTTTTCTGGGAAGATCAGAAGATGTGTTGGATGGACTGCATTAGTCATATTCTGGACAATTTCTAGTTAAAATGATGAACGCGACTTTTCTCATTTTCTTTTGAGGTGTTTAACTTTTGGTAATTTGTTTCCTATGCGGACTTGAACTTGATCTACAGCATGTGTGCTTCACTGCAGGGGATGCTTGGGTATGGATTCTGTGTTGGTGCTATGACATGGGCTTTCCACCAAAAGGGCCCTCTCTATGTTGCCATGTTCAGGCCTTTGGGGATTGTTATTGCTGTTGTTATGGGAGTACTTCTCCTTGGGGACACCTTCTATCTAGGAAGGTATCCATTTCTCTTACTTCCTTTTCTTAGGCTGCTTTTATTTCAACTTAAAACACTCCCTGAAAAATGATTAGTGTGTAAAAAATAGTAAATTGAGTATATATTTTCCTGTCATTTAGAATTTTTTGGGTGGACATGATCAAGAATCATGTTAAACATAATTGAGTGAGGGATTGAATCCAGCTATCTGACTGGGGGTGGGGCCCTCCATGGGTGCCAAGAGCACCAATAATCAAGATACCATCACTATTTTGGGTGAACAACTAATGGATATCTAATTACCCAAAGGCTGGGATTAGAATAACGAGCAGTAATCTAGAACAGCAAGCTCAATAATAACCCTTATTAGCAACAAACCAACAACCTGGTTTAGGGTGATTAGATCTGGTTGCAACTCTGGTCACAAGGTCTTTTAGATGTATTGAATGGGTTGCCAAAATTAGGAGCGAATCAAACAGCTAAATTGGAAGATATCAAGGAGTTATGAAAATAGAAAGTGGATAAAAATTAGAAACAGCAGAAAACAGTAACTAAAGTGGAGAAATAGCAATTGTAAACAAAATAGAAAGTAGGGGAATGAATATAGCAACTAAGGAACAAAGTAGGATGAGAGTATAGGAATAGAAACTAGAAGAAAAATATAAACTAGGGCATGTAAGTTCCTGCTGCAGGACACCAAAAGGAAAGCAATGAATTGCCACTACTAGAGAGATTCGATGGATTGATCTGGTGGCTGTTCTTGCATTATGATATGATCTGAAACTGAGAACAGTGCAATAGAAGGCTACTGGGCAGAATAGCAAGTCGATCAAAACAGAAATTGGAGAGAAAACTGATATGCAAGTAAGGGATAGATCCGACCTTTAATGAAAGAAGAAGAAGAAGAATAGAAGATGTGTTAGGCTTCTCACCCAACTGTGGAGAAGAATTGAAGATATGCTTTTTTTTTTCTTATAACTTCAATGAAATAAGAAAAATAGGAAACTCCTCATGCATTGAAGGGATAATCCCTTACAACCACAGTTTTCAACAAAATAGAAACTCTTCTAGAACTTAACAAAATAGAAACTATGACTAGATTGTTAGCATATCTATCCAATCCTTCTACAAACACAACTTACTAATAAAGAAACTAACACAAATCTCGTATAGGCCTTAAATCTTAAATGTTTGGGCTTATGGAATTAGGTCATTACAATAGAAAACCCAAAAATGGTCAGCCTACGACCCATATAACTAACTCATCGGGCACTCAAAATTAAGCCTGTTGGTTCATTCTTGGCCTAGTTTGACCCAGCAAAATAGTCTGGTTTGCTGTTAGATTTTTTGTTCTTCTGAACTGCATCAACAACATCCTGAATTTTGAAATGGATTTTGTTGTTCAACTTTACATACTGCATTCAGTAAAATAGGTTTCCCCCTTTTTAATCCTTATATAATTCTGTACTGGTTTTCAACAAACCTTGTAAAATATTATACGGCAATGCAAAATGGACTCAGTGAAATATGTTAGTTTGAAAGGAAAACGTGACCTCATCTTTGCTTCTTTTTTTTTTTTTTTTTTTTCCTTTTTGTTGGGTAGAAAGGAATTCACAGAATTTTCCCATGAACATGTGACTCTTACCTAAAATTTTCAAAACCTTTTCGAAAGGACTGGTGTCTAGCTTCCCTGCCTGCATACATGGGTTAACTCAAAATTACTCGTTGGCCAAAGGGATGATGTTTACATCCAGCTTATGCCTCCTTCCATGTGTTCATATGAAGCACTTTAAGAGCATCTGTTTCAACCACAACTTTTGGCTCAAACTCTTCGCTGATGATGGCTCCGTTTGGCTCCATTTGGCTCCGTTTGGTTGCAAGGGGAATTAAAGGGAAGGGAAGTGAAATTTTTTAATTTAAAAAGAAATTTTTGTAATCATTACCCCATGTGACTATATCACTGATTCCAAATCATTCCATATTTGGTTATTAAATTTTACTTTACTTTGCATCCAAAGCCCTTTGCTATAAAATGTAAAAGAAAAATTACATGTAAAATGTATCATTATTAAATATGGTAAAAATTTCAATTAGTTTATACAATCTCACATGGGATAATAATTACTAAAGTTTCTTTTTAAAGTTGAAAATTTCACTTCCTTTTCATTTAAATCTCCCTTGCAACCAAACATAGCCGATATGCCATCACCCCTGTATTGTTTACATGTGATAAAATTTCCTTTCTGGTCTTGTATGGTAACAAGCCTACTTGATTGATCCTTTTACTAGCTTATAACTCTGTCTTGGTTTACTCAGTTTGAAGCCACAGAGAGGAGACTGCCAACAGTTAGGGCCTTTCTGAATCTTTTATGGTTCAGATATTTGATCTTGCCACTGAATGCAACCTCTTCACGTTCCTGCTTATGTTCCCAGCTATATTGGAATATCCTAGAAGACCTCTGATTTATGGCCTTCCAAGTGTGCCAAACTGAGCAATCACTCTTCTTTTCATTCTGACCAGTCATTTATTTATTTGATTTGATAAGAACTGCTGCATAAAGATTGTATACAACAAGAAAAGAACCTAGGAACTAGGCCACACAAACAGAAAACCAACAAATAGGTTTTCTACTTTGGAAGAGGTCCCAGGTATGGATACTCTCTGTTTCACCAAGGTAGCCAAGGTGCGTGAATCTCCAAAGACCCTTCATTTCTGCTAAACTGTCCTCGGCTAATTCCTCGTCTCCACAAACACAATCGGTGACATTTTCCTATACATTTTTATCTTCTCAGAGTCCCAAACCAGATCAAAACCATTCTCTATTTAGTTGAATTGCATGAAAGACAGAGGCAAGAAAGTTTGAGTGCAATGGTTATTTTATTTTCTTCTGAAGTATAATAGTTTTGTATTCACTTTCAACGGGTCTTTGTTAATTGTTACCTTGTAAAATGAAAAGAAAATTTAATTTGAAGTTTTGAACACAGAAATTTCCTCATCTTCTGTTTCACTAGAAAGTAAAAGAGTTCAGAACATAAAAATCAAAATTGTAAGGTGCTGAGACTCACTTTATTCATGCAGTTAGTCCCACTTTGAGACCCAATGGTTTAAATATGTGCTTTCGTTTCACCTTGAGTTGAAACTCTGATATTGCTGTTTGGTTTCAATTTGAAGGGTTCAATCTCTCTCTCTCTCTCTCTCTCTCTTCTAACTATAAGGGCAATAATAGTGAAAAAATCCACTTTTTGTGCAGTGTGGTTGGCTCAATTACCATCACTGTTGGGTTTTATGCTGTGATATGGGGGAAAGCCCAAGAAGGGAAATTGGATAAAGGTATTGGCGTAAAGAGCTTGGAACCTTCAAATGAAAGGGCCCCTCTTTTGCAAGGCAATTAAAACATTACTTGGAAGAAATGTAGATATTTGTAAAAATGTAAATTACTCGGAATCTATGCTTTTTTTCTTAGTAATGAAAAGAAAATATAGATATTCTTAAGCTGTCTAACTCAATTTTGCAACATGAGATACAACTGAATCATGATTGATCCTTGATTTGAAGGTTGTTAAATATGAGAATAAATTCATTTCTTTGCACAGCCTGATAATATGAAATAAAAAGGTACTTGTATGATCTAACAGAACATTGGAAGCTGTTTTGAATGAAAATCACTTCCTCGTTTCTCTTTCTGGAATGTGTCAAAATGAAAAGGGCCTTGTATGACTTGGTGAGGTCTTTTTTCAATCTGTACAGTTTTTAGAGAAGAGGGCCTGTTTGGAATTGGTGATATAACTATGTAATTGCTCTTGCTGATCATTTGATTCCGACTTTAGGTCGCTTTAGACCTCAGGATTCTGACTTTACATAACTTGGACCTCAATGTGATTTTTCTGAGGGGGAAGAAGTTTTTGTTTCAGATTTGATTGATCAAGGAACAAAGGTTTGGAGAGTAGATATTATTTGAAATCTATTTGATCCTGTTGTTGCTCACTTTTGATAGTGAGTTTGAAGTTGAGTCAGCCAGGTGAAGATCCTTCAGGACAAAGACAGCCAATAGGTTGGCATCATAGGGGGGCATCTTCATCCAACACCTCTCATTTGCCTTTATGATCTTGATATCACCCGCGAAAGAAATCAAACTGCACACAGAACACCTTGAATAACCATGTTTAATTGGTGCTGTTTAAGCAACGCATTCCAGGCACAGGATTATTGGCTGAGGTGATGCTATTGGTTCTATTGATGAGGTACACTCAGAACAGTTTATCACCTCCTGTTAAACTGTAACTCGGCAGCAGCTATGCATTTGAATGCAAGAGTAGAAGAGTAGATTGTGGGTTGGACTGCAGGTGTATGGTTTGGGTTGGTCATATCATGATCTACGTCTCGCAAGTTTCGTACGATTATAAGGTGAGGAATGCTAGGATTTCCAAGGACAGGACCCCCCCAGATTCACTTATGGAGGCTGCTCAAGTTCATTCATTTGCTGTCAACAGCAACTTGCATTCGGATCAACATGTTAATGGTTCTAAGAGTTCCTTATTCAATATCTTGGATCATGGATGCAGTGTAATGTGAATGGAGCTACTGGGGCTAATTGTTCGGTGCCTGTGATGGTTATTAGAAATCGAAATAGTATCTTAATTGCTGCTGAAGGTGACTTTTGAATCATGTTCTGATCAGAACAAACAAGTTAATTGAATTTGGCATAGCTGTGTCTTTATGCTCGTTGTCATTGTTGTTGAAAGAGATGCACAAGAAGTGATCTAGTATCCAAGTTTCTGTTGGCGATTTCCATAGTCTTCCTTTGCCACTTGGATTTGAATATGCGAATTGCAGAAATCTTCTCCTCTCTTTTGTTGCAAGATTGCTGCTGCTGCTGCTCACACTTTGGCCTGAACTTTTGTTCTATCCTATAACCTTGCAGGCTTGTACCACCCCTAGTTAGTTAAAACGCATTTTGAACGCCTTTTTTTTTTTTTTTTTTTTTTATAATGGAGGGTAATTTTTTATTTTTTGAAATTTCACTTTCCTTCCCTTTAATTTACTTGCAATCAAATGGAGCCAAAGAGGTTGTAGGAAAGAAAAGTAGAAAGTAAACGTGGAAAGCTAGGTTTGTTGCATTCCTCATTGGGCTTGATCTATGGTATATATTCCCAAGGGAAATTTTCCTCAATTCAAGTTGAAGGGGGCTGCGGTTAGGGTTCAAGACCAAGTTTGGGATTTTAGGGGTGAAGATGTAATAAGGGTAAAATCGTCAATGAATTGGGATGTTTTAGGTAAAGATATAATGAGGGTAAAATAGTCTTTTTAATTTGAAACTAAACACCTCATTCACAATGTTAGCTTGGTTAGGTTTATTTACAATAAACGAAAAGCGAGAGAGGTGGATATAATTAAGTTAAACATCAGGGGAGGTGGATGTAAATTTTTCTATTCTCAATTTTAACTGAACCCAATCTGGGTCAACTCAACTTCATTCAATTAATCCTGGTTTCAACCAAAATAGGGTCAAATGACTTGTTAAAATCATAGATCCATGTCAATATAAAAAAATGGAGCTGTGCACTCTACCTCCGGATTGTCCCAGATACATGGGTGATGTTGCTTCCATTTTTGTCTTTGATCAAGGGATCAACATTGCTTCAAGCTTTTCTAGCGATCCTTGTTTGATCTGGCAATTTCTATCTCATAATGGCAAAGAGGTTAACTAATGGGAAATGTATTCTAACCACTAGTAACACTATTCAAAATTTAAATTACATCCTGATGTGATGATTTGGACCACATCCGCCAACAAAATCATGTTTCTCCATTCCAATCTGTTTAATATAACAAAAAGCCACAAAATCAACCAACATGAGCTTGAATGGACCTAAGTTTGGCTGTTTGAGACTTGGGGTGTGAAACCATATCTATATTATGGTTTGGGAAGCCTCCACAAGTTTTCAGGTTCTTTGTGCTTGAAGATTGGTTCCATGAACAAAATCACAAACAAACTAGCGTTCTAGGGTTTTCTGTAGTCTCCCACAACTCTGTGAGTAAACTATGTTCTCATGTTTGTAACTTGCTATTTTGTTGCCTAGCAGGCAAAGATTTACCTCTGTGGAAGGGTTGATTCATTCGGATCGACATTAGGGTCCAAATACATTGCATTGCAGATCCATACTGTATATTTGAATCAGGTGACTCTTTGTTTTATGATACACCATTCTTCCCGTGGAGCCACCCCCCCCTTTTCTCCTGGGTCCACAGAGACAAAACGTAGGACTCCTCACTTCTTTCCTCTCATTCAAAACCGTGCATGAGACTTTTATTTCGCACGGTCTAGTATAAAAGAAGAAGATGAGTTTTTTTTTGTTTTTTAATTACCTTCCTCGTGTATGTATAAGAACGAATCCATTCAATTTCTAACAAAGATTATTAATCCTTAACTTTTCGAGGAATCCTTCATTAGTGGTTGTGAATGACCAACTGTGTTCTCATCTTATGGTGACTGCTGAGACCATAGAAACTATAAATAATTGTCTCTCTAACCCTAACCTACTACCACAATAGATGGGCTGAGCCTATCCCCACAAGTGGACTTAACCACTATAGGTCCAATGAATCATTCACATTAGTGTATCCCACAAAACATCAGGCTATCCCTCTAAACTTAAACCTACACAACTCATTCTGTGCATCTGATACGATCAGGGTTCTAAAACTCGCAATAGTCTTCCTAATCGGTCAGTGCCGGTTCTCGAATCAGGGAAAATTGGCATTAATCAGAGTAAATCGGTCTTAACTGCTAGGATTGGTCAGTGTCGATTCCAAGGTGAATCGGCCAGATTTTTTTAAACCCTGGATATGATAGAAATTGGAACCCATGGATTATCAAACATGTTCGATTTCCTTTCACACACTCACTGCACCCTTTAAACAAGCTGATAAAGAAATTCCACCAACAGTTATGTTTTTTTTTTTTTTTTTGGGTAGAACAACAGTTATGTATTTCACCTATGGATAAACTTACAAGCCTCAAGACCATTGGATGTAAGGGTGTATCAAAGGAGATTTGGTAAGTTTTCAATATGATAAACCAGTATCTTTTTTTCCCTATTCGATATGGTGTAAGTTTTTTAAGGTAAAATCATTTGATACATACCGAAATACCGAAATCATACTAATTGACACCCTTATTGAATACCGAATACGAATTACCGATTACACATATGTAAAAGACAAAAACGACAAAAGTATCCAATAGAAATCATACGAAAATCAGATTCGTATTGAATAAGAAACCATATTTATATTAAATAAAATTTGTACCGAAACAATACCGAGCCAGTATGGTATCAATAATGAAATATAAAAAATTTCTTGGTACAATATGGTTTTGGGCCTTTTGGTATCTTCTCTTGAAACCATACCGGTTGACACCTTTTATCCCAAATTTGAAAATGAGATGTCAGACCAAGAGGTATTATTCTTCCTCTGTGCTATTATTGTTCTTTTGACATGCTGAAACAAAATGCACAAGTAGGCTTTTTCACTTACTTTCCCTATGTATTGACAAATTGACATGTTTTAACAGTTCATTGTGTACTACATTTTAGGCACCGTGATAATGTTCCTGTTGTTTCTATGTTTAAAAACACAGAAAGACACAGAACAACAGAAACGGCTTTTCACGTTTCTGAAAACAAAAGTTGATTTTTTGGTGTTTGATAAACTTGTTTTTCGAAGCATTTTTTGCAGACATAATGCTACTAAAAACCCCAATGGTATCATCAGATGCCCAAAAGGGAGAGAGGGTTCGATTGCCTTTTTTTAGATTTAAATAGTTAAGAGATTTATTGCACAAATATCACAGTAGAATACCTTGACAAAGTGGTTCCCAAGGTTCTTTTTGACAACGAGTCCACTTTGAATGTACTACCATTGAGATCGACAAAGAGTATTGGCATTAGCTTGGAAGAAATGAGGCCAACCATCCAAACCATACGAGGGTATGATAATACCAAAAGGAAGATCCTTGGCATCGTTACCCTTGCTGTAAAGATTAGCCTGACAAAGTTTGACATTGATTTCCAAGTCATTGACATACCAGCATCTTTTAACGTGTTGTTGGGAAGGCCCTGGTTGCATCCTGCGAAGACAGTGTCCTCTAGTCTCCACCAAAAACTGAAGTTCATCTATGAAGGAAAGGTGATCACAGTAACTAGAGATCCCCAAGTGGTGACTACCTTGGCCAACATTGAAAATGGAGAAAAACAAGACCAAGAAGTCCAACTAAGTGATTTTGAAATAGACACAACTTGCACAGCCATTGCCAAAGGAGCTCTAAAAGAGGAAATTCTAGCTAACTATGAAGCCATCTGGCGTCTGCCAATGAATCAGATGATGAAGAGTATGCAATATTTTCCTGCCATGGGACTAGGAAAATATCATCAAGGAGTTCCAAAGCAGCCTAGTTTAGCAGTGAGAGAAGGAAAGAATGGTCTCGGGTACACTCCTCCGACTACCAAGTGGCAAAAAGTGCTGAGGATGACTAGGAAGATCTCTATCTCTTACTACCCTACTCTTAATCGGTATTTTGTAAAAGAAAGAGAAGATTTCCCCTTTTGTGGAAATGTGGAGCCATGATTTGATGAAACCGCAGCAAAGATACAACTAGGATTTGAAGTGCTTTTTCAAGACAAGTTTGACTGGGTGACTCATGAAATTGAACAATAGAAAATGCTAGTCAATGAAGGTGACCAAGACAGTTGCATCACTGGGATAACAGAAATTGCACTGATTGAGATTGGGTCTTCCTCTGGTGGTCCTACAACATTGATCCAATCAAAGGAGGCACCTAGTCCTCGAGTTCTCATGAGGAGAGAATGGGAAAAGAAGATAAGGCTCACTTGGAGTCTGTCGCTTCCCATTGATTTGAAAGGCTTCATTTGCTTCCTCCTATAAGAGCCAAGAGACCAAGAGCTACATGAGCTTAAGCCTTATCCTTTCAAAGGAAGAAGTGTGCATGCAAAGCAAAGAAGAGCACAGAGAATGATGGTCTGTATGTACTATACTAGAACCAACTGTAATTGGAAGTCTCGTGAAGGTGGTCAAAGATGTGACCAAGGCACTAGGATGGCATCCCTCAATAGGCTCAAAAATATGGACTTCATAGAAAAGGGATTGAGCAGTCTCCACCAATCTTCACCCCTCAGAAAGTTTGGCTTCTCAGAGCATGAGATTGACCACCTGGTATTCATGAAGAAGCTGGCACCTGTCCAGAGGAACCCTTGTACCACAAAAGAAATAGCAACAACTTTTCCAAAAGGAGAAGAAGGCCCTTTTCTACACCTCCTCATCCATTAGGCCACTAAACCACTTCTGAACTGGACAAGCATTGGAGAAAACTTCAAGTTTGCTCATGCTATTGAGTCAACCAACCTGAATACCCCTGGCAAGAGCATCAAGCTAGTTATCAAGTTTGTAGTCGAGTCTGATGTTTATGATTCTATGTCAACCTCCCCTCTTGAGGAGAGTCTAGAGTCCTCGTATGTCGAGTCTGTTACTCCTTCTCTTATGAATGAAATTTCTGATTTCGTGTACAACTTGCCTCCTTTTTTGATGATGATCTTAATAAATATCAAGAATCAATAAAATAAAGCAAACCAAAGAAAGTCCAACCTATCCGTGAGGATACTCAGGTTATTAATCTAGGAAACGACCAATGCCTTTGAGAGGTAAAAATCAGTAACTACCCTTGATGACGAAGAAGCTGAACAAATGATTAGTCTTCTGAAGGAATTTGCAGAGGTCTTTGCTTGGTCTTATGAGGATATGCCTAGTATTGACCCTAGCATCATGTAGCATCGATTACCGACCTACCCTAGGGCAAAGCTAGTAAAACAGAAGCTCCAAAGAATGCGACCAGAATGGAGTGAGAAGATTAGAGAAGAAGTTGTGAAGCAATAGAATACAGGGTTCCTACAAGTGGTGAAGTACCCCCAATGGTTGGCCAACATTGTACCAGTACCAAAGAAAGATGGCAAGGCATGAATGTGCATGGACTTCAGAGATTTTAACAAAGTAAGCCCCAAAGATGACTTCCCATTACTTCACATTGATGTATTGGTGGATAACATGGTGGGGTATGCTTTGTTATCATTTATAGATGGATTCTTGGGATACAACCAAATAAACATGCACCTAGAAGATCGTGAGAACACTGCCTTCACCACTCCGTGGGGAACCTATTGTTACAAGGTGATGCCTTTTGGACTGAAGAATATTGGGGCCACTTATCAGAGAGCAGCTGGAACACCCTAAATCTCACCTCTTTACATTGGCTGTGATCAAACAAGAGTAACAAATTGGAGAGGCCAACACTAGCTTGGTTAGAAGCAGTGGAATGCCAGGAAGGGAAGAATGACCCAACATGTACTTATGCCTACTGCCAACGGTGTTAGAGGGATCAGTAAGAAAAGTGGGCCAAGAGGTAAATTAATAACCCTGATAAGGTTGGATAATAGAATGACCCTATGTGATACCAAAATGACTAAATAAGAAGACCCGAACAAGTTTGGATACATGTTGTTACAACATGTCATTATAGTTGCTGTGGTTTCAGTAAGGTTTATGTTCATGGGAATTTTAGTCATTTTATATGACAATATCTAAAGATGATTTCTTCTATAAAATGATAGATCATTGAGCTATGAATCCAACGCAACTTGAATCATTTTTGTATAGATTGTCTGAACAAGCCAAGAAGCAGAGGTCAACCGGCTACTACCGGTTTGAACCGGTAACTACCAGTTTAGTTCTATTTTGCAGAATTTGATAGGTCTTTTGATGGCAGAGTGCAACTAGTAACTATTGGATTTCTCTAGGAATTCAATTGGCTAGCTGGATCAATTCCAGATGAACAAGACTTAGTCGACAGAGAGCAAGCGGCAACTGCCGATTCGGTAAAAAGGGTGAAAAAAGTAGATATAAAATATATATTTCAATATTATAAAAGGAGGGGCTATGTAAAGGCTATCACCTCCTCTCTAACCTTTATTTCTCACATTCTATTCACCCTTTAGTAAGAGAAAGAATGGAGAATGAAGAAGAAGAAGAAGAGAGGAGAAGAAGAGAAGGGAAGAGAGAGAAATTGTGGTAGAGATCGATTTGCTCAGGAGATTGCAAGAGGATTCAGCAAAAAGGTAAGAAATCTTACCTAGAGTAACTTCTAATACGAGGGATTTTAGAAATAAAAGGGGGTTTAAACTAATTTGGACTAAAATTTGTGAAAAGAGAGAAAATCTGAAAATTTCAGTAACAACTCAACTACATAGAGTTTAATTTCTCTGAATTTGGTGGATTAAATTGGAAAGGAATGTAATGATTTAGTCAATTGATGTGCACACCAAGACCGATTCCTACAGAGAGTGAAGATTCTCACTGGGTCTCCTAAATTAGGAAAAATCCTATGTGGATGAAGTGAAAATCCATTCAATTTTACTGGTCTAAGGTTTGAGATTCACATGCAATTTAATTGAAGCTTAATTCTCCACATGCAAGGTGAAAATTCATTTTTATTTCACTGTTTGAGGCCCAAGATTCACTTGCAAGGTGGGCATCGATGGTAGATCACATGAATGGTAAGATTAATGATGGATTTCAAACATGCAACCTCAAATTGAGAGTTTATCATGAAAATTGGTTTTATTTTACTATTGCACATAGAATTATATACATGTGAAATGAAATCTGAGATGGGATCGTCATCATTGAAGGCCGATTTGGAACTGGGAAACTGGGTTCATTACTTGAAGCTCTGGAACAGAGAATTAATTTGAAATTGGAAAGAAATCCCATCTCAATTTCACTAATTTGAGGATAGAGAAATATGCAAGAGATATTGAGTATGAATTCCATGCATGCTTATGGAATTAAGAATTTATCATCAATTTTGAAGTTAAATACTAATATCCACTCTAGGTTCATAATTTCATATAAGAAATTGGTCAAACTGGGGGAAATCTATTTCTACTGAATCCTATGTAAGACCCTAAGGATTTAAAATGAAATTTGTTAAATTGGACTTGAAGAGGAATTATGGAGCATATAAGGGAGGTTATAGATGATCCTATTAGGGAGATATTTGGTAGCACTATTAGGGGTAGATAAAAATTTACCTGATTTTAATACATGTGTATAATTGTTGATTTTTAGGAATTCTAGATAGCCGTGAGAGAGATTCCTCAACACCAGGAGAGATTATGGGCCTTGATATTCACTGTGAGTGGGTGCCCTTCTCAACCCCCATTCTTTTGGTGTGTTTATTAATGTTGAACATGCATTACTTATTGTATTTGTGCATTTGCATTGCATTACTTGCTGTATTTGTGCATTTGCATTCATTTTCATCATTTGCATCTACTCGCATATTTGTGGTATGATGGATATGATGGTGGTGGAAATGTGAAAGGAAAGGTAAGTGAGATGGGTCAAGTGCAGGTGCTCATGTGTGCATATATGGTTTGGATGATTTGTCGTGTGCCATGTAGAATTTTGGACTAGGTATCATAACCTCAAGTGCTACACCCCTTGTCCGTATGGGGTTAGGTATGACTAATCCCAATAAAAGTGACTGTCTGATCAGCAGTGCACTGTGAGTGGTACGACGTACTATACCAGTGGTGAATGTCATAGATGTGATTTGTGTGTGAGATAGGATATGACGTACTGTATGCTTGTGGTTATTGATATGGGGTTAGCTATTAGGGGTAAGCCACGGGACCGAGGCTCTGACTGGGACTGGTTGGCTCCTGCTTGCGATGTGGCTTGTATTTCTGAGGCCCAATGTACAGGGTAGGGAGTGCCACTTGCGTCGGTAGCACTTATATACCCATAGGAGATGAGACTTAGTAATGGAATAAGAAATCTGAATAGTTAAATAAATGGATTCATGAGCATCATTCTATTGTGTGGCGCATGCATTGCATGTGGATGCATGTGTTTGTTTCTATCCCACCCCCACACTGAGCATCACTATGTGCTCACCCCCCCTATTTCTTTATTCCATAGATGAGGAGAGTAATCAGCTACATGTTGATAATTCAGAGCATGATGACGTGGTTATGGATCAGTTGGCTTGTATTCTGGATTTTGATGTTTTCAGCCATGGGCATGACTGCGAATGTGATGATTGTAAAGCAATATTGAGGACTGATGTATTTGATTATCCTTTTGTGTATATATATGAATAGTGGTGAAAATCAATTTTTTTTGATACAGGTTGGAGGGAAAAACAACTGTTAGAAGAGGTTTTGTGTAAATGTTTGTTTTAAAATGGGATTAATGTATATATATATATATATAGATTTCTGTATATGTCATTGTGATTCATTGTATATATGGTATCAAGTATCATACGGAACCACTGGGTGGATATTATCTATATATGATTTTATATGATCCGTTTGCAAACTCTGATTATGCTTTTAGCATATAAGGTTGTGGTGTTGTGGACTCTCTTGGAGTAGGATCCTGGTTAAACTGGCTGACTGGGTGTAGTGAGGTCTCCAGTGCCAGCGCACCTATGCCATATAAAGGGCAAGGTAGGGTGTGACAATTTGGTTGTATCAGAGCAAACTCTAGGACTAAGTTTGACAGCCCATAGGATCTTAGGATCATCCAATGCAATAGGAAGAAAGAAATAAAAGCTTTAAGATAAAAGCTCAATTATTGTGAATGTATCTGTGTGTGATAGAAACAAGATTAGGATGTGAATGTTTTCTTTTAAGTAGAGAATTTTATATATGACCAATGTTGCATTACTGATCCTTGTTAGAAATATTTGTGTTGAGCATTTGGAATCGATACGTTATGATTTTCAGAAAAATTCCCAATATGCCACTAAAATGAGCTCAACCTAACAAGGATCGGGACACTGGGAAAAGGGTCAGCCTCTACTAGAGCTCACCCTTTGGTGTTTGTGAGTGAAGAAAGGGAAAGTGAGTTGGTATCAGGAACACAAGAATCAGTTCCTGCGATTGCCCTTATAGTAGCATCAATGTCACCTCCTGTACCTCCAGTACTTACAGATCAGGATGTGGCCAATTTGGTAACTAATATGGTCCAAAGTATACAACAAGGACTGTAACAAGCACTGCAGCAGAATATACAACAACAACAATAGCTATAGCAGCAACAAAATAGGGTTATCGAAGAAATGGCCATAGCAATGCGTGCTAGGGGAATACCCATTCCACCCGCACCAGTGGCACCACCTCATGTAAATTCTACAACTTCAGTACCCCAAGTTAACCCAAGAATGCCGGCTGCACCATAGACCATAGGTGGGCAAGCAGCTCAGTTAGTACTAGTTATGGGGGTACAAATTTGGCAACAAGGTTTTGGGAACCCACCAATAGTACAAGTATGGATAGACACAAGCAAGTTGATGGAGAAATTCCAGAAATATAGGCCCCCATACTTCAGTGGTGTGAGTTCTGACCCATTAGCACCATCAAAATGGGTAGAAGGAGTTGAGAAGGCATTGGCGGTGTTGAATTGCAGTGATGAGTAGATGATTATGTGTGCTAGAATGAAGCCTATGCCTGGTGGAAGGCTACCAAACCCATACTGTTAGCCATATATCCACAGCCCACCTGGGATCAGTTTGTGGAAGTGTTCTATAAGAACTACTTCCCTATCAGTGTGAGGGATAGGAAGGAGTCAGAATTCATGGCTTTGACCCATGGACCCAAGTCAGTGTTAGAGTTGAGGCTTAGTACTATTTTGCCCCATAACATATGAAGGATGACAATGCAAAGGCAAAGAAGTTTCAGAAAGGTCTGAGGTCTTGCATTGGAGCTATGCCAGTAGCACATCAGCTCTAGAGTTATACTGATGTGGTTCAGTTTGGAAAGTCTATTAAAGACAAGCAGAGGGAAGGCTACCAAATTCAGGCAGCAAGAAGGGCTAGGATAGGTAATACAGGGAGACAGTTTGGAAGGTTTGGAAGGGGAGCTTCTTCTTCTACCCCTATACCTAGATAGAGAGAGGCTAGTAAAGCTCCTACTCAAACACAGTCAGCACAGTCCCAGCCAACAGTTTATATAGTCCAGCCCCTTGCTATGAGGTGTTATGTGAGCCAGCAGCAGGAACATTTTGTAAGATTCTGTCCTTAGAGGAAACCAAGTGGGCAGAGTGTGGCTTCTTCTTCTTTTGCACCTACCAAGAAGTCACAGGCATCGGGGGAAGTTTTTGCACTGACAGCTGAGGAAGCCGAGGTTGCACTTGGAGTAGTGACAGGTACAAAGCTTGTCTCTAATACACCGGCATATGTATTGTTTGATTCTGGTGTATCTCATTCATTTGTGTCTTGCAACTTTGCTCCAAAGTTTGGTGTGAAATCTAAAAAGTTAGCGTATCAGTTGATGATTAGTACACTTACAAGATTAATTGTTGACTTAAAAGATGTGTATGGACCCTATAGTATTTAGATATGTGGGCGAGATATGATAGCCCATTTGATTTGCATGGATATAAAGGACTTTGATGTCATACTAGGAATGGATTGGCTATTAACATATCGAGCTTGTGTGCTCTGTGCTAAGAAAAAGATATTATTCAGACCAATGAATGGAGATGAGTTTATATATCAGGGATTGTAAGGGTAACGGCCGGAGATGGGATATGCATCCCCGTCCTCTTTCCTCTCTCTCTCTCTCTCTTCACCTTCATGTGAGAAGGAGGGGTTCGAGTCTTGTGTGCTTCTCTTGTGGGCGTCGCACAGCCGTACCGCCCTTGGAGATACGTGGAGGTTTATTTCGCAAGAGTGTAAAAGTCATCATTTGAGATGGGGATTTTGATGATGGTCCAATTTAGGGATCGGGATCATACAAATGGGGTTTGGGGTCACCACCTTAGGTTATGGGCATAGGACCTAGGGGTGGGCCTGATTCTTGAGAAAAGGGCCCAAAATTTGATCTGGTCCAGAGATTTAGGGTAAATGTCAGGTTACAGAGTTAGGAAGGAGTTAAGCACCCAATCTACCCAGTTCAATCGATCTTCTTGCTAGATGCTTGAGAACGAACATTTTCCATAATTATTACTATTCCATATGTATGGCTAAGTTATCACACATATATACATTAATTGAATTCAAACTATTATACACACTAAAAAAAGACTTATTAGATATCTACATTATGATTAAATGAGGAGAGAGATTATACCTGAATTTGACCCTGTTTTGGGTCAAGAGTGGTTCGCCCCTGATTGGTATCGGTTCGGACTGTCTTTCGTGTTCTCCCGGCTCAGGGGAAAATGGTCTTGACCTTTAACTTTCATTCTTCAGAGATTCTAATTGTGATGGTATTTGGATAGAGTTCCAGCTAGGAACGGCCACTTTTGGATTTGGATTTAGATAGAGCTTTGGCTAGGGAAGGCTATTTTTAGCTTTGGATTCAGATAGAGCTTTGGCTAGGGATGGCTACTTCTGGGCTTAGGATGAGGTGGCACTCTGGCAAAGCTTCTACTAGGGATAGGCTAAGGGAGGGCTAGGCTGAGGTGGCACTTTGATAGAGCTTCCACCAGGAATGGCTATTTCTAGAAATATTCTAGGGAGACTCGGACAGGGGTTCGGCTAGGAAAGGCTATCTCTGAAAAAAAATGGGCCACCTAAAAATGAATTGAAGAGCTTCAAAGTCCTAAAGAACACTTTAAAGATCCAAACAGAGTTTCAGATCTTAACAAAGATCTCTTCGTAGACCCGAAGAACCTCAAAAGGGGAGGTTTTTATCTTGAGAATGCTCAAGAACACTCAAGGGAGGTGGCTCAAGAACATACTATTTTTATCTAAAAACTGGATCTAACTAAAAATTTAGATTAAGATCTTCAAGATCCCCAAGAACACTTTGAAGATCTGAATGAGCTTTCGGATCTTGACGAAGATCGCTTTGAAAATTAAAAGAAAATCAAGAGGGAGGAGGGGAGGAAAATTTCACTCTGAAAGGGGATTCTGGTGTGTTGGTGTCTTTTTTTTCTAAGGGAGGGGGTATCTATAGTTTTTTCCAGCCAAATAGGATAGGGGGAATCCCTTTATCCAGTGGACAAAAAGGGGAGCTCTTGCCTAAAGTGAAGAGATAGGATTTTTCTCCAATGGGTAAAGGGGGGGTTGAAGGAAAAAATGGGTGGGGAGGGCTTTTGTCTAGTGGGTAAAAGGGGGTTTTCAAAAAAAATGGGAGGAGAGAGAAATTTTAGCTGGAAAAAGGTGATTTTCAAAAAAAAGGAGAGAGAAACTTTAGTCGAAAAAAGGTGATTTTCAAAAAAGCGAGAGGAGAGAGAGAGGGTTTAACCAGAAAAGGCCATTTTCAGAAAAGCGGGAGGAGAGAGAAGGTTTAGCTAGAAAAAGGTGATTTTCAAAAAAAGTGGGAGGAGAGAGAAGGTTTAGCCAGAAAAGCAGGAGGAGAGAGAAGATTTAGCCAAAAAAGTTAGTTTACAGAAAAGCGGGAGGAGAGAGAAGGTTTAGTCCAAAAAGGCTATTTTCAAAAAAACAGGAGGAAAGAGAAGGTTTACCCAGAAAAGGCAATTTTTGAAAAATTGGGAGGAGAGAGAAGGTTTAGGCAGAAAAGATAATTTTCAAAAAAACAAGAGGAGAGAGAAGGTTTAGCCGAAAAGGTAGTTTTTGAAAAAGCAGGAGAGAGAAGGTTTACCCGAAAAAGGTAGTTTTTAGAGAAGCAGGAAGAGAGAGAAGGTTTAATCGGAAAGGTAGTTTTTAGAAAAGTGGGAGGAGAGAGAAATTTTAGTTAGGTAGTGCAGGTGATGTCACGAGTGCGCGAATGCATGGGTGTGCGGGCAATATGCACAGCTGGTGCATGCACGCGCTGGTGTGCAGGCAATATGCACAGCCAATGCGTGCACGAGCGGGTGTGCAAGCAATGTGCACGGTGTGCGGGCCACCTGAGCATGGTGTAAGCACAGTGTGCACGGTCATGCAGGCAAGGTGTGTATGGCATACAGCAGGGGCATGCACAACATGTAGTGGGGGTGCTCACATTGTGCGGCGGGGGTGTGCAGCATACGACAAGGGTGTGCAAGGGTGTGTGCATGGATGTGGGGCTGGGCGTATAGCATGGCTGCGTGGATGTGTTGCAGCCTGTGGGCAGTGAGCAAGCATGCGGGCTGGCCTGTTGGAGAGAGTGCGCAACATGCATGCGAATATGGGTTTTTCTGGTGATGATTACGAGAGATCCATCAGTCCGATTTGGCGTATCATATATCGTCGGAATTGTATTTTTAGGCACTATTCATCTATATGGTCATTTTGACCAGATTCCTTCATAAGCCAAAATTGGACTCCATCTCTCCCACACGGGGATTTCCAGGGTTTTTGGTAGGGGAATGCTTCCGTCAGCATCTCTGTTGATTGGAAGTCAGAAGTCACATCCAAGATCCAAATTTCATCATAGCGAGAGGAGGGTGACAAAATTGGGTGTCTACAGATTGCCCCTCTTTAGTCGAGGCCTGTGCCAATGGCCGAAGGGAAAAGAAAGGAACGACCACATTTTGTCATCATGCTCTAAAGTTAGTAAGACTTACCTGGGCTGCCAATTGGGGGAAAGGAATTCGTTGCTCTTCCAATCCTGTAAAAAAAAGTTAGTACTTTGATCCTGAGTCATCCTCAGGCGGGCTTTGCATGTGCCAGTTTAGGGAATATGGTCTCCAGGCTAGGTCTTTCAAGCCGATCTAGACTCTCTAGGACCGATGGTTTTAAGAGAGGAATTCACTGCTCTTCTAATCTTGCAACAAGTAAAAAAAAATGTTTGATGCTTGGATTTTCCTTAGTTGGGCTTCACATGTGCCAGTTTAGGGATTTGATCTATGAGATTGGGCCACTCGGATCCGACTCAAAGAAGAAGGGCCTCCTGGGGCGGGGTTAACAACATTGGGCCAACTGGGGCCGGATAAAAGTGATTGGGCCGCTTGGGGCCGAGTAAATGCAATTGGGCCACTTGGGGTTGGGTCAATGAGATTGGGCCGCTTAGGGCTGAGTAAATGCAATTAGGCCACTTGGGGCCAAGTCAATGAGATTGGGCTGCCTGGGGCGGGTAAATTACGTCTCCTCTTGATTTTTCCTTGATTCTTGATTTTTGGTTTAGAATTTGATTCTTGATGTTGATTTGGAATTTTTTGATTCTTGATGCTTGATCTGGAATTTTTTTTTTTTTTTTGTATAAAATGGGTCCCCTCCGCTGTTCATTCTTCATTCTAACTTTTCTAAGTGAAGTGAGTTCTTGGAACCCTCTGGTTTTTCTTAAAGTTTTTCCTCTTGTTCTTAGTGTTCTTCATTTTGCTTTTGGAGTTCTTGAAGATATTCATCTTGTTCTTGAGGGAGGAGCTATTTGGAGAATTTGATATACTTAAGGGCTTTGTGTAATTCGAGAAAATTTTTGGGGTTTCTTATAATTTTTAAAAGTTTTTTGGGCTTTTTGTAATTTCTAAAAATATGGCTAAAAGGATGAAGGGGAAGACTCTGGGAGAGGTTCAGCTCGAGAGTTGCCGCAGTCTTTCCCTCAGGGATGAGGGTTGGGCCGATTGGTATTCCGGGAAAACCCTTCACAATAGCCGGAATCACATCTGCAACTCCATATAGGGTTCCTGGGTAAGTCTTTACATTTCATTCATTATTTTGATCATCTTTTATTCTTGTTCTGTATTGTTTTTGTTTTTTGCTGCTCCTTTTCTTTTATTATTTATTTATTATTTCCATTAACATGAAGAGAAGGAACCACCTACTTTGCCCTCCTATGGACATCCAAACATGGTTCAGTCCTGGCATAGGATGCTCCCTTGCAGGGTGAAGGAGATGGTTGATGATACCTATCTGTGCCGACTGGCCCTTGTAGAGACCCAAAAGTTTAATCCGGCATTGGTGGGGGCCCTAATGGAATGGTGGTGGCCGAATACTCACACTTTCCAACTTCCTGTTGGTGAGGTTACCATTACGCCTATGTGCTTTTATGCCGTGACAGGCATTCCATTTGGGGGTAGAACCATGACCTTACCCACAGGATTCTCGACTGCCAGGGAGTTCGCAAATCTGACTAGTATCACCATTAAAGCCGACCAGACGTGCATCCACCTAGGGGAGATTAGTGCCCAATGGTGGAAAGTTGGCCTAGGGGAGAATCTAGACAACATGTCTCAGATAGCACATTCCTTCTTGCTGTTTGCCATGGGTCAGTGCCTCTTCAGTGACCTCTGAGGGGGAGTAGATATCCGCCTAGTGTTCTTCCTCAAAGTTCTTCGCATAGTAGATACCTGGGACTGGTGTGGGGCCGCCTATGCATATCTCCTGTGGTCCCTGGACCTGCTTTCCTATGGGGATAGGGGCCGTAAGGGGGCAGGCTACATCATCCTGGTAACTTTCCTTCTCATTTCTATTTTCTTTCAGTCATTTGGTCTGCACTTTCTTACTTTGATTTCTTGAAACAACCCTGGTGTTTTGAGCATCTGGGAACTATAGCCCCTATACTGAGGGATCCTGAGACATTCTTCTTCCCCCTGGACATAAAATGGGGAGATAACTAGGTGGTCCAGGCCCAACACTATCCTCCAAGGACCATCGCTCCTTCTTTTTTAAATGATCTCACTGAGGTATGCTATATCTGTCATTGAAATTCTATTCTCCTGATGTTGTACTTACCCTTCCTTGGTTTTGCAGGTTACTTGGAGACTATTCCATGACCTTGTGTTTTCGAATTCTAAAAGAGTCATCTAGGTTCATCAACTGTCTGAGAACCGAGTCCTTTTCCAGGGCCTGTGGGGCCATGCCTGGTACATAGGAGAGAGAGTAGTACCCTAGTGGTCAGACATCAATCCACGTCCTTCTCCCGGTCTTTCTCCACCCACTATGCATTGTCCAGAGATGGTTCCTACAGACGAGATGAAGTACTTGGCTAATGGAGATGGGAGGAATCCTTTCTTGATCTAGATAGGGACTGCGGAGCCTTCCTGGAGGAGGAGACAATGTGCACCCCTCTCGGTCCGAATGGTCCAGTGGTATATTGCCCTGTCTTGAGTATTTCCTACAGATTCTTCCTTGTTTTGGTCTTGACTGATGTTCTTTCAGGGGAGAGTGAGAAGTGTAGATTCTTCTGCTATTCGGTCACATGCCAGTGCTGCTGATCCTTCATAAGCAGGGCCCTCTACTAGTGCCAATGGGTCTCTCAGAGTTGCTAATGTCCCCTTTCATGGCTTCCCTGCCTGGACCTATCCTAACCTACTCATGACCTGGAGTTGGCAATAGTCATCTTTGCTTTAAAAATTTGGTGTCACTATTTGTATGGAGAGAAATGTGAAACATATAGTGACCATAAAAGCCTACAGTATCTCTTTACTCAGAAAGAACTGAATATGAGGCAAAGAAGATGGTTAGAATTACTGAAGGACTATGACTTCACCATTGATTACCATCCAGGGAAAGCTAATCTGGTAGCAGATGCTCTTAGTAGGAAACATAAGGTTACTACATTAGCAGCACTTACTGCTAACCCTATGTTGATTGAAGAGGCAAGAGAGTTGGGTTTAGAGGTAATTGTGGAAGTGGAGACACTTGAAGATATAACACTTGCCACTCTTACTATTAAACCATCCTTGTTTGAGCAGATCAAGGAAGCCCAACCTAAAGAAGATGTATTAAGAAAAACCATGAATGCTATTAATGATGGAAGATAGAAGGAACTTTGTGGTTCAATGATAGATTGTGTGTTCCAAGGGAAAAGAAGCTGATATAGTTGATTCTAAGTGAAGCCCATAGCACACCTTACTCTGTACATCCTGGCAGTACTAAAATGTATAGAGATTTGAAGAAAACCTACTAGTGGCATGGTATGAAGACTGATGTAGCTGAGCATGTGGCAAAGTGCATGAATTATCATCTGGTGAAGGCATTGACACAGAGGCCACATGGGTTACTGCAACCTCTTCCAGTACCTGAGTGGAAATGGGGGCATGTCACTATGGACTTTGGGATAGCATTACCTCGAACTAGGAATGGAAATGACACGGTTTAGGCAGTTGTTAGTAGACTCACTAAAGTAGCCCATTTCATACCAATGAAGATATCTTACTCCATGGAGAAGTTAGCACAATTGAACAATGATAATATTATAAGATATCATGGTGTGCTTATCAGTATTGTTTCTGACCACAATTCTCGTTTCACTTCTAAATTTTGGGAAAGCATACAAAAGGCAATGGGAACCAAATTAAAATTTAGCACAACCTTTCATCCCCAAACAAATGGACAGATAGAAAAAACAATTCAGACCTTGGAAGATATGTTAAGGGCCTGTGATATTGATATGAGCTATAGTTGGGATGAGCATATACCATTAGTTGAATTTGTATATAACAACAACTATCAATCAACAATTGGTATGGCACCATTTGAAGCTCTATATGGAAAGAAATGTAGAACTCCCTTATATTGGGATGAAGTGGGAGAAAGGAGAATTTTGGGACTTGAGTTGGTAAAAGCTACCTGTGAGAAGGTAGATATGATTAGGGAAAGAATTAAGATAGCTCAATCCAGGCAGAAGAGTTATACAGAAAACAGAAGGAAGCCTATAGAGTTTGTGGTGGGTGAAAAAGTATTTCTGAAGATTTCACCTATCAAAGGCATCAAGAGATTTGGAAAAAGAGGTAAACTAAGTCCAAGGTATATAGGACACTTTGAGATCTTGAATCGGGTTGGCAAGACTTCCTATAGACTGGCATTACCTCTAGAACTGGACAGATTTCATAATATCTTCCATGTCTATGTTGAAGACGTATATTCCAGATCCTTCACATGTATTTCCTGCTATGGAGCCTTTGGAGTTAGATGATGATTTAAGCTATGAATAACAGCCCGAGGGAACCATAATTATAGGAAGGAATACCAACTCCGGAGTTGAACCATTCCATATGTGAAGATCAAGTGGAAGAGCCATTCTGAGCAAGAAGCTTCTTGGTAGAGGGAAGATGAAGTGAAGGAGAAGTACCCAGAACTGTTTGGTTTATCAAGTAACTCATGCAAATTTCGAGGACAAAATTTTTTGTAAAGAGGGGGGAAACTGTAACACTCCAAATCTTACCTCTTGACATTGACTGTGAACAGACAAGAGTAACAAATTGAAGAGGCCAACACTAGCTTGATTGGCAGCAGTGGAATGCCAGGAAGGGAAGAATGACCCAACATGTACTTGTGCCTACTACCAACAGTGTTGGAGGGATCAGCAAGAAAAGTGGGCAAGAGGTAAATTAATAACCTTGATAATATTGGATAATAGAATGACCCTAGGTGATGCCAAAATGACTAAATAATAAGACCCGAATAAGTTTGGATACATGTTGTTTATAGAATGTCATTACAATTGTTGTGATTTCAGCAAGGTTCATGTTCATGGGCATTTTAGTCATTTTATATGACACTATTTGAAGATGATTTCTTCTACAAAATGATAGAGAATTGAGTTTTGAATCCAATGCAATTTGAATCATCTCAATCCAAGTTTGTACGAGAAAGATATGATCATTTTCGTATAGACTTTCTGAACAGGCCAAGAAGCAGAGGTCAACTGACAACTACCGGTTTGAACCGAAAATTACTGATTTAGTTTTGTTTTGCAGAATTTGACAGGTCTTTTTGTGGCAGAGTGCAACCAGAAACTACCGGATTTATCCAAAAACTCAACCAGCTAGTTGGATCAATTCCAGATAAACAAGACTTAGCCGACAGAGAGCAAGCGACAACAGTCGGTTTGAAGTGGCAAATACCGGTTCGGTAAAAAGGGTAAAAAAATAGATATAAAATATATATAGAGGGGCTATAAAAAAGACCATCACCTCCTCTCTAACCTTAATTTCTCACATTCTATTCACCCTTTAGCAAGAGGAAGAAAGGAGAATGAAGAACGAAGAAGAAGAAGAGAGGAGAAGAAGAGAAGGGAAGAGAGACAAATTACGGTAGAGATCGATTTGCTTGGGAGATTGCTAGAGGATTCAGCAAAAGGGTAAGAAATCTTACCTAAATTAACTTCTAATAAGAGGGATTTTAGAAATAAAAGGGGGTTTAAACTGATTTTGGCTGGAATTTGTGAAAAGAGAGGAAATCTGGAAATTTTAGTAACAACTCAACTACATAGAGTTTAATTTCTATAAAATTGGTGGATTAAATTGGAGAAGAATGTAATAATTTAGTCAATTGACGTGTACACCATGACCGATTCCTACAGAGAGTGAGGATTCCCAATGACTCTCCTAAATTAGGAAAAATCCCACGTGGATGAAGACAAAATCCATTCAATTTTATTGTTCTAAGGTCTAAAATTCACATGCAAGTTAATTGAAGCTTAATCCTCCACATGCAAGGTGAAAAATCATTTTTATCTCATTGTTTGAGGTCCAAGATTCACTTGCAAGTGGGAATCGATGGTAGATCACATACATGGTAAGATTAATGATGGATTTCAAACATATAACCTCAAATTGAGAGTTTATCATGAAAATTGGTTTTATTTTACTATTGTAGATGGAATTATGTACAAGTGAAATGAAATCTGTGATGGGACCTTCATTATTGAAGGCTGATTTGGAACTGGGAGACTAGGTTCATTACTTGAAGCTCTGGAACAGAGAATTAATTTGAAATTGGAAAGAAATCCCATCTCAATTTCACTAATTTGAGGGTATAGAGACAAGTGAAAGAGATATTGAGTATGAATTCCATGCATGCTTATGGAATTGAGAATTTATCATCAATTTTGAAGTTAAAATACTGATATCCACTCTAGGTTCATAATTTCATATAAGAAATTAGTCAAATTGGGGGAAATCTGAAATTTCTACCGAATCTCATGTAAGACCCTAAGGATATAAAATGAAATTTGTTAAATTACACTTGAAAAGGAATTGTGGAGCATATAAGGAAGGTTATAGATGATCTTATTAGGGAGATATTAGGTAGCACTGTTAGGGGTAGATAAAAATTTACCTAATTTTAATACATGTGTATAATTATTGATTTTTAGTAATCCCAGATAGCCGTGAGAGAGATTGCTCGACACTAGGAGAGATTGTGGGCCCTGATATTCACTATGCATGGTGCCCTTCTCAACCCCAAATCTTTTGGTGCGTTTATTAATGTTGAGCATGCATCACTTATTGTATTTGTGCATTTGCATTGCATTACTTATTGTATTTGGGCATTTGCATTCATTTTCGTCATTTGCCTCTACTTGCATATTTGTGGTATGATGGATATGATGGTGGTGGAAATGTGGAAGGAAAGGTAAGTGAGAAGGGTCACGTTTAGGTGCCCATGTGTGCATATATGGTTTGGATGATTTGTTGTGCACCATGTAGAATTTTGGGCTAGTTATCATAATCTCAAGTGCTACACCCCTTGTCCGGTTAGGTACAAACTAATCCCAATAAAAGTGATTGTCTGACCAGCAGTGCACTGTGAGTGGTACGACATATTGTACATGTGGTGGATGTGATAGATGTGGTGTGTGTGTGAGACAGGATACAACGTATTGCATGCCTGTGGTTATTGATATGGGGTTACCTTGTAGGGGTTAGCCGGGGGACCGAGGCTCTGATCGGGACTGGCTAGCTCCTGCCTATGGCGTAGCTTGTATTTCTGTATAGGATAGAGAATACCACCTGCATCGATAGCACTTATACCCATAGGAGATGAGACTTAGTAATGGACTAGAAAATCTAAATACTTAAATAAATGGATTCATGAGCATCATTCTATTGTGTGGAGCATGCAGTGCATATGGATGCTTGTGTTTGTTTCTATCCCACCCCTCACTAAGCATCACCATGTGCCCACCCCCCCCCATTTCTTTGTTCCATAGATGAAGAGAGCAGTCAGTTGCATGATGATAATTTAGAGCATGATGACGTGGTTATGGATCAGTTGGCTTGTATTCTGGATCTTGATGATTTCAGCCATGGGCATGACTGCTAATGTGATGATTGTGCATACGGTGGACAACAATATTGAGAACTGATGTATCTAATTATCCTTTTTGTGTATACATGTGGATAGTGGTGAAAAATCAGTTTTTGTTGATACAGGTTGGAGGGAAAAACAACTGTTGGAAGCGATTTTGTGTCAATATTTGTTTTAGAATGGGACTAATGTCTATACATGGATTACTATATATGTTGTTATGATTTATTGTATATATGGTATCAAGTATCGCATAGAAGCACTGGGTGGATATTATCTATATTTGATTTTATATGATTCAGTTGCAAAGTGTGATTATGATTTTAGCATATATAGTTGTGGTGTTGTGGACTCTCCTGGAGTAAGATCTTGGCTAAAAGGGCTAACCGGGTGTGGTGAGGTATCCAGTGCCAGTGCACCTCTGCCATATAGAGGGCAAGGTATGGTGTGGCAATTTGGTGGTATCAGAACAAACTCTAGGACTAAGTCTAACAACCCACAGGATCTTAGGATCATCTAGTGCAATAGGAAGTAAGAAATAAATGCTTCAAGATAAAGCTTAATTGTTGTGAATGTATCTGTGTGTGATAGAAACAAGATTAGGATGTGAATGTTTTCTTTTAACTAGAGAATTTTATATATGACCAATGTTACATTACTCATCCTTGTTGGAAATATTTGTGTTGAGCATTGGGAATTGATACGTTATGATTTTTAGAAAAATTCCCAATATGCCACCAAAATGGGCTCAACCTCAACAAGGATCGGGACACCGGAAAAGGGTCGGCCTACTACTAGAGCTCACCCTTTGGTGTCTATGAGTGAAGAAAGGGAAAGTGAGTTGGTATCAGGAACACAAGAATCAAATCCTGTGACTGCTCCTACAACAATATCAGTGTCACCTCTTGTACTTCCAGTACTTACAGCTCAGGATGTGACCACTTTGGAAACTAATATGGTCCAAAGTATACAACAAGGACTGCAACAAGCACTGCAACAGAATATACAGCAACAACAATAGCTACAATAGTAACAGAATAGGGTTATCGAAGAAATGGCTACAACAATGCGTGCTAGGGGAATACCCATTCCACCCACACTAGTGGCACCACCTAATGTAAATCCAAACACTTCAGTACCCCAAGTTAACCCAGGAATCCCGGCTGCACCACAGACCATAGGTGGGCAAGTAGCTCAGACAGTACCAGTTATGGGGGTAAAATTGGGCAACAAGTTTTTGGGAACCCACCAACAGTACAAGTATGGACAGACACAAGCAAGTTGATGGAGAAATTTCAAAAATATTGGCCCCCATACTTTAGTGGTGTGAGTTCTGACCCATTAGCACCATCAAAATGTGTAGAAGGAGTTGAGAAGGCATTGGCGATGTTGAGTTGTAGTGATGAGCCGAAGATCATCTGTGCTACTTATCAGCTGCAGAATGAAGCCTATGCCTAGTGGAAGGCTACCAGACCCATACTGTTAGCCATGTATCTACATCCCACCTAGGATCAGTTTGTGGAAGTGTTCTATAAGAACTATTTCCCTATCAGTGTGAGGGATAGGAAGGAGTTAAAATTCATGGCTTTGACCGGAGGACCCAAGTCAGTGTTAGAGTACCAGCAACAATATGAGGCTTTGTACTATTTTACCCTAGAACATATAAAGAATGACAATGTAAAGGCAAAGAAGTTTGAGAAGGGTCAGGGGTTTGGCATTGGAGCTATGCTAGTAGCACATCCGCTCCAGAGTTATGCTGATGTGGTTCAGTTTGCAAAGTCTATTGAGGACAAGCAGAGGGAAGGCTACCAAATTCATGCAACAAGAAGGGCTAGGATAGGTAACACATGGAGACAGTTTGGAAGGTTTGGAAGGGGAACTTTTTCTTCTACCCCTATACCTAGACAGAGAGAGGCTAGTAGAGCTCCTACTCAGACACAATCAACATAGTCCCAGCCAACAATTTCTATAGTCCAGCCTTTTGATATAAGCTGTTATGTGTGCCAGCATCCGGGACATTTTGCAAGATTCTATCCTCAGAGGTAACCAAGAGGGCAGAGTGTGGCTTCTTCTTCTACACCTACCAAGAAGTCATAGGCATTGGGGAAAGTTTTTACACTAACATCTGAGGAAGCCAAGGTTGCACTTGGAGTAGTGATAGGTATAGTGCTTGTCTCTAATACACCGGCACATGTATTGTTTGATTCTGGTATATCTCATTCATTTGTGTCTTCTAACTTTGCTCCAAAGCTAGGTGTGAAATTTAAAAAGTTAGCTTATCAGTTGATGATTAGTACACCTATAGGATTTATTATTGACTTAGAAGATGTGTATGAACCTTGTAGTATTCAGGTATGTGGGTGAGATATGATAGCCGATTTGATTTGCATAGATATAAAGGACTTTGATGTCATACTAGGAATGGATTGGTTGTCAACATATCGAGCTTGTGTGCTCTATGCTGAGAAGAAGATATTATTCAGACCATGGGATGGAGATAAGTTTATATATCAGGGACACAGAAAGGAGAATAGGAAGATATTGATTTCTACTATTCAAGTACAATATTACTAAATGAAGGATGTGAATCTTATGTGGCATGTGTCCAAGACACTACCAAGAAGACTACTACATTGGAAGAACTGGAAGTAGTCAAAGAATTTCTAGATGTATTTCCAGAGGATCTGAGTACTGTACCCCCAGATAGGGAAACTGAATTTTGTATTGATTTAATACCTAAGGTAGCACCAATGTCAAGGGAACCTTACAGAATGGTTCCTGCTGAATTAAAGGTGTTAAAGGAACAGTTGCAAGACTTGTTGAAGAAGGATTTTATTAGACCCAGTGTATCACCTTGGGGAGCTCCAGTCTTGTTTGTAAAGAAGAAAGATGGGAGTTTATGGGTGTGTATTGACTACAGGGAGTCGAACAAGTTGACAAGTAAGAACTCATCCAAAAAGGTAGTTTTCTGATTTGGGAATGCCCATGACAACAGTATATGAGAAGTTAAAGAAACAAGAATTACTAGGGATAGTGGATCCAAGAGTGATCAATAACCCTCCTCCAGCCTGGTATAGGGATCATGAATATTGTGCTTACCACACTCAGAAGGGGCACAACTTGAAAGATACTTGAGTTTACAACATGTAAATTAGGACTTGGTAGACAATTGAACCATTGAGGTCAAGGTGAAACAACCTCCCAATGTTAATACCAATCCACTTCCCGATCATGTGAACAATTTGGATGAAGAAGCCACAGAGAGTGATCCCAATTAACTCATTGTACCCAGAGCTCGGAAGAATCACATGAATGCCAGCACTTATAGGAAAATCATGAATCATAGGGCCAGAACCACCTATCCCACCTATGGTAGGAACATTGTTCTCCTTTTCATGTGATTCACTTGGTAATAGAATGAGGAAGTATTTAGATACTTATGTAATCCTGATTATTCTAATTATAACTTCAGTTATAGAATTGATTATGCCTGAACATTCCAAGCAAACAAAAAATAAAAAACAAAAAAAGAAAGATTTTCTTTGTGCCAAAAGTAAGTTTCCATAAGATGCTGAAATAAAATGATGAACAAATAAGGGGAGGGAAAAAGAAAAAAAATATCCATGTGTTTGTGTCTTCGATAAATGTAGGAACAAATCTCTATAAGTCAAAAGCCATCATCTAACCCGTACTCTGAACCATCCTCATGGAGTGACGGGGAATCTGCAGATACTAGTCCAGCCTGCTCCAGCCTCTGGGTTAGGTCCTGAATTTGTGCGTCCTACTGTGCAATCTCCCAATCCTTGGTAACTATCACCTCTCATAGGCCGTAGTGCATCCTCCTAATCTCAGCATAGTCCTCTGAGGACACCTGAGAAAGAGCATATTAGCCAGAGAAAATCAAGAGTTAATTGGAGGATGATCAGATACTCGCATAATCATAAGGAATAGGCAGCCTAAGGGAAGCGTCTACATCTGTGTTCGGCTCCAAAAGATGAGGGAGACTGTGGTTGGCTATGTTGGGATAGGTCCAGGTAGGGAAGCCATAAAAGGGGATGTTCGTAACCCTGAGAGACCCACTGGCACTGGTGAAGGATCGGTAGCACTAGCATGCGATAGAAAAGTAAAAGGATCTATGCATCGCACTCTCCCCTGAAGGGACATCAGTTAAGACCAAAATTGAAAGGAATTTGAAGGAAATACTCAAGAAAGGGGAACATACCACTGGACCATCGGGATCGAGAGGGGTGCACACTATCTCCTCCTCCAGGAAGGCTCCGTAGTCCCTATCCTGATCTAGAAAAGAGTCTCCCATGCTCCGATGGCCAAACGCATCTCGTCTGCTGGGACGATCTCTGGACACTGTATAGTGGGTGGAGGAAGACCGAGAGAAAGGCGTGGCTCGATAGCCGACCACTGGGGTACTACTCTCTCTCTCTCACATACAAGGCGTGACCCCACATTCCCCGAAAAATGACTTAGTGCTCGGACAAGTGCTTAACCAAGGCTAATCTTTCAAGATCTGGAAATATAAGGTCATGGAATGGTCTCCAAGTAACCTACAAAACCAAGAAGAAGTAAGTATAGCAGAATATGGAAGGAATATCAGTGTCAGACATGGTATACCTCGGTGAGATCGTTCAAAAGAGAACAAGTGGCAATCCCTGGAGGATGGCATTGAGCCTTGAGCACCTGATTATCTCCCCACTTTGTGGCTATGGGGAAGAAGAATGCCTGAGGGTCCCTCAGTTTGGGAGCTATGGTCCCCAAGTGCTCAAAGCGCCAAGGTTGTTTCAAGAAATTAAAGTAAGAAAGTGCAATCCAAATGAATGAAAGAAAATTGGTACAAGAAGGAAAGTTACCTGAATAATGAAGCCTACCCACTTAAGGTCCCTGTCTCCATATGATAGCAAGTCTAGGGACTGCAAGAGATATGGATAGGCAGCCCCCTAGTCCCAAGAATCTACTGTACGAAGATCTCGACGGAAGTACACTAGACAGATATCCACTCCCCCTCGGAGGTTGCTGAAGAGGCACTAACCCATAGCAAACAACAAGAAGGAACGGGCCACCTAAGATATGTTACCTAGGTTCTCCCCCAGGCCGATTTTCCACCATCGGGCACTAATCTTCCCTAAGAGGATGTGTGTCTGACCGGTCACAATGGTTATGCTGGTCAGGTCTGTGAACTCCTGGACAGTCGAAGCCCTAGGTAGGATCATGGATCTACCCCCAAATGGAATGCCTGTCAAAACATAAAAGCACAAGGGCATGATGGTGATCTTGCCAATAGGAAGATGGAAAGAATGAGTACTCGGCCACCATTGCTCCATAGGGCTCCCACCAGTGCCGGGTTAAACTTGTGGATCTCTACAAAGCTAGCCGACCCAGGTATGACGCATCAACTGTTTGCTTTACTCTGCAAAGAAGCATCTTATGCCATAACTGAACCATGATCGGATGGCCATACTAGGCCAAGGTAGGTGGCTCCCTCCCCTCATGCTAATGGAAATAAAGAATGCAGAAAAAGAAAAAACAACAAAAAGTAAAAATAGCATAAAAAGAAAGACAAAGCAAGAGTAAAAGAAAATCAAAATAATGAATAAAATGTAAGGACTTACCCAGGAACCCCATATGGAGTTGCAGATGTGATTCCAGCTATTGTGAAGAGTCTGCCCAGAGTACCAGTAGGCTAGGCCCTCATCCCTGTGGGAAGGATTGCTGCAATTCTCAAGTTGAATTTCTCCCAAAGTCTTTCTCTTTCTCCTTTCAGCCATAGTTTTCAAAATTGTAAGAAACCCCAAAAAGTTTCTCAAATTACATAAAAGACCACTAGAATACCAAATTCTCCCAATAACTCCTCCCTCAAGAACAAGATGAAGATCTTCAAGAACTTCAAGAACAAGATGAAGATCTTCAAGAACTTCAAGAGCAATGTGAAAAACTCCAAGAATAAGAAGGAAAACTTCAAGAAAAACTAGAGAGCTCCAAGAACTCATTCAGAAAAGTTAAAATGAAGAATGAACAAGGGAGGGGGACCATTTTATAAAAAAAAAAATTGTTTCCCTAAAAAAAAAAAAAAAAAATAATTCAAGATTCCAATTCAAAAGTCCAAATTCAATTCAAAGTTCAAATCAAAAGATTCTAAATCAAGCATCAAAATTCGAAGTTCAAATCAAAAGATTCCAAATCAAGACCCAAAATTCAAAGTTCAAATCAAAAGTAGAGAATCATTTGTTAGTGACTTCTATAGGGTTGAAAGAGTAGCAAATTTATTTCTTATAATTGACAATACTAGATAGCCTAGCCCGGCTTGAAAAAAACCTACCTGGAAGACCAGATAGCCTAGCCCGATTCGAAAGAACCAGCGTAGAATACCAGATAGCCCAGCTTGGTTTGAAAGCACCCACCTAAAAGACCAGATAGCCCAGACCAATTTTAAGAAACCCACCTAGAAGACCACATAGCCCAGTCCGGTTCGAAAGAACCCACCTGGAAGCCAGATAGCCCAGACCGGTTCAAAAGAACCTACCCGAAAAACCAGATAGCCCAGCCCAGTTTGAAAGAACCCACTTGAAAGACCAGATAGCCCAGCATGATTTGAAAAAGCCACCTGGAATACTAGATAGCTCAGCTTGGTTCAAACCTTCCTGTAAGACCAGATAGCCTAGATCGATTCGAAAGAACCCGCTTGGAAGACCAAATTTCCTGAATTGACACATGTGAAGCCCAGCTAAGGAAAATCAAAAGATCAAATGTTTTTACTTATTACAAGATTGGAAGAGCAGCAAATTCCTCTCTTACAACCCTCGGTCCCAGATAGTCCATATTGGCTCAAAAGATCTAGTTTGGAGACCAAATTCCCTGAACTGGAACATGTGAAGCCTAGTTAAGGAAACCCCAAAAACAGATACCGACATCTTTTGCAAGATTGGAAGAGTAGTGAATTTCTTTCCTATGAATCGACAGCTTAGGTAAGTCCTAAACTTCAAAGTAGTTAAGAGATAGTACCTGTTGCATTTTCAACTTCGTCATTAGTGAGCAAAATGATGGCAGTACATGCTCCGGATGACAAAATTTGGTTGTTCTTTTCTTTGCCCTTCGGCCATTAGCATGGGTCTCGATCAAAGAGAGGCATTCTGCAGACACTCAATTTTTTCACCCTCCTCCGACTATGATGAAATATAGATCTTGGATGTGAGTTCCAGCTTCTGATCGGTGGAGATGATGATGGAAACATTCTCCTACCTAAGACCCTGAAAACCTTCGTGCGGGAGAGAAGAGGGTCCAGTTTTGACTTTTTATCTATGGATGAATCTGGTCAAGATGATCATATAGATGAATAGTACTTAGAAATACGATTCCAACAATATATGACACGTCAAAATCAGATAGACAGATCTCTCACAATCATTCCCAAAAAATTACACTTTCTTACACATATACAGTGCACACAGACAGTGCCGCTAGAAACCTGGAAAAATACCCTACCTACCCCAAACACCTTAAAATTCATCCCCTACCTACCCAGGTAACCTAGAAACACTCTCAGACCTGAAACCCTAGAAATCCTCATACAGGAGAGAAGAAGGTCCAATTTTGACTTTTCTGTACGAAGGAATCCGGTCAAGATGACCATATGGCATGTCAAAATCGGACCAACAGATCTCCTGTAATTGTCACCAGAAAAAGCTTGCACTGGCCAACGGGCCAGCCTATAGCATGTGCTTGCTGCCCATGATCGTAGTCTAAGGCTACTGCCCATAGCAGCAGCTTATGGATGCTGCCCATGGACTACAGTGTATGCTGCCCGCGACCATGTCAAGCCATACGCTACCCACTGCCTTGCCTGCTGCCCTACGCCCCCGTGGTCACAGACTTATGCCACTGTGGGCACAGGCCCACGACCATGCCAAACCTAGCCATGCCATGCCCATTGCCCCTGCCTTGTCGACTAACCTGCACCCCACTGGCACATGCCTACAGCCATGCCTTGCCCATGTTGCCATGCACCTCCCATGCCTTATTGCATCTGTGCTAGCCAGTAGGCCAACCCACGCATGTGTGCATGCTGGCCAACAGGCCAACCCACACGTATGCTTGCACTGGCTACTGCCTATGCATGCATATGCTTGTTGACCATGCCCACGCCCCCTTGACTATTACCCGTGCATCATCCAATGCACACCCATGACGTCGCCTGCATCACCTACCTAAATTGACCATACCTTAGGCACTCCGACCTAGTCCCGTGCACCGTTGTTAATGGCTGAGATTGGTGTTCCTCTGACCTGATGGGTGAAGAAGTTCACTCTTCATCCACTAAAGCCCAAAAAATCCTTTTTTTGCTAAGGATTCTCTCTCCTAAAAACCCCTCTTTTACCCATTGGACAAAAGTCCTCCCCACCCATTTTGGTCCAAGGACGTCTGTTACCCAGTGTATAAAAGCCCAATCCTCCCACTTTAGGCAAGAACCCTTCTTTCATCCGTTGGATAAAGATGTTCCCTCTTTCCCATTGGCTGGAAAAACTTATAAATACCCCCTCCTTTGGATTTCAGACACCAAAATCCCACCTTACTCCCTTGTAGTGAAACTCTCCTCCCCTCCCCCTCTTGATTTTCTTCGGGTCTTCGGAGCAATCTTCGTCAAGATCCAAAATCTTGTTCGGATCTTCAAAGTGTTCTTCAAGACTTTAAAGATCTTCAATCGAAGTTCTTAGTCTGATCCAATTTTTTGCCAAAAGTAATATATTCTTTAACCCCCTCCTTTCAGTGTTCTTGAGTTTTACCCAAGGTAGAAACCCCCCTTTGAGGTTCTTCGGGTCTACGGAGAGATCTTTGTCAAGATCCGAAACTCTATTCGGATCTTCAAAGTGTTCTTTGGGGCTTTGGAGCTCTTCAATCCATTTTTAGGTCAATCCATTTCTTTACAAAAATAGCAGTTCCTAGCGGAAGTCCTGTCTGAGTACCCCTAGAATCTTTTCAGAAATAGCCATTCCCAGTGGAAGGTCTGCCAAAGTGCCACCTCAGCCTAGTACTCCTGTAGCCTATCCCCAGAGGAAGCTCTGCCAAAGTGCCACCTCAACCTAGCCCTCCCCTAGCCTAGCCCTCCCCTGGCCTATCCCTAGTGGAAGCTCTGTCAGAGTGCCACCTCAGCCTTGCCCTCCCATAGCCTATCCCTAGTGGAAGCTCTACCAGAGTGCCACATCAGCCTAAGCCCAAAAATAGCCTTCCCTAGCCGAATCCAAAATTCAAAAGTAACCATTACTAGCTGGAACCTTATCCGAATACCATCACAATTAGCATCTCTTAAGAAAGGAAGTTGGAGGTCAAGACCATCTTCCCCTGAGCCAGAAGAATCGAAAGATAGTCCGAACCGGTAATAATCAGGGGCCCACCCCACTTGACCAGAAACAAGGGTTAAGTTCAGGTATAATTTCTCAACCAACTTGTCATAATGTAGACTTTATATAGACCTTGTTTTAGTATACATAGTAGTTTAAATTCAAACAATGTATATATGTGTGATAACTTAGACATGCATATGGAATAGTAATAATTGTGAAAAATATTTATTCTTAAGCATCTAGTAGGAAGATCGGTCAAACCGGGCAGATTGGGTGCCTAACACCTTCCCAATTCTATAACCTGACACTTACCTTAAATCTCTGGACTAGACCAACATTTGGGCCTTTTCTCCAGAATTGGGCCCACCCCAGGGTCCTAGGTGCATAATCCTAGGTGTCAAACCCTTTTGAATGATCCTGATCCCCCGTATTAGACCATCATCAAATCCCCATCTCGAATGACAAAATTTATACTCTTGTGAAATAGGCCTCCATGTATCTCCGAGTGGCGATATGGCGGTGTGGGGCCTGTAAGTAAAGCACACATGCCACACCCCTTCCTCTTTAAAAAGGGAAGGAGAGGAAAGAGGATGGAATTGATGCAGAGCCCCTTTTCACAAAGAGGGCGGAGGCATCTCTGGCCACTACCCGCACACCATTGAAGAGAATTTCCACAAACCTTATTAGTGAAATGTACCAAGAGGAGGAGCCCACACACTGCAAAACACCTTGGGAAGGTCCCACTCAATTTACAGATCCATTTCCACACAAAGGGGGCCAATTTAGCCTTCACCGGCTGATGGTCATTAGTCGCTGAACCCCTTACGATGAGTGCACAAGCCAAATTTGGGTTATTTTGCTGTGGAGCCTGGGTCCTCACACCCGTGCACCACAAACCACTCCCAATAGTTGGGACAACCTATTGGGGAATAGATTATTGTATCCAGACACCTTGAGGTGGGCCCATTAGTGCCAAATGACGAATTAATCGATAATGAGTTTTTTATTTTCCCAAGCAACCCTTATTTGACTTATGTGGCTATAAATAGAACCTCTTGGGACAAGGCATTGTTGTTATTGTCGTTGTCCATTCATTTCACTCCTACCAACTCAAGAACAAGGAGGGCAAGAAAGATGAAGAAGAAGGAGAAGGGGAGAAGGGGAGAAAGGGAGAAAGGGAGAAAGGGAGGAGCAAGGGGATCACCTACCAAGCTAAGGTGATCCCTTCTCTCTCTTTAATTGCAATATAGTTACTCTCTCTCTCTCTCTCTCTCTCACTCTCTCTCTCTCTCTCTCTCTCTCTCTTTCTCTCTCTCTCTCTCTCTCTCTCCTATCTCATTCTTAACCAAGGTTAAATTAGGGAAACCCTAACTGAGATCCCTCTTTCTACCTACCTACCTACTCTACTAATTAAGTGGGGGGATTTTGAAATAAGGGACCTAACCTAACTACTCAAACACTCACATTGAGAATGGGAAACCTCATATATGAAAAGCCCTAAATTTGGCAACCCAAAACCCCAGAATTTGGGAATTTTCCCAAATCCTCTATGACCTAATATCCTAACCTAACCGTAGGTTGGGGAAATAATGTCTTACACCTAAACTAAGGTTGGAATGACCACAATTGAGCCTATGGACAATCCCCAATGAAATTCCTACCTAAAATCCCAATTTAGGGAACTAAACTGTAGAATAGTGAATTTGCCCAAATCCTCTACACCCCATCATTCAAACCCAAAATTGGGTTGGGGAAAATGAAATTCAATACATGTATGGGGTTTGGGGTAATCACATTAGTCATTGGTGGTCATGACATGAAACCCAACCGAAATCCCCACAATGTAGGCAAACCTTGACTCCCAAAATGGAAATGGGTGAATCTTGTTAGCCTACGCTATCTAACTCACTAATTTCACTAAACCTAAGCTAAGTGAAGTGTGTGAATGTCCTCTACATGTAAATAAGCCCTATAATCATCAAACCTAACTTGTGATTCATTTAAAGAGAGAAAAAATAGGAAATGGAGCTACAAGAGCCAAACCCCCATGTATCACCCACAACCGGGCACTCAAAAGGACCTACATGGCCTGTGGAACAATTCTGGGCAAAGAAAACCCAGCTTTTGCTCCACCGACTGATGGTTACCAGATCAGCCGGTGAAAAATGGACCATCAGCCGGTGAACCTTGTGGTGGTAAATTTAACCCCTCTCGAATCTATCCACCGGTGAGCATCCACCGTGAACCACCAAGCACATTGTTTTGACCCTCTTTTTGTTTGGTCATTTGAATTATAGGGGGACCTTCCATATGCTTGAACATGAACCAAATACCCCTTTGTTTCCAATAAATAGAACCATGACCACCATTAACTTGTGCCCATCTACTAGCAACCTTATAGAACCTGTCCCATTGTTAGCTTAGGATCATAGTTGGGATATAATCAGGATAATTTAAGGATATAAATTTTAACTTAAATCCCTTTAATTGGTTAGGAACCTAATCTACTTGGCGAGGTACGTGATTAAGGGAATTTAGCAAACAGTTGATTTCGAGTTTTCGAGGTGAGTGCATGTTGTAAATTATTTTATGGAGTGTTTATAACATGTTACTCATACGTGTATTCATGATAGTTGCATGTTAAACTTGTTTATTGATTGAATACTAAATTATGGATATTGATGATATTGTTGTTTATAACTGTAGACGCCCAATTTTGTCACCCTCCTCCAGTTATGATGAAATACGGATCTTGGACGCGATTTCTGACTTCCAATCAACAGAGATGATGATGGACTAAAAAACCCCGAAAACATTCCCCACCTATCTGAAAACCCTCTAACCCCTAAGCAGTAGAGAAGAGAGTCCAAACTTGACTTTTTATATAAGAATGAATCTGGTCAAGATGACCATATAGATGGATAGTGCTCGAAAATACAATTTCGATACGGCACGTCAAAATCAGACTGTCAGATCTCCCACAATTGTCCTCAAAAAATTACATTTTCTTGTATGTATGCCGCACACACTGGCAAACCTGCTGGAAACACGGAAGCATTCCTTACCAACCCAAATACCCCAACTTCATCCCCTACCTAAAAACCCTAGAAACCCTCTTTGCAAGAGAGAAGAGGGTCCAAATTTAACTTTTTATATATGAAGGAATCTGATCAAGATGACCATATGGATAGATAGTTCCCGAAAATATGATTCCGACGATATATGGCACATCAAAATCAGACCATTGGATTTCCCGTAATAATCACCAAAAAATTCCATGATCGCATGCACTGCCCACGCTGGCCAGTAGGCTAGCCCGATTATGACAATATATGGCATGTCAAAATCAGATCGTTGGATTTCCCGTAATCATTGCTAGAAAATTCCATGATCACGCGTGTGTTGCACGCTGGCTAGTAGGCCAGCTCGCACGCATGCTGCGAGTTGGCTGCTGCCCTGCCAGCCATGCCTGCGCCTCTGCCAACCATGCTCGTGCCCCTGCCAGCCTACATGCACGTGCCCCTATTAGCCATGCCCACGCCCCTACGCACATTGCCCGCATATCCCATGTAGTCATGCTAGCCATGCCCCATGCACATCAACCCAACCTTGTGTGCCATCGCTAATGGCCGGGATTGGTGTTCCACTGGCCCGATGAGTGAAGAGATTTCCTCTTCACCCACTTTCGTCCAAAAACCCCTTTTCTAAAAATTTCTCTCCTCCCATTTTACCAAAAATCCCTTCCCTAAAAAATTTTCTCTCCTCACATATTACCAAAAACCCCTTTTCTAAAAATTTCTCTCTTCTCCCATTTGATCAAAAGCCCCTTTTCTAAGAGTTTCTCTCTCCTCCCATTTTATCAAAAACCCCTTTTTACCCATTCTCTCTCCACCTTGTTGGCCTATAAATCCTATAAATACCACCCCTCCTTTAGAATTTATAGACAGAGAGAGACAGACACACAGGCAGACAGACAGAGACCAAGATCAGAACCCCACCCTTAGGAAGTGAAGCTCTACCCTCTCTTATCCTCCCCTCCCCATTTGAGTTTCTTCAGGTCTTCAGAGCAATCTTCTTCAAAGTCCAAAATTTTGTTCGGATCTTCAAAGTGTTCTTTGGGACTTTGAAGTTCTTCAATCCAAATTCGTAGTTCAATCCATTTTTTCCAAAAATAGCATTTTTTTAGCCTCCCCCCTTTTGAATGTTCTTAATATTTACTAGAAATAGAAATCCCTCCCCCCTTGAGGTTCTTCAGGTCTACAAAGAGATCTTTGTCAAGATCCTAAGTTTTACTCGGATCTTCAAAGTGTTTTTTGGGGCTTTGGAGATCTTCAATTCATTTTTAGGTCAATCCATTTATTTTTCAAAAATAGCCTTCCCTAGCCAAAGCTTAGTCCGAGTGCCCTTGGAATCTTTTCCAGCAATAGCCATACCCAGCGGAACCAAAGTGCCACCTCAGCCTGGCCCTCCCATAGCCTATCCATAGCGGAAGCTCTATCGGAGTGTCACCTCATCCGAAGCCCAAAAATAGCCTTCCCTAGCCCAAGCCCTATCCGAATCCAAATCCATAAATAGCCTTCCCTAGTCGAAGTCCTATCCAAATCCAAATTTGGAAATAGCCTTCCTTAGCCAAAGCTCTATCCGAGTGGCCTTGGAATATTTCTAGAAATAGCCTTCCCTAGATGAAGCCCTATCTAAATCCAAATTCATAAATAGCCTTCCCTAGCTGAAGCTCTATCGGAATCCAAATCCAAAAGTAACCATTCCTCGCCGGAACTTTGGCCGAATATCACCCCAATCAACATCTCTCAAGAAAAAAATTTGGAGGTCAAGACCATCTTCCCCTGAGCCAAGAGAATCCAAAAGACAGTCCGAGCCAGTACTAATCAGGAGCCCACCCCTCTTGACTCAAAACAGGGGTTAAGTTCAGGTACAGTTTCTCAACCGAATTGTCATTATGTAGACTTTATATACACCTTGTTTTAGTGTATATAGTCATTTAAATTCAGTCAATGTATATATGTATAATAACTTAGCCATGCATGTGAGTAATAATTATGAAAAATGTTCATTCTTAAGCATCTAGTAGGAAGGCCAGTTGAACTGGGTAGATTGGGTGCCTAGCACCTTCCCAATTCTACAACCTGACGCTTACCCTAGATCTCTGGACCAGACCAATTATCTAGCCCTCTTCTTAGGAAATGGGCCCACCCCAGAGTCCTAGGCCCATAACCCTAGGTGGTGACTCCAAACCCCCAGTTGTATGATCTCAATCCTTGTATTGGACCCTCATCAAACCCCCATCTCAAATGATGAATTTTACAATCTTGTGAAATAGGTCTCCATGTATCTCAGAGAAGCGATACAATGGTATAGGGCCCGCAGGTTAAGCATACACGACACTCCCCTCCCTCATATGAAAGAGAAGAGAGAATAGAATCGATGCAAGTCCTTCCCCCCCACCATCGGAGAAGAGAGATCTTCCATTTCTAGCCACTACCCTCACAGTGGCGACTCCACTGGGGATAAATGTCAAGCTTCTGATATTAGATGCTACCTTTAAATGCAAGAACACTTTTCACCACATTTGTTTGAAAACATGTTTGGTTAACCCTATGTTTGTAATTATATTCACTTACCGCATCATGCATCATGCTCAAAGTGAAATCATTTGGCAAGAGACTCCCTATCATGCCTGCACCCTTGGGGAGGTCAATGCATGTCATCGAGAGTACTCTGAGAGCAAATGGTAGCTGCTTCCTGTACAAGGGTGTGGGGTATTGTTAAACAACGAGGATGTTCGTATTTGTGCCAGCACCCTTGGGGAGGTTCATGCACTTTATGACATTTTGAGATCGAATAATGGTATTCCCGTATTACACTTTTGCACACAATCATTCACGGTTCCACCACCTTGTGGGCAATTGCTTAACCTCATGTGTAGTCATGAGTAATGGGCAAAGAAGTCACCCCTTTGATCTTATACCTATGGGTATATCAAAAGGATCACGTACCTTATGTATATAGATCCTATCAAGGAAGCCTTGTTGGTCCTATTGTATTCACTGCATACTCAACTTCATGTAGAAAATAGATGAAGAAGCTAGGAGCACCACAAGCTAACTATAGAACTTGTTTGCTATCTTGAAAAGGAATGTTCTAACATTATATTCCCATCGTAAAGAATTGCTTTCCTAGGTGGGTTTTAGATAGAAGGTGTCCCTCCCCCTTAAGAAAAATGTCCAAATATGTGATCAGGGGCAATTCCGACAAAATCTCATAAATTCCTGAGAAGTCCCAAGAAAATCAGGAGGAAGGACACCTAGTGAGAAAAAGAGCAAGGAAAGCATGACTTTATTACATGGAATGTCTTATGAGAATATTCTTGACAAGCCATTTGTATGAATCTCCCGCTTATGACATTGAGTGGACTAGGGGCATCAAACCTTATCCAGTTCCTATCATTAAGCGGACTACCTTTGGATGGATCATTGGCTGTTAATCTAGTGAATGTCTGAATAAGGGGTTAGGAATTCGAGAATCCTAAAATAAGCCACTTTTGGTTTAGTCACAATTCCACTCCTCAAATATTCTCCATGGTCCCTTTAGACACGTCAGGGTAATCGGTTGACTCGCCTAAGTCCAGTGTCACCTCCATCGTCTCTTCGAGACTGTCTACTATCAAGTGATTGCAACCCAGTTAGTATGGATCCACCCGAATTTTAATCACCTGAATAGGCATGGGTCCATCCTTTGGAGACCTTGCAAATAGAAATGGTTGAAGTCAAGAGAGAAATAGATCAGATATTACATGCACTCCAGAACCCTCCCAGAGCTGATCCCAGGACTGGGCCGGCATTGGCTATAGGAGATTTGGAATAGAACAGAGCTACGGGTCATCACGGGAACTCTTCTCAAGTTGACTCAGGAGAACTAGAGCAAGTTAGGCCAATCGGTCAAAGAGGATCTTCACCTACCTGTCCAGGTGGTAAACGATGGGCCTATCTAGGGTCCCTCATCCTAGGGTGGTGATTGAAGATGTAGAAGGGGAATTTACGATGCACGTCCGAATGGAACATCTAAAAATCGAGTGAGAAAAGAAAGTTATGGAGCAATTGGAAAAATTAGAAAATATGCTTTGAGTAGGGAACAGTTCAGAAAGCCAAACAGTGGTTTCATATGAAATGAGTTTCTTTTCAGGGGCAAGGATTCTTGAGAAATTCAAGTGGCAGAACTACAGGTTTGATGGGTTAGGAGACCCCAAAGCCCATTTTAAAGTCTTCCTCATGATCATCAAGTTGTGGCAACTTGCAGATAACTAGATGGGAAAAGCCTTCATGTTAACCTTATCAGGACCAGCATTAAGGTGGCTCACCCAGTTGGAGTCATCCCAAACTCAGAATTGGACAACAGTGGTGAAAGCCTTCACCAAGTAGTACTTATACAATACCGAGGTGGATGTAAAATGTCTGGAACTTGAGACATTGAGACAATAGCCTAGAGAAGGATTCATCCCCTTCTTGATGAGGTTTAGGGATAAGGCCACCAAAATGGCAGATCGGCCTTCAGAAGCAAAGCAAGTGGAGATATTGATAGAGAACTTATCAAAGCCTTATTATGATGTCCTCTACTATCCACATTTACAAACTTTCGATGCCCTAATAGCCACCAGCACATGTGTGGAAAATAGAATCCTAAGAGAAGCTCAGTATCAAGGTTCCTCCCAAGATGCAGGGAAGAACACCCAATTCGGACGTGGAAAGGGCCCAAAAACTAATGTGGTGAGTGCAGTTCAATAGTCAGCCTCACTAGCCACTTCTTCACAGCCATTTGTAATATGAGACCTAATTGGCTTGAAACCATTTCTGTAAACCCTAGAACAGAGGACTTCTAGCAATTAGGGTCAATTCATGCAAATTAAAGAAGGAATTTGACTAATTGTACTTAAATTCTATAGTAGGACAAAACTAGAATTTAAATTGGGTTAAAATTGGATTTTTAATGTGTTGATTTGGAAATTTTTCCAAAAATTTAAGCATGGAGTTCAATTGGAGATTGTATGGGACTCTAGTGGATATAACCTAACCACTACAATCGTTAATTGGTGTTTAAGAGGGGGAATTGGTTCAATTGGTTCAATTCTGTTAAAACCCCTAAATTCCCATCTAAATACTAAATTTCTGAAACTGAAATGTAGAGTTACCTAGGCTAGTTAATTTGGACCACAAATGGGTTAATGGCTGGCCTGCTCACATCTACTATATGGGTAGGCTAGTTAGACTTAGAATTAAACCCAGATTTTTGAGTTGCAGTGTTCAGCAGTAGCAGTGGTAGAATTGAATTCTGTAGCAAAAAGGGGAATCGGTGGGTCCTGACCGGCCAGCGGTTGTTGCCCAGCCATCCCATTGATTGGGTGTTTCTGAGTCTGAATGGCCCATGTTTTAGCTGAAATGTACCCTACCCTATATGGGTTATGTCCTTTACCTATTTACCTAAATCAACTCTATGGGTAAGGGTAACTCGAGGGGCTTTTCCAAGACTGTAAATTGGGTTAGTAGATAGGGTTGTTAGGATCATTTTTAGGCTAAGTAGTTTATAAACTGTGCATGTGTGACCTGACCTGCCTGGAAATAATTATGCACAATAAGGGCATGATTTAAGACCCAAATTAGAAAAGAAAATGCTATGAGAGGTGGGGCTGTGAAATGACAATAATACCCCCACCTATGTTTGGAGACTTTATCCAAGTACTTTCTTAAGCTGAGGGCAGTACACATATGTCTAGTAGGGTAAATATAAGTTAACTACTTGTGGGCCCAGCCCAATAGACCCAGAATGGGCCTAATGACTATATGGGTTGAATAGATGACCTACCCAAACCTTGGAAACAGGACTGGAATACTAGCTTGGTCAGCTGGGAAGGAATACTGACCCCCTTATCAAGAGAATATGGATTAATATGGATTCTAGTATGGGGATCCAACTAAGGCCTTAGAAGTAAGATTAGTAAATGATTATTAAAAAAAACTTAATTCAATATAAATTGATTAATTAGGAACCTGAAATGTACTCGGTAAGGATACGCATGATCAGGAATTCAATAAAGGACACTAGATTTGGGAATTCAGGTGAGTGGGTGATTGTTTTATTTTATGGAGTGTTTCAATATATTTTTGTTTGCATGCTCATGTGGAATGTGGATGATTACCATGTTTTGAGATTTATTTTATATATTTATATATTCATATGTTGCATGATTTTACTGACTTTGATGTGATCGAAGTTTTGTGGAAGTGTAGTACGATAGCTGTGTAGTGATGTTTATAATATTGGCAGTCTAAGGCAAGGTGTGGCCAAGCTGTGGGTTTAAAGGTCAGTGTTATAGTTATGGCCATAGATGTGTAATGGATGTTATGGATGCTATGGATGCATGTAGATGCATATGGTTAGGCTCACATCCCAATGCTATAATCCCTAGTCAATAGGGGTTTAAGTATTGTCTAATCGCACTCGGTGGTATGTCATGTAGGACTAGTACCCCCAGATACGACGTATTGTATCTTAAGGGGGAACCACATGGTATGATGTACTTTACGCATGGCTGTCGGACACATGGGGGACCGAGGCTCTGACCGGGACTGAATGGCTCCTACTTACAACTAGCTTGTATTCCTGAGGCCTAACGTACTAGGTAGGGAATGCCACCTATATTACTTATAGCACTTATACCCATAGGGATTGAGACTTAGTAATTAGAATGGATATAGAATAATAAATGAATCATGTGGATCTTGCATCTGGAGATTGTGATATTATTGTTTGTATTGCATCATGATGTTGTGTGTGCTTGCATGTTCACCCCTCATTGGTCTTGTTAAGCTCACCCCACATTGATTACTCTTTTTAGAGGGCAGAATCTGAGCTGGAGTTGATCAAGAGACTCAGTAAGGGTTATGAGGTTGTGTCTGTGTAACATCATATGGAGGACTGAGATTTCTTTTACTTTTAAGAATCTATTATTACACTTGTAAAGTGTATCTATTTATGGTAATTGTGTGTTGTGAACAAATTGAGCCTACAATTATTATTTATCATGTAGATTTGATCACCATGGGTATGTAAATTATGAATTTCCCTTATATGCATACTATGATTTGGTAAAAGGCATTGTACTTGTGTAAGGTCATCTCTACATGAGATCTAGGTGGTTCAGGCTGACTGGTACAGTAAGGTATCAAGTGCTACATACCTTGGCTTAGAAAAGCAGGGTGTGACAAGTAAGCCCTTATTAATAATCACCCATAATACCACTACATCGAATCTAATATCGTATGTAGGACATACCCAACACCAAATCTAACATTATGTGCGGGTTTGTCAAGTCATTGGCATTCCCACCACCTCAATCACCGAAAATCGTCCCCAACCTCAGACCATCGGATGATAGGATTAGCTAATACATAAACCCTTATTGGCAATGGTTGTAGCACCAGGGTGGTTATCCTAGCACAATGTATTCTAACATGCCATATTTCATATCATAGTCATAGTCATACCCACACCATCATACCATTATGCAATATCACATTCACCAACTAGAACAAGTTTATAATATGCAATGCATCATGTTACAAACAACAATATCATTAATATCCAAAATTTAGTATTCAATCAGTAAAAAAGTTTGACATGCAACTACCATGAGTACACACATCGGTAACATGTTATAAACACTCTATAAAATAATTCATAATAACCACTCATCTGGAAAACCCAACATCAACTGTTTGCTAAATTCCCATAATCACTTAACTTGCCGAGCAGATTAGGCTCCTAACAAATTAAAGAGATTTAAGTTAACATTTATATCCTTAAATTATCCTCATTATATTCCAACTATGATCCTAATCCAACACTAGGACATAGATTTTGTAAGGTCGCTAGTAGATGGGCACCGGTTGATGGTACTCTCATGCCACGTAGGTTTACCACTTGATGGTTCTATTTATTGGAAACAAAGAGGTTTTTGATCAATGCTCAAGCATAGGGAAGGCGTTTCCTATGAACAATCAAAAATAGGGTCAAAATAATGTACTTGGTGGTTCACCAGTGGAGGCATCCATCGGTGAGTTCACCGGTGGATAGATCCAAGAGGGGTGAAAATATCAAATTCACCAGCACAAGGTTCACCGGCTGATGGTCCATTTTTCACTGGCTGATCTGGTGACCATCAGCCGGTGAAGCAAAAACTAGGTTTTTCTTGCCCAGAATTGCTCTACTGGGCACGTAGGTCCTTTTGAGTGCCCAATTGTGTGTGATTCCATGGGGGTTTGTCTATTGCTGCTCCATTTTCTATTTTATCCCTCTTTAAATGGGTTACAAGTTAGGTTTGATGGTTACGGGGCTGATTTATATGTAGCGGACACTCACACTTCACTTAGCTTAGGTTTAGTGAAATTAGTGAGTTAGATAGGATAGCTAACAAGATTCACCCAGTTTCCATTTTGGGAGTCTAGGTTAACCTACATTGTGGGGATTTCGGTTGGGTTTTATGTCATGACCACCAATGACTAATGTGATCACCACAAACCCCTATACATGTATTGAATTTCATTTTCCCTAACCCAATTTTGGGTTTGAATGGTGGGGTGTAGAGGATTTGGGCAAATTCACTATTCTAGTGTTTAGTTGCTCAAATTGGGATTTTACTTAGGGATTGGGATTGTCCATAGGCTCAATTTTAGTCATTCCAACCTTTTTTAGGTGTAAGACATTATTTTCTCAACCTAAGGTTAGATTAGGATATTAGGTCATAGAGGATTTGGAAAAATTCCCAAGTTCTAGGGTTTTGGATTGTCAAATTTGGGGCTTTTCATATGGGAGGTTTCCCACACTCAATGTGAGTGCTTGAATTGTTAGGTTAGGTCCCTTACATCAAAATCCCCCCACTTAATTAGTAGAGTAGGTAGGTAGGAAGAGGGATTTTGGTTAAGGTTTCCCCAACCTAGCCTAGGTTAAGAATGGGATAGGAGAGAGAGAGAGAGAGAGAGAGAGAGAGAGAGAGAGAGAGAGAGAGAGAGAGAGAGATAACTATATTGCATTTAAAAAGAGAGAAGAACTCACCTTAGCTTGGTAGGTGATCCCCTTGCTCCTCCCTTTCTCCCCTTCTCCCCTTCTGCTTCTTCTTTGTCTTCCTTGCTCTCCTTGCTCTTGAGTTGATAGGCATGAAATGAATGGACAAGAGGTTCTATTTGTAGCCACTTAAGTCACATAAGGGTTGTTTGGAAAAATAATGAGTTTTCACTCATTACTGGTTAATTTGTCATTTGACACTAATGGGCCCACCTCGGGGTGTCCGGATATAATAATCTATTCCCCAATAGGTTGTCCTAACTATTGTAGTGGTTTGAGGTGCACGGGTGTGAGGACCCGGGCCCCATGGTAAAATAGCCCAAATCTGACTAATGCACTCATCGTAGGGTGTTCACCGGCTGTTGACCATCAGTCGGTGACCATCAGCCGATGAAGGTTGAATTGGCCTCTTTTGTGTGGAAATGGATCCTTAAGTTGAGTGGGACCTTCCCAAGGTATTTTCAGTGTGTGGGCTCCACCTCTTAGTACATTTCACTAATAAGGTTCGAGGAAATTCTCTTCAATGGTAAAGTACATACCCAAACTCGTTCAATGGTTTGTAGTCCTTTTTATGCAATGAGTCAGGTAAATCCACAAGTTACTAGTGATTGTCACCTGGGTTGCATTACCTATGTTTAAAAATTTGAATTTGTTCGTTTTGGGCACAGGTATAATAAGTTTATGTTAAACCAAAACATGGGGTATAAACAAATGTACAGAGAGAGTGGGATAAAAATGGTACCTTCTTTAGCTCAGTTCAATCATGATCGAAGTGCCCCATCTTTTGAAAATTGTAGATTAACCTTAGATAAATCATTCTTTCCTCCATGTTTGTCTCTTTTGTATTTTGTAGGCTTGCCCTCTTTCCTAGGATGTCCTATCCTTTGTGCTTGAGCTTGCGCTTAAACTCACGCTTGCCTCCTTAGGTGACTAGGGCCATTACACGATTCATCTCTTAGAGCTTCGCCTCAAGTCCACATTTTGTGTAACGTCAGAAAAATTCTTAATGCCATCATTCTGAGTGAGAATGAGCTTTATGGTGCTCTAGAAATCGGGTAGTGTCCTATAGCTTGAACCTGCTACTCATTAGTATTGGTGGTCCCAGCATCTTTCAGCTTTCAAATCTTGTACTTAATTATCCTAAAGTCTTCTGACATAGTTTGCTTAGGGTCCATCTTATACATCTCAAACTCAAGGTTATAACCCTTAACCTTATAGTAGATGTATCTCCGAAGTTAACTTTCAATTGGTCTCACATAGACTTAGCCATGGTGTATTTTACATAATCACCATTCAGATCATCGTGCATAGGGTTTAACATAATAAAGTGTGCACTATGATCTTTTTTCACCCACTAATTATAGGCTTCCATATCACGATGGCACTGAGTGATAGTAACCTTCGTAGGTTTTTCCATAGTAGTGGTCAAATACTCAAGGTAATTTTTCTCATCAAGCAAATATTGTATCTTTCGATGTCACATGTTATAGTTGGGTCCAGTCAGTTTGTCACCCTTGGTGAGGTTCGCTACAACATGATTTGTGGCCATATCACTACATAGAACAATGTGCAAGGTAAACATTAGGTACACATCACTAATTTCTTCCAGAAATTGTGATTAAAATCACTGGTTACTACACACAGTGAGATAAAAAATTTCGCTAGGCTCATAATCAAATCTCACATGTGTGGGTTAGGGACATATAATTTTAATCAATTTCGAACGAATATAAGGAGAATTAAGTACCTCTAATCCACAAAATTATGTCATAAAAACAGATGTGCATCAGTCCCTCATAGGAACCCCATCAGTACTTAAAATGGCATGGCATGGCAGTGTAAGCATACAATATATAGTGCGAGGTGCTTTCCCTTTACAAAGCTCTTCCAAAAATTTAATTACATTATCCCAAATAATAATTACAATATTTAAAAAGTCTTACTACATCAGTCTATTGGGTAAGGAGCGCTGCACTTTACATCATGCATGAAGACTACCTCTAACGCACATACATAAGAACATGCCCACATAAATAAAATACTAATTATGATCTCAAACCCAAACGAGAATAAACAAACATGGGTCAGTAGGTGAAAATCGACCACAAATCCCAATAAGTGGAGTGAGTCAAAAGTAATTACCGCCATGGGAGGGTATGATGATTTTCTAATTCACACACACACACACACATGTTAAAACACATTCAAAAGCAATAATATATATGAGCCAAATGTTACGAGTTCAAGTTATGCTAATGATCCATATTTTGTATAGCTCATAAACATAGTCCATAAGATAATCAGTATCAGAATAGTCATCCATAACATAACGCATGTCTTCATGATCAAACACATAGTATGAATCCCACCACCAAATATGACTTAAGACATTAAGGGGTAAAAAAGTAATTTTGAATACGGTTACACAAACACCAATCTTAAAAAAAATAATTCCAAACCACGATGGAAAAAACATTAGACCAGAAGCTCAATTTTATTATGGCTACCATCTCTAAATCCCATGAATTAAATCATAATGGAAAAATAGTAAATTTATTTTATTTTATTTTTTAGAAAAACAGATACTACAGACCTTCTTCTTCCGCCCTTTCAATCTTACATATCAGACCTAATCATAATCAGCTATTGTCGCTCAAGACTAGCAGCTTGACACACAGACAGGGAAGGCAACCCCCAAGGGGTGCATGAGTAGCATGAGTAGAGAGCCTGCAAGCCGATTGCTTGCTATTGCTACAGCACGCAAGTAGAACGAGATAGAGGTTTTGGAGCTGTCATGGCATACAGCCTGCGCTCGGGACTCACGACAAATAAATTGGAGCTTTGGGTATCACGTAAGTCGCGCAAGTGGCAATCACAATGGCTGGATTGGGTGCAAGACAAGAATACCATAATGTTTGATTTTTTTTTTTTTTTTAATTAATTCAAACCACTGTTCAAGAAACTATTGCAAAAGTTGTTTTGTTGTAGTCTTTTTTTTTTTTTTTAATATACATAATAAGGAAACAACATAACAAATTCATTATGACTTAGACCTCAAAAGTAAAATTAACTATTGTTCACAATAGTTTCAATAGAAAATGATTCCAGTTCTTTTTTTTTTTTTTTTTTTAATATCAGTAAACCAGTAAGTTATGATGAGTTATTTAAGAACTGTACTCATCAGTGATCATGTACAAGGTCACGGGATCAAGGAACGAAAAGGTCGCGGCCATGCACGATAAGCGACATCATCGATAAGATACAACCAATAACTCAGGTTTTGATGTCAATATAAAATGGAAAGAAAATAGAGGATCAAGGATTACCTCGATGTAGCTTTCTTTGCAATACAATGGATCTGGTTGCAACACACGATTATCTGCAAAAACAACAAAGAATGAAAGATTGCGATGATCTCACTGGGCAAAGTTTCATCATCCAAATTCAAGGATTGTAATGGAGATTCTTGGAGAGACACTCTCAATTGGGAGAGATAGAAGAGAATAGGGAGAAAGAGAGCGTTTGAGAATAGCTCCAAAACCCTGCTTTCTTGTAGCCAAACCTTTTATTTATACAAATTTGACCAGCTAAGGTTCCTAATTCTAGTGGATCTATAATTACTGACCCAGGAACGAATTAAGATCCAATCCAACCAAGTTTGATTAACAGGGATAATAATGCAAGATTGTGAGTGTGATTAGATAAAAACCTAAACCTCCTTGATTTTAGGGTTTGTATCCCTCATCCTAGGCTATTAAAGAGAGTTTTTTCGAATCTGGGACTTCCCCTATTCAGAATTTTGCATTCAAGCCATCAAGCTTAGAGAAAATACCTTTGAGAAATAAAAAATAGGACCTTAAATAGGTGAAGATGGAATTCAAAACTGACTTTATTAAAATTGAACATTCTGTTAAGGATAGACGTGGTGCTTTCCATGAGGCTGATTAATGCTGCATTCTCTCTAAAATGAGCAAGGGGCATTTATTTTTGGTGTGCTGATTTAACAAAGTTAATATGCATTTCTTTTATTTTAAGATGATAAAAAATTTGCCTCTTCCTATTAGCTGGGACATATTTGCTAAATAAGATTTTACTTTGGTCAAAGTTGGTATTTTGGCTAGCCAAACTTCAAAAAAGCTCTAAGATGACTTGAATGGCAAAGATATCATCCATTTTGGCCCTACAAAAGATGAAGGATCATCTACGAATAAAAGATGAGTGATTCTGGGCGCCACGTGCAATTTTAATATCCTTACAAAATTTAGATCTTGAAAACATCCTAAAATATGTTAAAATCCTTCCATGGCAAGATGAAAAAGTTAAGGGCTTAAAGGATAACATTAGAAAATGCCCCTAGAAACCTCGAAATGGTTAAAACTTGACGCTTTGAGTTTGATTTGAATGTCTCTTGCTACATTTAATAAAGTGGAAGATCTCCTAGAAAATAATGATATAGTTCGAAATTTGACGACCTTAAAGAAAGTTAGTTAAAAAGGAGATATAAACGAGGATTGATGATATGTAAACATCGAACTAAAAGGTTGAAGATGGCACAGGCTGATAGGTCAAAAGGTTGAAGATGGCACAGGCTGATAGGTCAAAAGTCCTCAAGCTTAGCTACAAAGTTTTTCTTAGGGAGTCAGGCAAGGAGAGTGCGTTTGATTCCTTTAAGGAGAGATAAAAAAGAAAAAAAAAAATGGAAAAGATCATAAATAAAGTTAACCACATCATTATTAACAAAGTCCCAACCCCTGTGTAAAATTATGGCTTGGATACCATCTTGACCTGGTGACTTAAAAACCCCAATACTATAAACCGATTCCTTCATTTCTAATTATGTGGCCAGTTATGACCCATATAAATCGTTAACCATCCAACTGCCAAATGAGAACAAACTATTTATTTATTTATCTTTTTTTTTTGGTAACACAAATGACAAGAAACTCTATAATTACTAATTTCAAAATGAATGTTCCATTTGACCGTTTATATAGAAGCTTCACCAAATGATCACTACACTAAATAACCCTAAATTTTGAACTGTGTCGGCATGGACAATAATCTCAGAATAATTGTATTTTACTTTATCTCGACTAGATGATGAGTATAATCTATGTAACCTTGGTTATTACATGAATTACATGAACCAATCAGTAATTTATGAATAAGGGAAGAATCTACAGGGGAAAGGTCTTCTTTTATTTATTGATTGTCACATAAGCCACCTCATGTTGTTATGCAGAATGCATCTCACATGTGAAATCTACTAACCCAGAAAAAAAATTCTTTTAAAAATGTCGGATTACATAGGTAAAATAACTAATTTAGTTCCTAAGAAGGAATAAGGACAATTCTCTAAATATATTTCTACTTTTCTACATTATGGGACTAAACAATATTTCCACCTACATGATCGGACTACTAAAAATTTCCACCTTCCTAGTATAGTTGGAAAATCAGGTATTTTAGATTCCATTCGCCTTTCAGAAAAATGAAAAGAAAGTATATATAATTGAATTTTGAGTTTATAACATTACAAATATGTTCAATAATATAAGTGAATTAGTAAACTAGAGTCGCCAATTTTTAATGACTCGGCTAAACGTACAATCTTATTTGACTTTGACGAGTCATGATCGAGACCTGTCATTTTTACCCTGGCCGAGTTTACATGACTCTTGACTAGGTTTTCAGAATTTACTCGAGTGACTTGACCTAGTAAAACCTGATTTTCTAGCTATGCTTCTAGTTGATACTCTCTCTCTCTCTCTCTCTTGATCAACTTGGGCTTAAATTGAGGCTTCAAGTGACATTTCCAGTGAGTCCGGCCCATGGAGAATCCTAAGAAAATATACTTGTATGGTCAATGGTTGAATCAGCTTGCCCTTAGGTGGAGATAACATATAAACTCAAAATTACTCGAGAATTGGACAGATCTCAACCAACCCAAACCGGAATATATGAAGATCAGCCTCCCAATGCTAAGGCACTTGTCGGAGCAGATTGTGATGTAGCTCTATGGACATAATCATGGATTCTAGTAGTCCTAGTGCCACTATACTTATGTCCAAGGTCCACTTCCTTAATGTCTCATCCAAGGAGCTCATGACTTATCCTACAGTTATCACAAGCAAAGAAAAGATGTCATGATTTTTCAAAGCATTGCTCATTAACTACTGACACAACCAAACCTTTACCATTGTTGCATCAAGTTTTTTTTTTTTTTTTTTTTTTTTTTTTTTTGACTGATCAAGGATGGGGAATAAAATGACCTTGATAAAATGGTGTCGGGTGGTATTTTTTTTAGGAGGACAGAATCCTGGATAAGAATTGAAAGGACCACAGGTGAATGACAGATACTTAATGGCCTTGCATGCCAAATGGTGATTCTTGGGGGATAGAATTCTGGATAAGAATTGATGGACCAATAGGCAAATGATAGATACCTACTTGCCTTGTATGCCATATGACGATTCTTGGGGGACACAAACTATGATGATCTTTTAAGATACCTTGATTATTAATTTAGGAACTAATTTATTGCCTTAAAATGGTTGGGACCGCACTTCAACATTTCAAGTTGCCTACGTATCCTTCGAGAGGAATCAGGTCTGATGTAGTTTGGGTTATTCACCCTTTCAGACATAATATTTTTTGAGTTGATCCATGTTGACCAGTCTGGGTATTTCTTCACTGTTGTGGTCTATGAGTTTCATAGCTTTGCCTTGTAGAATTTCTTTGAAAGTCAATGGGCTACACCAGTTGGGCCTGAATTTTCCTCTTGGGTCATGAATTGGGGCTCTTTGTTCTCAAAGAACAAGTTCACCTTCCTTTATGCAGTGGGGCTTCATATTCTTGATAAAGGCTTGGGCCATTCTCAATTGATATTTCTTCAGATTATCCATGGCTTTCATGTGCCTTTCATCGAGAAAATTGAGCTCGTCATGTCTGGCCTTCAGCCACTCTCTTTCTGGTAGCTGACTATCAAAGAGCACCCTTAGGGATAGTATCAGGATTTTCACAGGTAGAACCGCCTCAACCCCATATACCAAAGAGAAAGGGATTGCCCTGGTCAAGGATCATATAGGAGTCTGATATACCCATAAGGCAAGGGGTAATTTATCGGCCCAATCCTTGTGTGTTTCTTCCATTTTCTACGGGATGACTTTCATGTTTTTGTTGGCTGCTTCTACTGCCCTATTAGTCTGTGGCCTGTAAGTGGTAGAACGATGCCTTCTGATATCGAACTTTGTACAGATTTTCTTACCCTAAAAATGGGATCGTTGATCTGATATCAATTCTTGACGTACTCCATATCGAAAAATGATATTTACTTGGATGAATTTGGCCACCTTAGTAAACGTGAGGACCACATAGGATTGAGCTTCTATCCACTTGGTGAAATAATCAATGCTCGTGACAATTGGATGCTTTGGGGTTGATCTTTCTAATGACATTGATGCCTCAAGTGGAGAATGGCCAAGGTGAACTGAGCGAGTGCAACTCTGTTGACGGGATATGTATAATGATAGCGAATTTCTGACACTTGTGGCATTTCTTGACAAAGCCCACGCAATCTGCTTCCATTGTATTCCAGTAATATCCTAGCCTGAGGATCTTCTTAGATAGCATCTTGGCATTCATGTGGGGTCCACAAAGACCTTGATGAATTTCCTCCATGATTGTTGCTGCTTATTCTTCATCCACACACAACAACAGTATTCCGTCGTAGGATCTCTTGTATAATAAATCCTCTTGAAAAATGAATTGGGTGATATATCTTCTCAGAAACTTCTTTTCTTTGTCAGTTGCTTCAACTGGGTACTTCCTCTCTCTGATGAAATCCACTATGAGAGCAAACCAAGACCATCCATTCACAGTGAGAAAGTTCACAAAATTCTTATAAATAGGCCTGCTTCTTTGTTCTACCAAGAATTGTTGGACCCTAGCTATAAAGTTGCATTCTACCATGGAAGTCAAGGTTGCAAGGGCATCAACAAACCTGTTGTTATCCCTCTGGAAGTATTCGAATGAGATCTTCTCAAAGTGTCCAATCACCTCTTCCAGATGTTCTTGATATGGCTTCAACTTTTGATTTCTAGTCTTTCATTTTCCCTTTGTCTGGCAGATGACGATGGATGAATCACTGTAAACTTTGATCCTTTTCACTCCAATAGTGAAAGCAGTTTTGAGCCCCAAAGCACATGCTTTATATTCGACACTATTGTAAGTACAAGGAAAAAATCGAGGTGGAATGATGAAGACAAATAAAGGCCGTGAGGAGTAACAAACAATATTCCTACACCACATCCCTTCTGATTGGCTACTCCATCAAAGAATAACTACCATTCAGTAATTGTATCTTTTTCCTCTATTACGGTGATTCCTTCATCGAGAAAGGCATCACCCAAGGATCTTCCATTTATATGGGGTGGGCAGCCAAATGATCAGCTATGGCCTACCCCTTGATAGATTTCTAAGTAACATACGTGATGTCAAACTCTGATAGTAAAAGTAGCCAACGGGCCATCCTTTCGGTTAGAGCTGATTTCTCAAAGAGGTATTTGATAGGATCCATCCTTGGAATCAAGTGCACTGGATAGGAAACCATGTAGTGTCGCAACCTTTTCGTTGCCCAAATCAACGCAGCACAAGTTCTTCCCAAAGATGTATATCGTGTCTCATATTCTAGGAACTTCTTGCTGAAGTAATAAATGGCATGCTCTACCCCTTCTTTTGTCTCCTTCTTTGCTAGCAAAGAGCCCATGGAATATTATCCCACAGATAAGTACAAGAGAAGTGGTTCTCCTTCCATAGGCGGTGTCAATACTAGTGGGTTCATAAGGCATCCCTTGATTTTATCAAAAGCTTGTTGACATTGGTCATTCCATTCTGTGGGCTGATCCTTCTTCAGCAGCTTGAGAATTGATTCACATATTGTAGTCAACTGAGCTATGAATATGCTACTATACTGGATGTGACCCAGAAATCCTCGTATTTGCTTCTCAGTCTGAGGTGTGGGCATTTCTTGAATTGCTTTGATCTTGATAGGGTCGACATCAATTCCTCTTTCACTCACCAAGAAAATTAACAACTTTCCTACTGTTGCCCCAAATACACATTTTTGAGGATTCAACTTCAGTTGATACTTCTTGATTCTTTCAAAGAAATGCCTTAACGCAGGAATATGCCCCTGCCTATCTTTTGACTTTACTATCATATCATCCACATAGACTTTCACATCTTTGTTTATCATGTCATGCAATATGGTCGTGGCTGCTTTTTGATAAGTTGCCCTGGCATTCTTCAGTCCAAAAGGTATCACCTTATAACAATAGGTTTCCCACGGAGTGGTGAAGGCTGTCTTCTCACGATTTTCTAGGTGCATGCTTATTTGGTTGTATCCCGAGAATCCATTCATAAATGATAACAAAGCATGCCCTGTCATATTATCCACCAATACATCGATGTGAGATAATGGGAAGTCATCTTTAGGGCTCACTTTGTTAATATCTTAAAAGTCCATGCACATTCGTACCTTGCCATCTTTCTTTGGTACTGGTACAATATTGGCCAACCATTTGGGGTACTTCACCACTTGTAGAAACTCTGCATTCCACTGCTTTACAACCTCTTCTCTGATCTTTTCACTCCATTCAGGCCGCATTCTTTGGAGCTTCTCCCCCAGGGTTAGTCGACAATTGATGCTGCATGATGTTAGGGTCGATTTCAGGCATATCCTCATAAGACCAAGCGAAGACCTCAATGAATTCCTTTAGAAGACTAATCATCTCTTCTACTTCTTCGTCATCAAGGGTAGTGCCAATTTTTACCTCTCAAAGGCAATGGTTGGTTCCTAGATTAATAATCCGAGTATCCTTATGGATGGGTTGGGATTTCTTTGGTTTGTATTGTTTTATTAACTCTTGATATTTATTAAGATCATCATCAGAAAAAGGAGGAAAGTCATACTTGAAATAAAAAATTTCATTCATGAAAGAAGGAGTAACAGACTTGACATACATGGACTCTGGACTCGCCTTGAGAGGGGAGGCCGACAAGAAATCATAAACAATAGACTCAACTACTGACTTGATGATTGACTCAATGATGGACTTGGCACGACTTGATGCTTTTATCAGTGGTATGCAGGTTGGTTGACTAGGTAGCATGATTAAACTTGAAGTCTTCTCCAATGCTAGTCCAATTCAAGAGTGGTTCGATGGCTCGATGGATGAGGAGACATGGCAAAGGGCCTTCTTCTCTTTCTGAGAAAGCTGCTGCTATTTCTTCAATGGTGCAATGGTCATTATGGATAGGTACATGCTTCTTCATAAATACCAGTTGATCAACCTTATGCTCTCAGAAGCCGAACTTTCTGAGGGGTGAGGATTGGTGAAGGCTGCTTAATCTTCTTTCTATAAAGTCCAACTTTTCAAGCCTACTGATTAGGGCCATCTTACTGCCTCGGTCACATCTCTTCTTGTTGTATTTGATTCTGGCACACTGCATGCAGACCATCATTCTTTGTGCTCTTCTTTGCTTTGCATATATACTCCTTCGTCTAAAAGGCCTAGGCTTGAGCTCATGTAGTTCTTGAGATCTTAATTTTTACGAAAATGAACAGATGTGGTTCTTTAGATTGGTGCGAAGTTGTAAACTCTAGCTGAGTCTTATCTTCTTTTCCCATTCTCTCTTCAGAAGTACCCGTGGGTTGGGGCCTCCTTTGACTGGATTATTATTGTGGGATTGTTTAAGGAGAACCCATCTTCAATCAGTGCTACATCCACTATTCCAGTGATGTAACTATCATTTTCTCTGTCCTTGATGTGTAACTGTTCCAGCTCAATTTCTATTGGAACCTCCTCTTAAGGTGTGTTTGACTGAATCAAAGACATAGGGTCATTCTCCTAACTTTCCCCCTGAAATTTACTGACTCTACTGATGAAGTTATTTCTAGAGATTCTGGCAATGTAAGTATATCCTTTCAGTTGTACCCGCCAATCCATCCTTCTATTGGATTTGATGGATTGTCTACCGACCCCTAGGATTGGGAATGATATGAGGATGATGAAAGGGGTGATATGAAGCAGATGCGATGTAGGAGATAGGGTATTCTGATGAAGATAGTGGATGATAGGATAATGACGGGGTTCATGCTCTTTGATGGTATGGTGACAGGGAAGATAATGGCAAAGGTGGATGGTATGACATGGTGGATTCCTCTTCTAGGGTCGATGATGAAGGAGGGAAGGTGGGCATCTGATCCTCATCTTCTGACTCTTCTCCTAATGGTTCTTCTTTCCTAGGGTTTTCTTGACCTTGGTCCTACCTCCCATGACATTTAAGTGATCTCTTTGAGCTCATGGCTTGATGAGTTGAGTGGGATCACTTTCTGTTGATTCATCCTTCAATACACTGACCATTGTATGATCAGGAAGTGGGTTGGTAATACCATTGGGAGGATGTTTGGCCTCGACTTCAATGGTCCCTTTGTCTATCAAATCTTGAACTGCATGCTGTAAAGTTAGGCATCTTTTAGTAGTATGTCCCTTCTGAGCATGGTATGCATAATACTCACAATCTTTGTACCAAGGCAGGGGAGGGAAGTTGATTACTCTTGGGGCCACTATCCCTAGCAATCCTTTTTTCTTTAGCTTCTCATACACTACTGTCACTGGCATTCCCAAATTAGAAAATTGTCTTCTTGGGCGAGGAACTTTCTGGGAAGGAGGATTGAATCATATTACAAATGGCTGTGAAAGTGAAGTGGTCACAGATGATATTGACTATTAGACTACACCCATCAGATTGGTTTAAGGATTCTTATCTAGCCCACCCTTGGCATTCTTCCCTATGTCTTGATATTGTGCATCCCTTAGGATCTTGTTCTCAACACGTGTCCCGGTGGCTATTAGGGCATCAAAAGTCTGTAGATGTTGATAGTAGAGAACATCATAATAAGGCTTTGACAAGTTCTTAATCAATATTTCTACTTGCTTTACTTCAGAAGGTCGATCTGCAATCTTGGTGGCCTTGTTCCTGAACATTGTTAAGAAAGCGGTAAACCCTTCCCTAGGTTGCTGTCTCAAGGTCTTGAGCTCTCGACGTTCCTTATCTACTTCAAAGTTATGGGGATACTGTTTAGTGACGACTTTTACTACTGTCCCCTAATTTTGTGTCCGTGTGGATTCCAACTACATGAGCCACCTTAGTTCGAATCCTGATAATGTTGACATGAATACCTGCCTCATCTGATTGTTAGCAATTTGCCACATCTTCATGATACTAAGGAATACCTCCAAACGAGCCTTAAGATCCCTTGACCTATCAAATTTGTTGGTTTGATACTTGAAATTTTTAGGGATTCTTGCCCCGGAAAAGAAACTCATCTCATCAGAATCTACTGTTTGAGTCTCCTGAGTTTTCCCTACTCGAATCGTATCCTTAATCTTCTCTAATTGTTCTCTCATTTTCCTTTCCCTCTCTATCTCTGAAGGTTCCTTTTGAACATGTGCCACAAATTCCTCTTTTTTATTATTAATTATAGCCGAAGGGGGATCCCTGAAAGAAGTCCCTTGATGACTTGTAGGCCTAGTTGGTTGTGGCTCTGCTGGAAGAGGAGTTGTGTTAGCACCGAGATCTGTCTTGGGTAGGTTCCATAACAAGTGCAACACTTGAGCTAATCCATTCTTGACTCCAGCAACTTCAGCTTGAAATGTCTCTACTAGGTGGACCCACGCTTGTTCCAGTGTTTCCATATTGGGTGGATCCATGTGAACTGGATTGTAATCACTTGGTGGTAGACAATCTTAGAGAGATGATGGAGGTGATAATAGACTTAAGTGAGTCAACCGATTACTCTGACGTGTCCAAATGAACTGCAGAGAATACTTGAGGTGTGGAATTATGCCTGAACCAAAAGTGGTTTATTTTAGGATTCTTAAATTCCCAACCCCTTGTTCACACATTCACTAGATTAACAACCAATAATCCTTCCAAAGTTAGTCCACTTGGTGGTAGGGAGTGGATAGGGGTTAATGCCCCTAGTCCACTCAATGCCATAAGTGGGAGATACACACAAATGGCTTGACCAGAACATCCCTATTAATACATTCTTTGCCAATAAAGTCATGCTTTCCTTAATCTTATCCCACTAGGTGACCTTCCTCTTAGTTTCTTTGGGTCTCTTGGATAATTCAGCATCTTGCGGGGCTTCGACAGAAGTTAGTCTGGATCGCATATGCCAAATCATCCAAATTTAATTTCTAAGGAGGAAGGACACCTTTTTATCCAAAACCCACTCAGGAGAGCATTTCTTTACGACTAGAATATATCATAGGAAAATTATTTTTAAGACCGCAAACAGATTCTACAGTTAGCTTGTGGCGCTCCTAGCATCTTTATCAATTTTCTATATGATGCGAGCGTACGGTGGATGGAATAGGATTGACAAGGCTTCCTTGGCAGGTTCTATATACGCAAGGTACGTGTTCCATTTGATATACCTGTAGGTATGAGATCAAGGGGGTGACTTCCTTGCCCATTACTCTGGACTACACATGAGGTTAAGTAATTGGCCATGGGGTGGTGGAACTGTGAGTGATTATGTGTATAAGTGTAATGTAGGGTAACCATCATTCAATCTCAAAATGCCATAAAGTGTATGGACCTCCCCGAGGGTACTGGCACAATTATGAACATCTTCGGCATTTGATGATGTATTCAATCTCAGAATGTCATAAAGTGCGTGGACCTCACCGAGGGTGCTAGCATAAATACAACATCCTCGCCATTTGATGATACTTTCCACTCTTGTACAGGAAGTGGCTATCATTTGCCAAAAATGGGTTTTGGTGTCAAGTGGGTGAAGGGGAAATCTCTTCACCTACTAGGCCAGTGGAAAACCAATCCCAACCATTGATGGCAGTGCCTAAGATTGGGTTGAAGTGCACGGGGCATGGTCAGATGGGGGGCAGGCAATGTGTACAAAGTGTGCGGGTAATGGCATTGATGTGTGGTGCATGACATTGGTGTGCGGCATAGGTGTGTAGCACATGGCATGCGGGGCAGCACGCATATGGGCACGAGTAGGGCAGCAAGCAAGGCTATGGCTAGAGGGGACTCGAGCTATAATCAGAGGGGGCTCAGGCTATGACTAGAGGGGGCTTGAGCTATGACTTGAGGGGGCTTGAGCTATGACTTGAGGGGGCTTGGGCTATGACCAGAGGGGGCTCAGGCTATGACTAGAGGGGGCTTGGGTGACCAGAGGGGGCTCAGGCTATGACCAGAGGGGGCTCACGCATGCGGCTATGTGGGCTGGCCTGCTGGCTAGCATCTGTAGCATGCGAGTGATCATGGATTTTTCTGTGATGATTACGAGAGATCTAATGGTCGGATCTTAACGTGTCATATATCATCGTAATCATATTTTCTAGTACTATCCATCTTTGCAGTCATCTTGAGAGATTCCTTCATATATATAAAGTCAAAATTTAACACTCTTCTCTCCCGTGTGGGGTTTCTAGGGTTTTTAGGTAGGGGAATGTTTTTAAGTTTTCTCAATCCATCATCTCTTTTGATTAGAATCCGGAAGTCTCATCCAAGATCCACATTTCATCATAGCCGGAGGAGGGAGAAAAAATTTGGTTTCTATAAGGGCGTATCGTGCTAACCGAATGGGTAGTAGGTGCAAGAGTGGAAGGCACCAATGTAAGACCAGACAAATAGTCTTTCTAACTATGCTTCTAGATGATACTCTCTCTCTCTATTGATCAACTTGGGCTTAAATTGACGCTTTGAGTGACATTTCTAGTGAGTCCAGCCCATGGAGAATCTTAAGAAAATATACTTGTATGGTCAAAGTGTTATGGAAAAATATGGTCCCATCGGGGGCGTATCGTGCTAACCGAATGGGTAGCAGGTACAAGAGTAGAAGGCCCCAATGCAAGCCCAGACAAACAGTTTGGACCAGACCAAGTTACCTATTTGGTTTGAAACAGAAAGCATAGGTCAGAAGTAGCTTGACCAATCAACACTACTATATGTAAGGCATCATGGATGCCTCACCGCATGGTATCTAAACAACCAACAGCTCAAAACTCCAGAACCATGATCGAATGGAAGACCCAAAGCCTCATCATCCAAATGGAAAACAAGATAGGTAGTACTTTGGAATAAGTAGTTCTGAAACCAAACTACTTGATCCAGGTCGTTCAACACAGGAGTCCTATGAATTTCCTCATCAAAAAGCACCCTAATATGGAACTTTCCTAATCAAGCATATGGTTCATAGGCGAGGGACGGATTTTTCCTAATCGAGAAAGGACTCTCAACAGGATACTGGATCCTCCCTAAAAGGAAGGATATCTCATAGTATCCACCAGGATATGTGGGATACGTGAAGCTCCCATAATCGGGATATCCTCCTGATTTGCTCTCCTACTATGATTCTTACCATCTACGGACTTCTACCAGCAATAGGAAGCTGCCAGATTGGGACTCTCTTCATTGCCGCCATCCCACTACTATAAATACCCAAGTAAACCCCCTTTACAGGGATTGAGACTTTTCCATTATTATTAGAAATCATGTTTGCAGAGAGATGTGACTTAGGCAACAGAGAGTTCCCCACTGAATCATCCCCGCACTCATTCTCTTATGTTTCTTCTCTGTGCAGGTTCCAAAACTTTCCTAGGAAGATTTCTTACCGTAATAGATTGGTGCCATCCATGGGAATCAAATGGGTAGTAGGTGCAACTACAGAAGGTACCAATGCAAGCCCAGATGAATGGTCTGGAACCAACTAAGTTACATATTCGATCCAAAACAAATTGTATAGGTTAGCCCGACTGACCGATGCTGCTAAAGAGCACCAATTATCGAACGGCTAGGAAATGTGAGCATATAGATGGCAGCATGGATGCCCCATCACATGGTATCTAAACAACTAACAACTCAAAACACCAGAATTATGATTGAATCGTAGACCTAAGGTCTCACCAACCAAGTGGCAAGCATCATATTAAGTCATTCAGAATAACAGTTTGGAAATCAAACCACCTGATCCAGGTTGCTCGATGTAGGAGTCCTAGAAATTTTCTCATCAAGATGTACCCTCTTATCCTGATGAAACATCTAGTTTCGAGGTGAGGGACGAGCTTGTCCTAATCAGGAAAGGACTTTCAATAGGATACTAGATCCTCCCTAAAAGGATATCTCATAGTATCCCCCTAGATATGTTGGATACGTAAACTCCAATAATCGGGATATCCTCCTTATTCACTCTCCTACTATAACTCTTACCATCTACAGACTTCTACCAGTAATAGGAGCTTCTAGATTGGGACTCTTTTTGTTGCCATCATCCCATTGCTATAAATACCCAGGTAAACCCCCTTTACATGCATCGACACTTTTCCATTCTTACTGAAATTTGCAGAGAGATTTGACTTGGGCATCAAAGAGTCCCCTGTCGGATCAGCCCGGTACTTATTCTCTCGTGCTTCTTCTTTATGCCGTTCTACAAATTGCCTTGGACGATTTCTTTTTACAACAGATTGGTACCATTCGTGGGAAATGCTACTAATCAAGCTGACCATTTAAACCATTAATCTGCGTAGTGGGCGTTCTCCTACTCCTCTTGCCATTAAAGAAGGACAAGGAGGTTAAGGGAATCAAGGACCAACAAACGCAGAGAATCTTCCCCAGCTAATGCCCCATATTAGCTCATCTCACCCAAAGTAAGAAGAGAACCACCAATAGGCCAAAGGCCAAGTTCCACTAGTAAGAGGATCCCTACCTCGACCTCCACCAGTCGCTTTGTTGAACCCTGATGCACCAGCTACCAACACACAGGAAAACGACTTGCAAATACAACTGCTGGAAACCAATGACATATTTTGTAGATTCATCCATTAGTTTGGGTTAGCCTTCCCGAAGGAGGACTACCTATCGCCCCATCGGCCAATAGAATGCACCCAAGGCTAGCTATCGTTCGATGTAATGTATAGGTAGGCTCCATAAAATAGGTGACATCTAAATCCTGTGCAAGCCAATACACGGGAAGATGAGGGAAGCCAGATGAGACCCCCAATGGATGAAAATAGGGGGATTGTTCGCTAGACATGCAAACTATGCACAATCTGCCAAGAGATCTGCTTTATGGGCTCGAAGTCCTACTCAAAGAAGTGACCCCCAAGGGGCAAGAGCTTCAGAAGGGTTGATCAACTGTTGAGGGTCAGTAAACAGGTCCCCCAGACCACCATATGAGAGCATAGAGCTGAGCAACGACATCACGTGCAAAAAGAACTACCCGACATCACATCACACCCTAGAGAGGCCACGATGGAGTCCCACATAAAGAAATGACAAGCCATGAAAATGATAGGGCATGGAACTGAACATAGGGGCACTGATCCCCTGAGGAATCCAAAACCTTTAGATTCGTTCGGACTAATCTCATTTCCTCATAAGTTGTTCATCCTAACATAGAGATGAGCCTACAACACAGTATTCGTGAGTTGGATGAAGAGGTGAGCAGTATGAAAAAATCAATGATAGGCATGCGGACTATTCCCATGCATAACTGCATATCGGTTGAACTTGCAAAGGCCGATCTACCTAAGAAGTTAAAGATGCCAACCTTCATCCTCTATGACAGGATGACTGACCCTATGGATCACCTCTCACACTACAACTCAGTGATGTCCATCCAAATTTGCTTGGACATATCCCTCTATCGATCCTTCCCACCCTCGTTCAAAGGAGCAATATTGACATAATACTCTACCAAGAAGCCATGGTCAATTCATAACTATGATCTATTAGGAATTGCTTTCATTTCTAGGTTCTAGACCAGTATATGGTAGCAGAAGACCACACAGGTTTTGTTCGGCATCAGATAACATTGGGATCCCGTGTGATAGATGAACCAATCAAAGTTGGTTGGTAGGATCCCGTGATCACATTCTCAAAAGAAGACTTATAAGACTTGAACTGGCCTCACAATGATGCCATCGTGGTCCAATTATTGGCCATTGACTGCCTATTTCGTAGGGTCCTGATCGACTCAGGCTCCTCAGTTGATGTCATGTCTTATTATGCATACAAAAAGCACGGCATGGGAGACAATATGCTCAAACCCACCACAAGCCCTTTATATAGTTTCTCAAGAACTATGATGTACATATAGGGTTGCATTGAGCTACCTATAACCATTGGAGGCAGTCCACATTTGGAAACTACACTTGTCAATTTTATGGTCATTAAGATGGCGGTAGCTTAAAATGCTATCTTGAATCAATCGGCATTAATTGATCTTAAGGCTATAGCCTCTACCAAGCACCTTAAAGTCAAGTTCCCTATGGAGTAAGGAGTTGTAGAGTGTCATTCGAGTCAAAACGACTCTTGAGAAAGCTACACCAATTTCATCAAAGAAAAGAAAGGTGTCAGTTCATCCATTGTGTGTGGCATTGAAGTTGGAGACGATCAAGACAAATCCAACTTGTAGTGAGGTGAATTGGTGGAGGAACTGATACAAGTACCACTATTTGAAGGAGAGTCATACTACATGGTTCAACTCCATGCCCTACTGAGCTACGAACAAGCCTAAGAAATATTTAGCTTCCTTAAAAGCAATACGAACGTTTCTCTTGGTAGCATAAGACATGCCTGGCATCCCTATGACCAACGAAGAATATAACCTAAATGCCAAACAAGGGCGAGAGTCAGTCAAGTAAAAAGGAAGGAACTTTGCTCTCGAGTGACAAAAGTTATCAATGAAGAAGTGGAGAAGTTGAAGGCCTCATACCTGATTGGGGAAGTATAGTTCCCAACCTAGCTCGCTAATGTTTTCATGATCCTGAAGTCAAATGGAAAATGGCGGATTTGTGTCGACTACACCAACCTAAACAAAGCTTACCCATGTCACAGAATCAATCAGCTAAGAGACGCCACGGTAGGCCATGAAATGTTGACCTTCATGATGCCTTTTCTGGATACAACCAAATAAGGACGAAGGAGGATGATGAGGGGAAGGCAACCTTCCTGACTGAATGGGGTAACTATGACTATAGAGCAATGCCGTTCAGTCTCACAAATACATGGGTTACCTATTAGAGGATGGTGAATGGCATGTTCACAGAACAAATTCATAGAAATATGGAGGTATAAGTGGATGACATGCTCATTAAGAATGTAAAATTTGATCGACATGTTGTCAACCTAGAAGAGCATTCGGGTTGTTACAAAAAAATTAAATAAAGTTAAACCCCTCAAAATGAGTGTTCAGAGTCACGTCAAAAAAATTCCTCAGATTCATGGTCTCGAAGAGGGAAATAGAAGCAAACCCAAGCAAGGTCCAAGCGATCATAGACATGACGCTAGTAAGGATCGCTCGGGATGTTCGACGGCTCAGTAATCGGGTTACAACACTCAATCGGTTCGCCTCTCTCTCACGTGACAAATTCCTGCCCTTCTTTAAAACATTGAAGAAATTATAGTCCCCGAAGGATTTTCTTTGGACAACGAAATGTCAGGTTGCCATTGAAGTGCTACAGTCATACCTCAAATTGCCATTACTTTTTGTTCAGCTAGACCTAAGTGACAAACTGCATATCTAGCCGGCAATCTCATCAGTAGGCTTCAACATGACATTAGTGAAAAAGGAAGAGAAGCAACAATAGCCAATATACTACGTCAACCATATCCTCCTAGATATAGAAATGAGGTATCCAACTGTGGAAAAACTGGCCTTTTCCTAATCATGCCCTCATGAAAGCTGAGGCCGTGTTTCAGGCCCACCTAATAGAAGTGTAGAGGCCTACTCCTTAAACCCGATTTATTGATCAGTTGGTTCGGTTGGGTAATGTGGACCCCAACATGCCCAACTTGGGTAAGCACATGTATTTCGACCTCCTCATCGTAATGAGACCCCGTATGCCCGATAATGTTGGTTATTTTGGTCGGTATCATGATTTAATGTGTTGTAGTTCATAAAGGGGTAAAACCAAACAGGCCCTAGTAGATATTTATAACACAAGGGTATAGATAGCATTTATGTTTCTCTCTCTCCCATTTATGATTTCAGCCAAGGTTTGGTGAGAAGAGTAAAGAAGAGGGAGAAAAGAGGAAGAAGAAGAGGAGGAAGAGGGAAGAAGGTTTCCCCTTGGTTTCCGAAGCAGCAACTTACCTTTTTATCACTGGAATAGTCACCGGCATTTGGAGATCTATGTTTTGAGGTAAGTAACACCATAAACCGTTGGAATGTGATGAAAACCTTGTTATGTGTGGTTAAATCAAAGGGATAATGGAACCCTTATGTGATTTCCTTGAAGGTTTGAGGAAAAGAAAACAAAGATTTGAAGTTATTGAAGTGACATTATGAGTTTTGAAAGAGGATCCTAGGTTTTGGGGTTTCTTGAGCCAAGGTATGATTTATTTCCCCAAAACCTTGATGATAATTTAGATCCATGAAATGATCAAGTAGATGAAGCCTAAAATGTGTGGAAAATTATGTGGGAACACGCCCATTTAGTTCCCAAAAGGTGGGATGAAGAGAGGAAGGAGAACAGCAAAACCCATAGAATACCGATGGGTAGCACCGACTAGTAGTTGGACCTACCAGTATGACCCCCCAGTCTTTCCTGGGGCTTCTGACCCAACCGACGGGTAGGATTGACGGGTGCCACACCCACCGGTGTGACCCCCAATCTTTTCTGGGCCAAACAGCGAGCAAGACCAATTAGTGCCTGACCCACCGGTATGACCCACCAGTTCCCTCTGAACCTACTGGTGGGTAGGACCGACAAGTGCTAGACCTGCCAGTATAACCCTTTAGTCTATGTCTGTGTGCTATCTATTTGGGCAGTCTGCATAGGTGGGTTCTCCTACCCACCTGTATAACCCACCTGTTGCCCAAATAAGCTCCAATGGAACTCAAACTCAATGGTAGCCTTCTAGATATTGTTAAACACATCGAGGCCATATCTTTACTCATTTTATATCCTGATTTGGATGTATTCTAAACTCCTTAATTATCCTAGGATTCGAGAAACTCATCTTCTCGCATCGGATCTTACCCTCCTGTGCGTGCATACTGTTGTACAAAAGTAGGTAAGTGGCGAGACCACTTTCTGTCACACCCCTCACCCAGTAGACCCAACTTACCATTAGGAATACCAGTGGTGTGAGTAAGACACATACCTATCTCACAAATCTACCAGGATCTCTGATAGCAGTACCTTAACATTTTCACAATCTCACATTACAAACCAATATAAGCAGCAAGATCAGAGTATATTAGCGGAATTATAAGTAAAATGGGGAAACATCTAATGGTAATATAATAACAATAATCGAATTATTCTATTACAAACATCCATGACATATAATATAATCTCAAGAAATACACAATCCACAATTGTATCCAAGGGTATCAACAGATAATGCACAATCTCATGGTCTGGCATAAGCACAGTGATCGCAAGCACAGTCTTGGCCGTGCTCATCCCTTCTGGCATCCACTAGTCGCTCACACCGTACTCTGATCTAGAAGATATTGGATCACCCGTTATCGGCACCATGGTACCTACATCATCATCTAAAAAAAAAAAGGGTGTATACGTGGGGTGAGCTTTCCAACTCGCTCAATGAGGGGTGGGCTCAAGCACATCCAAGCAAGTTAATAGCAGTAGTAATTCATGACGTATGATTGCAGAAATTAAACACATAGTCCATGATGCTTGTGATGCAATTCATTTAATTATTATCCACCTAACAATACAACTAAGTTTGGTAAATGCTACTACGACTGTATCCCTCATCTCAGAAACGACATCGACTACGCAGTGATACAAACCGTAGTCTTGATTAGAAGCCTACCAGTCCCCATATGTGCCATGTGTCACCTAGTAAACCCTTGATAACCTCCTCTAGGCTGTCACAGCATCGGTGACACATCGGCCATGCCAGACAGGTTCTTGCCTCCAGTAACAATCACATCGTACATACCACAATGGGTTATCCAACACCTCAACCCCTATTGGCATGTGTGTAGCATAGGGAGTGATACCTAACCGCATATATACTACATGCCTTCATAATGATACAGTTAGTATGGATTACACAATACCGGAGAGACCTCGGCCACAAAGTTTAACCCATCTCCAAATACAGTCCTGGGTACACGATACCAGAGAGACCTTTGCCACAAAGTGTAGCCTAAGACCGTTTACCTAATCTAGCATGCAAATAGCAGTTGAGTATAGACTATGCAACACCGAAAAGACCTCGGCCACGAAGAGTATCCATTTCCAAATATAATAGCAGGGTACACGATACCAACGAGACCTTGGCCACAAAGTGTAACCCATGACTACAACTAACTCTAATGCACATAATCAATGCATGGATGCAAAGTACATGCGGTAATCGCAGCACCGGTACCACCTCGGCCACGTCAGATTTTCCGTCTCACACAAACACACACACATCCAAACACACGGCGATCACGGTACTGGTACCACCTCGGCCACACCGGATCCCATCATACATTTTCATACAATTCATATCATGATCAAAAAATGACAATTTCAATTAAACATATAATTCTAAGCCTGTGAGAAATTTAATAAAAATAAACAATTCAAAATAAATAAAGTCCATCCCTCACCTGTTTTACGATTGATCGTGTTAGGGTTCAAGTACGGCCACCGATCGATCAATTTAATTTTGGCTTTAGGGAACATACGTGTCACTATCCTAGACATAAAGGGAACTATACATTAGTACGTGTCAAAACATCGGAAAGGATCCACATAGGTCACCCCCAAAATGTACAGACACTGTCACTAGGTGATAGTACTGTCACTGGAAACAAGGCATTTCCACTAGAAATATCAGTCTTGTTTCCAATGGAAGAGACAGAGGGCACATTAGTCTCATTTTTCTACCTGAAGCAACCCACCGAAAATAGCTACAGTGCTTCCTGTGCCATAATTCTGATGGACACAAGAAGGTCCAACTCGAATTGGGGCTTTCTAGCTCGGGCCCGATCGTCGGGATTTGTTCCATGGAGTTTATAGGGGATGTTTCTAGCATCATTATAAACCAAGAAAATCCCATTTCCACTGAGTCATTTGGGAGATACATCGATCGAATGATAGAAACCCTAGTTGGTCTTTTGGTATTACATGTTGTCGGAGGTCACCGAGCTTGGTTCGAGCTCGGTAACAACACAGGGAGGGTAAAACAACTAACCCACAACCTTGACATAGTTTGTACATCAATATTCTATCCATACCTAGCTTTTTCTAGGTCAAAATGAAGAGAGAGAGTGGTATGGGAGGTTGTACTTACCTCCGGTGGTGATTCTGGCAACAAGGCGACAGTCGGCACCCGGCACCCGGCACCAAGGTAGGCCTTCAATCCCCTTCTTCTTCCTTCCTTTCCTCTTCTCTCCTAACCTACATTGGGCACAAGGGAAATGAGGAATGAATCCTCATTTCCCAACTTATAACTTAAGTTGGCCCTTAGGGTCCGCTTGGTTTGGGCCTCTTTTGAACCAATCGGGTTAAAATGAGTTTCAGGGCATGAGGACCACACATTTAGGTCCATTAGGTGTTCACATCTAGAGGAGGGTGTGGAGAATGATTTGGGATCATCCAGAACCATTTACGATGCGAGTGGCATGACCCGCAGGCATCGAAACCTCGATAGCAGATAGTGGACCCACTAGAAACAGGCACCGAATTCATGCCCAGGCTACTTTCGGTGGCTTGTTTCTGGTGGTCAAGATAGCCTGCTATCTTGACAGCTTGCTATCCTATGGTTGGTCTCACACGGGTGGTTGCCCTTGGATATGCCCAAGGCTTTTCGGCAATTATGATGCGTGCCGAAAATTAAGTGTGGGGAGTCGGGTCACTTACTGTCTAGGATCGAAAGGTATGAATCCCCTCTAGTTAGATAGGCATGAAATGCACAAACATGTGGGGTCATATCTACCCCTTCGGCAATGTACAACGTGAGCGAAAACCCGATCATACTTCTGATCTTCGATTCGAGGCCTATCTCAACAGTTCAAATTTGACCGGATTAGGGAACGGGTGTAACACTTTGATCTTATTTTCAGAGTGTTTTTGGCATCTTATGCATTCATTTATTATATTGACATTCCTATTTCCATTCCTATGCATATGCTTGTTGTATGAATGATGCATCTAGAACTGAACATGTTGTAACTTAAATATCTAAATGCTTGTTACTTGCCTGGAATCATGACAATGGATTTATCATATGTTGTAATATAGTGATAATTTGCTATACTTGTGTGGAATTTCTAGAATAAATGTCGTAGTCAGCTTGGAAACGAAAGCATTGGTACACCGTGGAATGGGACACAAAAGAACTATATAGTCGTACTATCTCATATAGGAGCATGTGGTTAGGATATCATATCCCCTTATGCTACGGCCTTTCCCAAAAGGGGTTTATATATTGGGTTATCACTGGGGCGAAGCACCAATCACGGACCACTGTGGCAGTTAGAAGTATGTCCAATTGATCATTAGGACAGTCGAAAACTTTGGTGATATATTCAGAAGGCCAATCGTATTACTTTTATTTTATGTTGTGGTTCAGCCATGATTTAGATTTCTGCTGTGGTTCGGCCATGATTTATATTTCTATTGTGGTTTGGCCATGATTTACTTTTTTGAATGCTCACGGCTGGCCTTCTCCGACAATCCTATGGGTGTATCGCGGGATGGAGAAAGCATCTCATACCTGGGGCATACGCGCACTGTAATTGTGAGTAGCATGTAACCTATGACCTAGTAATGATTGCTTAGGTGAATTAGGTTTAAAAGTGAATCTCATGCATATAGTACATTTGAATTACAATTTCTTGTGTGCGTCTTTCTTTCCATTTACTGAGCTAGTGAGCTCACCCCTCGTATATGCATATTTTTAGATGATTGTGTAGGCTACTTAATAGAGGAACCCATGTTGGGTCCCATGGACGAAACCATAGTGGGGGATTGGTGGGTCCCAAAAGGATTTGGCCACGATGAGGGTTTCCTGTGCGAGAACTGTGTTGCGGGGCAACAGTAGCAGACTCTATGTACAGTACTCTTTTTTATTCTTTTGATAAACACCCCTTTTGTGCTCTCGGTAGATAAATTGCTATTTCTCATATAAATATCATGCCTGTGGGCCCACATGTAACTACACTATGTATAATAATTTGGGTATCAAGAATATATGGGGATTTACTGGTATTTATATACGATAAGTCTTCTTCTAAAATACATTATCATAGTCCATGATTACTTGTGGCTTGCTGTGTTGTGGTTACTATATCGGATGATTTTGGTGGTTTTTGAGTTACCCAGAGGGAACCCGATCACCAGCCCAGTTCTATGTGAATAGGCTGTGACAACAGTGGTATTAGAACAATGATGCTATAATCACACATAATATGCAGCACTAAATTCTTCGAAACCAAAAATAAAATAAAGAGTTGGGGAAAACTTAAAAGACATTATATAAAAGCTGAAAGTACATAAAAAAAACTTGAAAATTTTGGCATGATGCATTCATAAGTGAGAGTATCCAAAACATTTTACACAGAAAAGAGAAATTTACATAATCATAGAAAAGTTCCCATACACCAGAGAGAATCCATAAAATAACAACAAAAGAAGGGAAGAAATAGAGCAAAAAGAAAGGAAGATAGAGTTTCCAAAACCACATTCCAAAAGAAAGAAAATAGAATCATTTCAATCCAGCTGGGCCTGTAGACACGTAATTTTGTCACCCTCCACCGGCTATAATGAAATGTGGATCATGGACGCAACTTCTGGCTTCGATCAATAGAGATGATGATGGAAACACTCCCCTAACCCAAAACCCTGGTAACCCCCTAGGAGAGAGGAGGGTCTAATTTTGACTTTCTATATACGAAGGAATTTAGTTAAGATGATCGTACAGATAGATAGTGCTCAGAAATATGATTCTGATGATATATGGCAAGTCAAAATCGAATCAGCAGATCTTGTGCGATCATACCTAGAAAGCCACACTATCCCACCTACTAGAAACCTAGAAAAATCCCCAACCTACCCCAAACACCCTAAATTCATCCCCTACCTACCCAGGTAACCCAAAAACACTCTCGGACCTAAAACCCTAGAAACTCTTGTATGGGAGAGAAGGGTCCAATTTTGACCTTTTATATCAAAGAAATTTGGTCAAGATGACCATACGGATGGATAGTGCTTGAGAATATGATTCCGACAATATATTGCATGCCAAAATTGGACCAACGGATCTCCTGTAATCATAACTAGAAAAACCCATAATCACGCACTCTACGTTCGTTGATTAGTAGGCCAGCCCGTATGCATGCTTGCGTGTCAGACCAACTTGTTAGAGAGGATCTTCACCTACTTGTCCAAATAGTCAACAAGGGGCCTATTCCAGGGTTCCTCCTCCCAGGGTGGTGATTGAAGATGAAGAAGAGGAATTTGCAACACACATTTGCATTGAGCCTCCAAAGACAGAGAAAGAAAGGAAACTCAGAGAGTAGTTAGAGAAGTTAGAGAAAATGATTCGAGTGGGAGAAAGCTCAGAAGGCTAAGCAATGGATTTAGAGGAAATGAGTTTCTTCTCCAGGGCAAGAATTCCCAAAAAATTCAAGTGGCAAATTGATAGGTTTGATGGGTCAAGGGACCTCAAAGCTCATCTCAAAGTCTTCCTCAGCATTTACAAGTCATGGAAACTTACAGATAACCAAATGGGGCAAGCCTTTATGCTAACCCTATTAGGACCAACACTCAGGTGGCTCACACAGCTAGAATCATCCCAAACTCAGAATTGGGCAATGGTGGTGAAAGCCTTCACCAAACAATACTCATACAACACCAAAGTAGATGTGAAGCGATGAGAGCTTGAGATGTTGATACAGTAGCCTAGAGAAGGATTCATCACCTTCTTGATGAGGTTTAGAGATAAGGCTGCCAAGATGGAAAATTGGCCTTTGAAAGCAGAGCAAGTGGAGATATTGATAGAAAACCTGTCAAAGCCCTATTATGATGTTCTTTGCTATTAGCATTTATAAAATTTTGATGCCTTGATAGCCATCGGAACACGTGTGGAGAATAGAATTTTGAGAGAGGCTCAGTATCAAGGGTCCTCCCAAGATGTAAGCAAGAACACCCGAGTCAGACAGAGAAAGGGTCCAGAAACTAATATGGTGAGTGCAATTAAGCAGTCAGCCTCACCAGCCGCTCCTTCACAGCCCTTCATAATACAAGCAGATGCACCCGCCTGAAAGGACCCTTGCCCAAGAAGGTAGTTTTTTGATTTGGGAATGCCCATCAGTCGCATATGAGAAGTTAAAGGTGTAAGGATTGCTTGGGATAGTGGCTCCAAGAGTGATTAGCAATCGTCCTCCAGCTTGGTATAGGGATCATGAATATTGTGCCTACCATACTCAGAAGGGGCACAATACTGGAAGATGTTTGGGTTTATAGCATGCAATTCAAGACTTGGTAGATAATGGAACTATTGAGGTCAAGGTCAAACAGCCTCCCAATGTTACTACCAATCCACTCCCTGATCATGTGAACAATGTAGATGAAGAAACTATAGGGAGTGATCCCACTCAACTCATTGTACCTAGAGTTTGGAAGAATCATATAAATACCCGAGCTTATAGGAAAATCATGAGTCAAAGGGCTGGAATCATAAGGACTCCAAGAAGAAGAGAATCATCAGAAGAAGAATCAGAAAATTAGACACTTGCCATTCATCCTTCCTCATCAATAGAACGGTCCACAGCACCAGATTACCAGCACCCACTATACCTTCCACCTTCACCATATTATCAGCCTCTACCATATCATCAACCTTTCCCCCACCATCAAAATGGAGGAACCTCTTCATCCTATCACCCCCAATCTTCATATCCTACCTCCTATATCACTTCGTCTTTATACCAACCCACTTTGTATCCCTCATCACCCTAATACCAATCCCATTCTCAAGGTTTATTGTATAATCCAAAGGAAGGATGGATGGACAGGTACGATTGGAAGGATATGCTTGCACTACCAGATTCCCCAAAAATGACCTCATCAACAGGGTCAGTGAATGCATTAGGGGAAGACCAGGAGAGTGATCCCACTTCTCGAATTCAGCCCGTTATATCTTCAGAGGATGATCTAGAGGTAATTAAAGAGGTTACAATTGATCTTCTCAGAGCAGTAATCATATTTCCCATAGGGGAACAGGCCAAAGAACATATCTCCCTAATCCACATAGGGAGTGACACAGAGGATGATGAGTCAGAACTGGTCCAACTTCGAGCCATTGATGTCAAGGCCAACCCTATGGAAATCTTTTGGTCCATACGCTCTGAATACTACGAGCAGGATGGTGATAACTCTGATTCTCAAGAGGATGATGGGTATCCAGACTGGGATGACTACCAAGGACCTCAGTACAATGACAATGATGATGAGTTGGAATATTACTCACCAGATCACCAAACATGTTTCTCAGTCTATGCTATTGGTGGTGATGATTTAATAGCTGATCTGACAAGTGGCATTTACCCTTCCCTCTGTATGGGAGGAGATGATTCTACTTCAGATTCAAAAAGTGATGAAGGATCTAAAGAGCTGATGCAAGTTTATCTGGATGAACTTGAATCCACATTAGAGATGGAAGAAAAGCTATGTGAAGTGTACTCCAACACATTGAGAATGCAAGAAAGGGTGGAAGAAGTTGACAACATCCTGGGTGAAGTAACTGTCAGTGATCATTACTACCATGAGCAGTTGGATGATCTGGAAGAAATAGGTTCAGATGACACTTTTGCAAAGGCGGTAGACGCTACATTCCAATAGCATTTCAATGTAGTCAAGAAGCTACGAGTCAGGGTTGTGGATATTTTTAGAGGACTTTAACTTCCCACCCCAAGTAATGAAGCAGAATTAGAAGAAGAAGATGATTCTATGGTAGGGATAATCACCCTAACAAACAATGATGATGAAGACTGCTACCCCACAGAGATAATTGTAAAGAAACCTGTCGACATGATGGAAACTAGAAGTGGAAAAGACTACAAAATCAAGGCTCTTGTGGTAGAACAGCCAAGGACTAATGAGGTAGGAACTAGCAGCATGAAGAAAGAGCCAGAGAACCCAGTCTTGGCTCAACTCAAGAAGTCCCAAGCAAACATCTCAATTTGGGGATTGTTGATGGCATCCCCCACTCACCGTGAAGCAGTCTTGAAGTCTTTCACCAATGTACCGATGCCGATCGAGATAAATCCAGAACATCTGGCATATATAGTAGGGGAAACATATGCAGTGCAATCCCTGATGTTCTCAGATATAGAGCTTCCCAAAGGGGTCTAGCACAATCGAGCTCTCCACATTATAGTAGAATGGTTAACAAAGTGGTTTCCCAGGTTCTTGTTGACAATGGGTCCACTTTGAATGTGATACCATTGAGATCAACAAAGATTATTGGCATCAACTTGGAAGAAATGAGGCCAACCACCCAAACCATTCGGGCATATGACAATACCAGGAGGACGATCCTTGGCATCATTACCCTTGCTGTAAAGATTGGCTCGACAAAGTTTGACAATAATTTCTAAGTTATTGACATACCAGTAGCTTTTAACATGCTCTTGGGAAGGCCCTGGTTGCATCCTGCGAAGATAATGTCCTCTAGTCTCCACCAAAAATGAAGTTCATTTATGAAGGAAAGGTGATCATAGTAACTGGAGATCCCGAAGTGGTGAATACCTTGGCCAACATTGAAAATGGGGAAGAACAAGACCAAGAGGTCCAACTAAGTGGTTTTGAATTAGATACAACTTGTACAACCATTTCCAAAGAAGGGCCAAAGGAGGAAGTCCCAACTAACTATGAAGCCATCTGGAGTCTACTAGTGAATCAGATGATGAAGAATATGTAATATTTTCCTGGCAAGGGCTAGGAAAATATGATCGAGGAGTTCCAAAGCAACCTAGTTTGCCAGTGAACAAAGGAAAGAATGGTCTTGGGTACTCTCCTCCAACCACCAAAGGGCAAAAAGTGGTGTGGACTAGCAAGATCACTGTCTCTTACTACCCTACTCTCAATAGGTATTTTGTAAAAGACTGAGAGGATTTCCCCTTCTATGGAAATGTGGAGCCATGGTTTGATGAAACTGCAGCAAAGATGCAACCAGGATTTAAAGTATTTTTCCAAGACGAGTTTGACTAGGTAACTCATGAAGTGGAACGATAGAAAATGCTAGTCAATGAAAGTGACAAAGATAGTTGTATCACTGGGATAGCAGAAATTGCACTGATTGAGATTGGGTCTTCCTCTGGTAACCCTTTAACATTAATTCGATCGAAGGAGGCACCAAGTCCTCGAGTCCTCCTGAAAAGAGAATGGGAAAAGAAGATAAAGCTCACTTGGAGTCTGCTACTTCCCATTGATTTGAAAGGCTTCATTTGCTCCCTCCTATGAGAGCCAAGGGCCCAAGAGTTGCATGAGCTCAAGCCTCGTCCTTTTAGAGGAAGAAGTACATTTGCAAAGCAAAGAAGAGCATAGAGAATGGTGATTTGTATTTACTATACCCGAACCAACTGCAATGGGAAGTCTCATAAAGGTGATCAAAGAAGTGACTGAGGCACTGGGATGGCATCCCTCAACAGGCTCAAAAATATGGACTTCATAGAAAAAGGATTGAGGAGTCTCAACCAATCTTCACCCCTCAGAAAGTTAAGCTGAGGGGTAAAGATTGATCAGCTAGTATTTGTAAAGAAGCGGGCACCTGTCCAGAGGAACTGTTGCACCCCTAAAGAAATAGTAGCAACTTTTTCAGAAGGAGAAGAAGGCACTTTGCCACACCTCCTCATCCATCAAGGCACTAAACCGCTCTTAAATTGGACAAGCACTGGAGAAAACTTTGAGTTTGCTCATGCTATTGATTCAACTAACCTAAATACCCTTAGCATGAGCATCAAGCCAATTATCAAGTCTATAGTCGAGTCTATTGTTTATGATTCTGTGTTAACCTCCCATCTTGAGGAGAGTCTAAAGTCCTTGTATGTTGAGTCTGTTACTCCTTCTCTCATGAATGAAATTTTTTATTCCGAGTACGACTTGCCTCCTTTTTCTGATAATGATCTTAATAAATATCAAGAATCAATAAAACAATGCAAATCAAAGAAAGCCCAACCCATCCTTGAGGATACTCGGGTTATTAATCTAGGAACTGACCAATGCCTTCGAGCGGTAAAAATTAGCAATACCCTTGATGATGGAGAAGCAGAGCAGATGCTTAGTCTTCTGAAGGAATTCACCGAGGTCTTTTCTTGGTCTTATGAGGATATGCCTGGTATCAATCCCAACATCATGCAACATCGATTGCTGACTTATCCTGAGGTAAAATCGGTAAAACAAAAGCTCCAAAGAATGCGGCCAGAATGGAGTGAAAAGATCAGAGAAGAAGTTATAAAGCAATGGAATGTAGGGTTCTTACAAGTGGTGAAGTACCCCCAATGGTTGGCCAACATCGTACTAGTACCGAAGAAAGATGGTAAGGTACAAATGTGTTTGGACTTCTGAGATCTTAACAAAGTGAGCCCTAAAGATAAATTCCCATTACCTCACATTGATGTATTGGTGGATAATATAGCAAGGCATTTTTTTTTATCATTTAAGGATGGACTCTCAGAATACAACCAAATAAGCATGCACCCAGAAGATCGTGAGAAGATAGCTTTCACCACTCCGTGGGGAATCTATTTTTACAAAGTGTTGTCTTTTGGACTGAAGAATGCCAGGGCAACTTATCAAAGAGTAGCTACATGTGGAGGACATGATAGTGAAGTCAAAAGATCGACAGAGGCATATTCCCATGCTAAGGCATTTCTTTGAAAGAACAAAAAAGTATCAGCTGAAGTTAAACTCTCAGAAGTTTTTATTTGGGGCAACAACAAGGAAGTTGTTAGGTTTCTTGGTGAGTGAAAGAGGCATTGAAGTCAACCCTCTCAAGATCAAGGCAATTCAGGAGATGCCCACACCTTGGACTGAGAAGAAAATACGAAGATTTTTGGGTCACATCCAGTATATTAGCTGATTCATATCTCAGTTGACTACAATCTATGAACCAATTTTCAAGATACTGAAGAAGGATTAGCCCATAAAATGGAATGACCATTGCCAACAAGCTTTTGACAAAATCAAGGGATACCTTATGAACCCATCAATATTGACATCGTCAGTGGAAGGAGAGTCACTTCTGTTGTATCTGTCTGTAGGAGAACACTCCATGGGTTCTTTGCTAGCATAGAAGGAGACAAAAGAAGGGGCAGAGCATGCCATATATTATCTCAGCAAGAAGTTCTTAGAATATGAGACATGGTACACATATTTGGAAAGAACTTGTGCTGCACTGATTTGGGTAATGAAAAGATAGCGATACTACTTGGTTTCTTATCCGGTGCACTTGATCTCAAGGATGGATCCCATCAAATATCTCTTCGAGAAACCAACCTTAATTGAAAGGATGGCCCGTTGGTTGCTTTTACTATTAGAGTTTGACATCACCTATGTTACTCAGAAACTATCAAAGGGCAGGCTATAGCCGATCATTTAGCTACCTATCCCACAGAAGATGGAAGATCCTTGGATGATACCTTTCCCAATGAAGGAATTGCCACAATAGATGAAGAAGACACAGTTAATGAATGGCAATTATTCTTTCATGGAGCAGCCAATCAGAAGGGATGTGGGATGAGAATATTGCTTGTCACTCCCGACAGTCTTTATTTGCCTTCGTCATTCCACCTCGACTTCCCCTGGACCAACAACATTGCTGACTATGAAGCTTATGCTTTGGGACTAGAAATGGCCCTGACCATTGGGGTTAAAAGGATCAAGGTGTATGGAGATTCATCCATTGTCATTTGTTAGACGCAAGGAAAGTGGAGAACTAGGGATGAAAAGTTGAAGCCATATGAAGAACATCTGGAAGAGGTGACTAAACACTTTGAGAAGATCTCGTTTGAATACTTTCAGAGGGATAGCAACAGGTTTTCTGATGCCCTTGCAACCTTGGCTTCCATTATAGAATGCAACCCTATAGCTAGGGTCTGACCATTCTTGATAGAAAAAGAAGTAGGCCCATTTATCAGAATTCGGTGAATTCTCTCATTATGGATGGCCGGTCTTGGTTTGTTCACATAGTAGATTTCATCAGGGAAAAGAAGTACCCTGTTGAAGCAACTGATAGAGAAAAGAAGTTTCTGAGAAGATATGCCACCTAGTTTATTCTTTAAGAGGATCTATTATACAAGAGATCCTATGACGGAATACAGTAATTTTGTGTGGATGAAGAACAAGCTACAACCATCATGGAGAAATTCATCAAGGTCTTTGTGGACCCCACATAAATTCCAAGATGTTATCCAAGAAGATTCTCAGGCTGGGATACTACTGAAACACCATGGAAGTAGATTGCGTGGACTTTGTCAAGAAATGCCATAAGTGTAAGATATTTGCTAACATTATACACATCTTGCCAATAGAGCTGCATTCGCTCAGTTCACCTTAGCCATTCTCCACTTGGGGCATCAACATCATTGGGAAGATCAACCCCAAAGCATCCAATGGTCACGAGTTCATCTTGGTAGCCTTTGATTATTTTACCAAGTGGATAGAAGCTTATTCCTATATGGTCCTCACATCTGCTAAGGTAGCCAAATTCATCCAAGAAAATATTATTTCTTGATATGGAGTGCCTTAAGAATTGATATTAGATCAAGGATCCCATTTCTGGGGCAAGACCGAAAAAATCTGCACAAATTTTGATATCAGAAGACATCGCTCTACCACTTACAGGCCGTAGACCAATGGGGCAGTGGAAGCAGCCAACAAGATCATCAAGGTCATCCTGCAAAATATGGCAAAAATGCACAAGGATTGGGCTGATAAATTACCCCTTGCCTTGTGGGCATATCAGACTTTTGTACGATCCTCGATAGGGACCACCCCTTTCTCTTTGGTGTATGGGGTTAAGGAATTTCTACCTGTGAAAATCTTGGTACCATCCCTAAGGGTGCTTTTTGATAGTCAGCTACTTGAAGGAGAGTGGGTGAAGGCCAGACTTGACGAGATCAACTTTCTGGACGAAAGGCGTATGAAAGCCATGGATAATTTGAAGAAATATCGATTGAGAATGGCCCGGGCCTTCAACAAGAATGTGAAGCCTCGTCATATAGAAGAAGGTGAACTTGTTCTTCAAGAACAAAGAGCCCCAATTCATGACCGAAGAGGGAAATTCAGGCCCAACTGGAGTGGCCCATTCACTATCAAAGAGATTTTACCAGGCAAAGCTGTGAAACTCATAGACCACAACGGTGAAGAAATACCCGGACTAGTCAACATGGATCAACTCAAGAAATATTAAGTCTAAAAGGGTGAATAGCATGACCTACGTCAGACCTAATTCCTTTCGAGGGATACATAGGCAACTCGACATGTGCAAGTACGGTCTCAACCATCTAAAGGTAATAAATTGGTTCCTTGAAAAAGTATCTTATAAGATCATCATAGCTTGTGTCCCCCAAGAATCGCTATTTGGCATGAAAGGCCATTAGGTATCTATCATCTACCCATTCATTCGTCACTTCTTATCCAGGGTTCTATCCCCTAAAAAGAAGATCACCACCCGACACCAATTTATCAAGGTCAGTTTATTCCCCAACCTTGATAAAAAAAAAAAAAAGAGCTTGATGCAATAGTGGTAAGGGTTGGTTTGAGTCATTAACTAATGAGTAATGCTTTGATAAATCATCATATCTCTTTGTTTGTGTTGGTTTCAGGAAAACTCATGGGCTCGTTGGATGAGACATTAAGGAAATGGACATTAGACATAAATATATGGGCATCAGGATTGCTGGAATCCATGAATGTGTCATTTCTTGGCCGGATTTGATGTGTGAAGCTACATCACCAATTACTCTGGTAGGTGCCTCAACACTAGGATGCCAATCTGCATGTATTTCGGTTTGGATTAGTAGAGATCTACCCCAACTCTTGAAGAATTTTGGGTTTGTATTTATCTCCACCCAAAGGCAGTTTGTTCTGACCATATTTTAAGAAAGATTACTCAGAGAAAATTGAAGAATTCTTTGGATGGAAAGAAGAGGAAGTGAAGCAATTTGTCAGGTATGGGAAGATCGACATTTTGAAGGTGGCTCAGATCTTCATCCAATATCTACCAATGGGAGGAATCCATCAATAGTGATAACAGGATGCTTATTTACTTTGTATGATAGCTCATTATGTTCTCCACACTCCCAGGCTTGGTGCACCGTCTGTTCTGATTGAGGTGGTAAAATAGTTGAAGAAGGGAGGTGACATCATCCCTACAGTGCTTGCAGAAATATTCAAGGGATTCGATGACATGAGCCATGGCCACAAATTTGGATTAGATCATTATCAAGGGAGTCCTACTATTTTTTAGATTTGGCTCTTCGAGAAGCTGAAGTTAACCAAACCATTAAAAGGAGGCCCACTCGAAGCTCTTTACTACCAGGATAAAAGGGAAGTTCCGGAATTCGACCTCATCACTGATTGGGAGAAGTACCTACAGAAAAGAATTGTGCAAGATTTCGCATGGAGGGGCTCAGGGAGGTCACAAGAAGATTTTTTGATGAAGACCCTTGGTTATAATTATGTCAGGTTGATGGGATTGACTCACACATCCTTTTATTTGCCTATGTACATTAGCTGACAATATGGGCTGGAGGAGACGGACCCAGAGGAGTTAGTGAACTTTTATCTACCTCAAGAATTGTCTCCCCACCTTATTACTCACCTATCCCATCTGTGGTTGGAAAATTGTTCCCCTTTTCATGTAATTCACTTGGTAATAGAATGAGGAAGTATTTGGATTTTTGTGGTACTCTGATTATTCTAATTATTACTTGAGTTATGGAATTAATTGTGCCTGAACATTACAAGCAAACAAAAAAAAAAAAAAAAAAAAGATTTTCTTTGTGCCAAAAGTAAGTTTTTATAAGATGCTGATATAAAATGATGAACAAATAAGGGGAGGGAAAAGGAAAAAAGAAAGAAAACATCCATGTGTTTGTGTTTTTAATAAATGCAGGAACAAATCCCTATAAGTCAAAATCCATCATTAGCCTGCTCCAGCCTCTAGGTCAGGTCCTGAACCAGTGCATCCTGTCATGCAATCTCTCGATCCTTGATAGCTATCACTCGCATAGACAGTAATGCATCCTCCTAATCTCAGCATAAACCTCTGCAGACACCTGAGAAAGAGCATATCAGCCAGAGGAAATCAAGAATTAATTGGAGGATGATCAGATACTCACATAATCATAAGGAATAGGCAGCCCAAGGGAAGCATCTACATCTATGTTCGGATCCAGAAGATGAAGGAGACAGGGGTTGGCTGCGTTGGGATAGGTCCAGGTAGGGAAGCCATGGAAGGGGACGTTAGCAACCCTAAGAGACCTTCTGACACTGGTAGAGGGTCTACTTGTGAAGGATCAATAGCATTGGCATGCAACCGAAAAGCAGAAGGATCTACACGTCTCACTCTCCCTTGAAAGAACATCAGTCAAGACCAAAACAGAAAAGGACTTGAAGGAAATACTCAAGAAAGGGTAACATACCACTAGACCATCAGGACCAAGAGGAGTGCATACTGTCTCCTCCTCTAGGAAGGCTCTGTAGTCCCTATCCTGATCCAGAAATGAGTCATTCTATACTCCGCCAGCTAAATGCTCCATCTCATATACTGGGATGATCTCTGGGCAGTGCATAATGGGTGGAGGAAGAGCTGGAGAAGGGCGTGGCTTGACATCCGACCACTAGGATACTACTTTGCCTCCCAAATACCAGGCGTGACCCCACATTCCCCGAAAATGGAATCGGTGCTCGAATAAGTGCTTAACCAAGGCTAATCTTTCAAGATCTGAAAATACAAGATCATGGAATGGTTGCCAAGTAACCTATGAAACCAAGGAGAAGTAAGTACAGTAGAAGATGAAAGGAATATCAGTGTCAGAAATGGCATACCTCAGTGAGATCGTTCAAAAGAGAATGAGCGGGGGTCCTCGAAGGATGGCATCGAGCCTTGAGTACCTAATTATCTCCCCACTTCAAGGCTACAAGGAAGAAGAATGCCTCAAAGTCCCTCAGTTTGGGAGCTATGGTCTGCAAGTGCTCAAAGCACCAAGGTTGTTTCAAGAAATTAAAGTAAGAAAGTGTAATCCAAATGAATGAAAGGAAATGGGTACAAGAAGGAAAGTTACCTGAATAATGAAGCCTGCCCCCTTGAGGCCCCTGTCTCCATAGGACAACAGATCTAGGGATCACAGGAGATATGTATAGGTAGCCCCACCCCAGTCCTAAGAGTCTATTGTATGAAGATTTCGAAGGAAGTACACCAGACAGATATCCACTCCCCCTCAGAGGTCGCTGAAGAGTCACTGACCCACAGCAAACAGAAAGAAGGAACAGGCCACTTGAGATATGTTGCCTGGGTTCTCCCCCAGGCCTAATTTTCACCATCGGGCACTGATCTCCCCTAGGCGAATGTGTGTCTGGCCAGCTGCAATGGTAATGCTAGTTAAATCTGTGAACTCCTAGACAATCAAAACTCTGGGAGGGTCATGGGTCTACCACCAAATGGAATGCCTGTCAAGGCATAGAAGCACAGAGGGGTGATGGTAATCTTGCCAACAAGGAGATGGAAAGAATGAGTACTTGGCCACCACCGCTCCATCAGGGCTCCCACCAGTGTCGGGTTAAACTTTCGGGTCTCTACTAAAGCTAGCCGACCCAGGTATGATGCATCAACTGTCTACTTTACTCTACGAGGAAGCATCTTGTGCCATGACTGAACCATGTTCAGATAGCCATACGAGGCCAAGATAGGTGGTTCCCTCCCCTCATGCTAATGGAAATAAAGAATGCATAAAAAGAAAAAACAACAAAATAGCAAAAACAACATAAAAAGAAAGACAAAACAAAAGTAAAAGATAATCAAAATAATGAATACAATGTAAAGACTTACCCAGAAACCCCATATGGAGTTGCAGATGTGATTCCAACTATTGTGAAGGATCTACCCGAAGTACCAGTCGGCCAGGCCCTCATCCCTGTGGGAAGGATTGCTGCAACTCTCAAGCTGGACTTCTCCCAAAGTCTTTCTCTTTCTCCTATCAGCCATATTTTTAAAAAATTATAATAAGCCTCAAAAACTTTTTAAAATTATAAGAAACCCCTGAAAGTTTCCAAAATTACAAGAGGTCCCAAAAAGTTTCCAAAATTGCACAAAAGGCCACAAGAATATCAAATTCTCCAAATAACTCCTCCCTCAAGAACAACAATGAAGATCTTCAAGAACTTCAAGAATAAGATAAAGATCTTCAAGAACTTCAAGAACAAGATGATGATCTTCAGAACTTCAAGACCAAGATGAAAAACTCCAAGAGCAAGAAGGAAAAATTTAAGAAAAACTAGAGAGCTTCAGGAACTCAAAACTCACTCAAAAAAGTTAGAATGAAGAATGAACAGGGGAAGAGACCCATTTTATACAAAAGAAAAAAATCATTCTTCCAAAAAAATCCGAAAAAAATTAAAGATTCCGAATCAAGCATCAGAATTCAAATCAAATTCCAAATCAAACGCAAAAAGAAAAATCCCAAATCAAAGAACCAAAAATCAAGAATCAAGGAAAAATCAAGAAGAGACATAATTTTATTGACCCGGCCCCAGGTGGCCCAATCTTATTGACCTAGCCCCAAGTGGCCCAATTTCATTGATCCGGCCCCAGGTGGCCCAATTGCATTGATTGGAAGTGGCCCAATTTCATTAACCCAGCCCCAAGTGGCCCAATTGCATTTATTTGGCCCCAGGTAGCCCAATGTCATTAACCCAGCCCCAGGAGGCCTAACCCCTTTAAATCAGTTCCGAGTGGCCCGATCTCATGGACCAAATCCCTAAACTGGCACATGTGAAGTCCAACTAAGGAAAATCGAAGAATCAAATGTTGTTACAAGATTGGAAGAGCAACAAATTCCTCTCTTGTAACCATCAGTCCCAGATAGTCCAGTTTGGGTCAAAAAGACCCAACATGGAGACCACATTCCTTGAATTGGCACATGGGAAGCCCAGCAAAGGAAAAGTCAAGAGATCAAAGTATTAACCTTTTCACAAGATTGGAAGAGCAGCGAATTCCTTTCCACAATTGGTGGCCTAAGTAAGTCCTAAGAGTTTAAAGGTATTATCTATTGCATTTCTCAACTCTGTCATAAATGAACAAGATTATGGCAGTATATGCTCCGGGTGACAAAATGTGGTCGTTCTTCTCTTTGCCCTTCGGCTATTAGCATAGGCCTCGGCCAAAGAGGGGAATTCTGTAAACATCCAATTTTGTCACCCTCCTTCGGCTATGATGAAATGTGGATCATGGATGCGACTTCCAATCAATAGAGATGATGATGGAAACACTCCCCTAACCAGAAACCCTGGAAACCTCTGTGTGAGAGAGAGGAGGGTATAATTTTGACTTTCTATATACGAAGGAATCTGGTCAAGATGACCATATAGTTAGATAGTGCTCAAAAATATGATTTTGATGATATATGGCATGTTAAAATCGAGCAAGTAGATCTCCTGCGATCATCCCCAGAAAATCACACTTTTTCGCCCGTTGGAAACCCATAAAAATCCCCTACCTAATCCAAACACCCTAAAATTCATCCCCTACCTACCCAAGTAACCCAAAAACACTCCCGAACCTGAAACCCTAGAAACTCTCATATTAGAGAAAAGGGGTTCCAATTTTAACTTTTTATATATAAAGGAATCTGGTTAAGATAATCATACGGATGGATAGTGCTTGAGAATATGATTTCAATGATATATGGCATGCCAAAATCGGACTAATAGATCTCCCATAATCATCACCAAAAAAACCCATAATCACGCACGTGTTGCGGGCGCTGGCCAGTAGGCCAGCCTACATGTGTGCCTACTACCCATTGGATGTAGCCATATACTGCCCAGCATAGCCATGCATTACCCAGCCCAGCCATACACTGCCCCAACACAGTGGCCGATACCCCCATGGCCAATAGCTTGCACCCCAGCAGCCAGTAGCCAGCACCCCTATGGCTAGCTGCTTGCACCCCCACATTGCGGGCACAGGCGGGCACGAGCCTATGCCCATGCCCTGTTGCCTACGTGCTGGCCAGCAGGCCAGCCCACACATATGGGTGTGCTGGCTACTGCCCAGCATACCTACCTATTGCCTATGCTCGCTCCCTCTTTGCCATTTGCTGCCCATGTCATGGTGCCACGCGCCACACACCCACATGCCACTACCCACGTGCCATGCGACGCACACCCACATGCCACTAGCTGCTTGCCACGCGTCGCACACCCACATGCCACTACCCATGCACCATATGCTGCACACTCATGACATTGCCTGCATTTCTTAGGGATATAAGTGTTCATTTTTCCCCATTTTGGATAGTACAACTTTTATTTTTCTTATTATTTTTTTAGTTTCCAAGCTTACAAGAGAAAGTGCTTAAAGTGAACCAAGAACCAGTCCAAAGGTGGGACCCCCTCACTGGTATCACATCCTCTCTCCTACAAAATCCTGAAGATTATTCTCTCTCCTTGACACCTCACAAGATCTTGAAGATGCTATGTAGAGATTCCTTTCTGATTTAATCAAGATTGCAAGATATTAGTTAATATTGCAAGGAAGGAATAGAATTTGTTAATTTTGGAAACGGATTCTCTCTTTCCACACACAATATCTCAGAGAATGAGGATTTTTATCAAGATTTTGTTTTATTTTTTTTTTATTTTCTTAAAGAAGACTTGTAGAAGGAAGGAGGCAAGACAAAAGCCCTATAAAATCCCCTTCCTTTTCCTCCTAATTATTATTCCCCTTAGTTTACTTTCTAGTTTATGCTTAGTTTTCTTCTTTCTCTCCCTCTCTCACTCTCTTTAGTTTTAGTTCTTCTTTATTTTTTCTTTAATCACTTTTGTAATAGTTTTTTATGTCAATTAATGCAATCACTCTTTTATTCTTATTCAGCCTTTTATGTTTATGATCTATGCAATTGAGTTGTAATTTTTAAAGTTATAGTTCTAGGCTTAGATCTAGGTGACAAGATCACAAGCCGTGGAGCATCTTTTTTTTCTAGTTCAGTTTTTTTTGTTTCAAAATTTGTTTTCTCTAGTACTAAAAATTTCAGATTTGGTTTATTCCAGATCTGGTTTTTAGTACTGGTAGTATCTCAAATCACCTAAGCTTTCAAGTTCAAGGGTTGAAGTTCAAGTAAGTAGGCTCCTTCAATAGTCTTCTCTCCCCCCTCTCATTCCCTCTTCTGACTACCCTTTCTTTCTTAATTTAGGATTTTAATTTCAGTCGTTACATTATTGTTATCCCTTTCCCCCAAGGTTCATGGCTAGTGTATGTGTTGGCTTTGCCCCTCCTAGCCATAGAACCATCAATTTATTGCTTTTATTTTAATTGTCTCCCTTTCCCTAAAGCCAAATAGAGTAACCCTTGTAAGAGTGACTCTCTGGTCAAGTAGGTAAGCTCATACTATGATGCATCCTCCGGGCTAAGTAGAAAAACCTACTTGTGAGTCTCTCTCTAGCTTTCTCCCCTTTCTTTTACTTTATTTTTATTTCAACATTTTTTTCCTTTATTTCTTATTAATTGTGTGGATTGTTTATTTTTACTTATTTATTTATTTAATTTTAATTGCGTGGCTTGTGTCTTTAAATTCTTAGATGACGAATGGTTAGGACGTTATTTTAGATACATATGTTTAGGACGGTAGTTAGAATTATATCACAACCATTAATAGGTTCACTTTCGCATTATTAAAAGAAAAAAAAATAAAATGACTGCTCTCTCTGAGTTCGACCCGTAGATACATTGATCCGTACGCTTGCGGTTACATTTAAAATCTCAAACAAGTTTTTGGTGCCGTTGCCGGAGAGACAGTTCCATGTTTATTTTCACTTTCTTTTGATAAATCGGAGTGTTTTGTTTGCTTTGTTTTGTTTTTCATTTTCTTTTATTGAATTCCTAAGAAGAACAACTTGCAATAATAGTTGTATCCGTGGAGGTCGTCATGCCTTACAGTATGATAAAGACAGGTTTCGCCCTATAGCAGTACCTCAGGAATTGACCTGAGCAACCCCGGATCCCTGCCGATAAGCTCTCAAACAGCCAAAAAAATCAAAAAAATAAAAAAAATCATTAAAAAATAATAAAAACAAATTTGTTATCCATTCTTTTGTGCTTGTCTTACTCTAATTGTGGGTAGTTTTCTGTTGCATGAGTGTTAGGTGGGCACGTAATACTAAGAATCAGTTAGAAAGAAGAGATCCAATAAATAGTGATCCTATACATTTGCTCTCTTTAAAACCTTTCAATATGGGAGACCAACAGCAAAACCCTTCACCTAAATCTCTGAAAGATAGGTTCTACCTTGCTAGAACATCTCAACCTTCCTGCATAGTTCTACCACAAGCCCAGGGCAATAATTTTGAACTCAAATCTCAATACATCACTATGTTGCCCACTTCCATGGGTTGACCTCTGAGGATGCATACCTATTTCTAAGAGAATTTGAAGAGGTATGTGTTCTAATTAAGATCCAACAGCTTTCTGATGATGCTGTTAAGCTTAGGTTTATCACTTTTGCATTGAAAGACTAAGCTAAGAAGTTGTTGTATGGGTTACCCACAACTTCCATAACCTCATGGGAACAGTTCACAGTTGTCTTCCTTAAGAAGTTTTTCCCAACTCACAAGACCAATAAGCTTAGAAGTGATATCCTTCAGTTTAGGCAAAAGTCTAGTGAGTCATTTTCCAAACTTATGGAGAGATTCAAGGATCTACTCCAAGAATGCCCTCACCATGGCCTAGACTTATGGCATTTATGTCAAATAATTTATGAGGGTATTGATCACCCAACTAAACAAATGATAGAGTCTATGCGCCCTGAGGGATTCACATCCTTTACAAATGAAGGAAAGGCATGGGAATTCTTACTTGACTTAGTTGACAAAACCCATGAGTGGGAATCAACCCAAGAGAGTGAAAGAACCATAGAAGGAAAAGGATATTTTGTGGATGGAATAGTAGCCAAGGAAGCCCATTTGGATAGTCTAATCAAGAGAATTGAGGCTATTGTCTCCAGAGAGCCATCATCAATCAATTTGGTTAAGATTTGTGCTTGGTGCCAGTCCCCTGGACATCTCCTAGAAGAATGCCCCAACACCTCTAGGGGCACTTCTAATGATAGTGTTAATGCCTTATACCAGAATAATCCATATAGTAATACCTACAATCCAGGATGAAGAAATCACCCAAATTTCTCTTAGAATCAGGGCAACCAAGCATAGCCTTCCAATTTCCATAATCAAGGTCAACCTAGACTCCAAAGTCCTCCCTTTGCACAATAATCTTTTTCTCAAAATACTTTTCCTAGGTCAAATGTAGGACCTCAAGCTAGTTTTCTTAGGGCCCCTCTCTTATCATCTTATTAGCAACCCCCTGGGTTTACCAACACTGGAGAGGTAAGTAGAATAAGTGACTTGAGAAAAAATATGGCCATCCTCATGACAAGCCATCAAAATCTTACGAGAGAACTCACTCAAGTTGTCTCAATTATGCGTGAGAGGAAGAAAGAAACTTTACCCAGTCAACCAGAGCCTAACCCTAGGCATCATCAGCCTGTTAGTTCACAAACATCAACTAATGCACCACTGAATATAGTACAAGGTCAGACCCAACAAGGGCCCTCTAACCAATGTAATGTTGTTTATGCCCTTAGGAGTGGTAGAGAATACCAACAGAGCGTTCCTAAATCTTCCTCATTTATTACTCATGTTAACTCTCCTTCAGTTGAGGACATAAGTGTACCTCTTGTTTCAGGTTCGTCTGATGAACCTAAAGATTTTTCTGAAACTAAAGATGATTTAGTTGAGGAAACCAAAAATGATTCTTCTAAACAGAGGCAAATCCCTAACAGTCTTTATGTTCATCCTGTCCCATTTCCTAACCGCTTAGTAAACAAAAGGAAGACTGCTTCCATGGACAAAATTTTAGAAGTCTTCAAAAAGGTAGAAGTGAACATCCCCCTTTTGGATGCCATATCCCAGATCCCCGCCTATGCAAAGGTACTAAAAGATTTGTGTACTCACAAACGTATCACTAGTGTGCCCAAAAAGGCGTTCGTGGCAGGTAACATTAGTTCCATAATTACTCAGCCTATAGCAGCCAAGTATAAGGATCCAGGGAGCCCTACCATATCTTGTGTCATAGGCAACACCTACATTGAGCATGCCTTACTTGACCTTGGCGCAAGTGCGAATCTTTTAACTTACCATATGTACAAGCAACTTGAATTGGGAGAATTGAAAGCCACTAGAACTACTCTTCAGTCGGCAGATAGGTCTGTTAAAATTTCTAAAGGGATGGTTGATGATGTCTTACTAAAGGTGGAGGGAATTTATTTTCCCTGTTGATTTCATTGTGTTAGATACCAAGCCCTTCACAACCAAGGATGAGATCCCAACAATCCTAGGAAGACCATTCTTGGCTACCAGTAATGCATTAATCAACTGCCGGAATGGTTTCCTAAGATTATCTTTTGGTAACCAAACTGTTGAGTTTAACATGTTTAAGATAGGCAAGTAACCACATATGGAAGAAAAGATTAATATGATTGAGGATTTTCTGGATTTTTTTGATGATTTAATTACCAACTTTGATATTAATTTTGATTCAGAATTTCAAAAGTGTATGGATGAGTTGGATGATGATAGTGAAAATTTTTTTTTTCTGAAGTCTTGAGTCTTCACACACCTGTGGAGCCCTTAGGACCCCTTTCTAATTCCATTCCCAAACCTTCCATAATTGAGCCCCCTAAGCTAGATCTTAAGGAATTACCATCTAATTTGAGGTATGCTTTCCTAGGGCCTGACCAGACTCTTCCTGTAATAATTTCTTCAAATTTGACCTCTAGCCAGGAAGAGGAGTTACTTAAAGTGTTAAAAGATAATAAGAAAGCCCTAGGTTGGACCATGACTGATATCAAGGGTATAAGCCCTTCTATTGTGCAACATCATATACATCTTATGGAGGATTCCAAACCATCCACGAAACCTCAAAGAAGAGCTAACCCAGTGATGATGGAAGCTATTGAGAAAGAGATCCTAAAGTACTTAGATCATGGAATAATTTATCCTATTTCTGACAATCAATGGGTAAGCCCAGTTCACGTAGTGCCTAAGAAGTCTGGTGTGATTGTAGTTCCCAATGCCAATAATGAACTAATTCCAACCCGTGTCCAATCTGGGTGGAGAGTGTGCATAGACTATAGGAAACTTAATGTGGCAACCTGGAAAGACCATTTCCCATTGCCATTCATTGACCAGATGTTAGAGAGGTTAGCTGGATATGAATATTATTGTTTTCTTGATGGATATTCTGGCTATAACCAGATCCCAATTGCTTTAGAGGACCAACATAAGACACTTTTACATGCCCATATGGAACATTTGCTTACAAGCGTATGCCTTTTGGGCTTTGTAATGCCCCTGCTACGTTCCAACGATGCATGATGAGCATATTTTCTGACATGGTCGAAAAATTCTTAGAAGTATTTATGGATGACTTTTCAATTAATGAGAATTCCTATTCTGAATGTCTTCATCATCTTTCTCTAGTTTTGAAAAAGTGCATATCTAAGAATTTGATTTTGAATTGGGAGAAATGTCATTTTATGGTTAAATCTGGTATTGTTTTAGGCCATGTAATATCCAAGGAGGGAATTAAGGTAGATAGAGCCAAAGTGGATTTAATTGATAATTTACCACCTCCTCAATCTGTTAAGGATATCCGATCTTTTCTAGGACATACGGGTTTCTACAGAAGGTTTATTAAGAACTTTAGTCAGTTAGCCCGACCTCTCACTTCATTACTTGCCAAAGATCAAACTTTTGAGTTTTCTAAAGAGTGCCTAGAATCCTTCAAACAACTTTAGAAGGAGTTGACCAATGCACCCATTGTTCAATCACCTGTTTGGACTGAACCTTTTGAACTGATGTGTGATGCTTCAGATTTTGTCATAGGAGCGATTTTAGGTCAAAGGATTAATAATTTGTCCATTGTCATTTATTATGCTAGTAGGACCTTAAATGATGCACAACTCAATTATACAACCACTGAAAAATAATTTTTAGCGATTGTGTTTGCATTAGAAAAGTTTCGGTCTTACTTAGTTGGTTCACATGTGGTAGTGTATACTGATCATTCTGCTCTCAGATACTTAGTTCAGAAGAAGGATGCCAAAGCCCGTCTCATTAGGTGGGTGTTACTTTTACAAGAGTTTGATTTAGAAATTAGGGATAAAAATGAGTTAAAAACCTAGTTGCAGACCATTTATCCCAGCTTCCCAATTCCTTGACTATCGATTCTCCAGTCAACGAGAACTTTTCAGATAAATAGTTATTTACAGTGTCCAGTGAACCATGGTTTGCTGACATTATCAACTTCTTAGTTTCAGGTGTGACTCTGGATCACTGGTCCACCCAAGATAAGTATAGATTTCATTCCCAAGTTAAGCATTTTTTCTTGGATGATCCTTATTTGTTTAAGATATGTCTGGATCAGATTATTCGACGACATGTTCTTGATCATGAGCAACATTTTATTATCTCTTTTTGTCATGATCATGCATGTGGTGAACACTTTGGACTTAAGAAAACTACTGCAAAGGTTCTCCAATGCAAATTTTATTTGCCCACTCTTTTTAAAGATGGTTTTGATTTTTGCAAGGCTTGTCCTGCGTGCCAATCTTTTGACTGTATCAATAAGAGGAACATGATGCCTCTCAACCCTATTTTAGTAGTTGAGATCTTTGATGTTTGGGACATCAATTTTATGGGACCATTCCCTAATTCCTTTGAGAATTTGTACATACTTTTGGCCGTTGATTATGTTTCTAAATGGATAGAAGTCATACCTTGTAAAACTAATGACCACAAAGTGGTAGTCCGATTTCTCAAAGAGAACATTTTTTTCCGCTTTGGTGCACCACGTGCAATAATTATTGATAGGGATACTCATTTTTGTAATCGACCTTTTGAGGCCCTAATGAAAAAGTATGGGATTACCCATAAGTTATCTACCCCTTATCACCCCTAAACTAGTGGCCAAGTGGAGGTATCTAATAGGCAGATCAAACAAATCTTGGATATAACTGTTAATCCCAACCGTAAGGATTGGTCCTTTAGACTCATTGATGCCTTGTGGGCCCATCGGACTGCGTTCAAGACTGATCTTGGTCAGTCTCCTTACCGTTTGGTGTATGGGAAAGCTTGTCACTTACTAGTTGAGTTGGAGCATAAGGCCTTTTGGGCCATCAAGAAGCTCAACTTTGATTTGTCTGATGCGAGAATTCATCGTAGGCTCTAACTATCTGAGTTGGAGGAACTTAGAAATGAAGCCTATGAAAGTTCTAGGATTTACAAGAAAAAGGCTAAAGCTTTCTATGATAAATACATTATGCGTAAATCTTTTACAATTGGTGATAGGGTTTTATTGTACAACTCTCTATTGTATCTTTTTCTTGGTAAACTTAGATCCCGATGGGATGGCCCATTTATTGTCTATAATGTATATCCCCATAGGGTTGTGGAGATTTTAAATCCAAGAACAGGGGTAATTTCGAAGGTTAATGGTCAGCATTTGAAGCCATTCCTCGAGTTTCCTAATACTGGTAGTGAAGAGGTCATGGATCTCCATGAACCTCTTTACACTAATGACTAACTTTTAATCAGGTATGACCCCCTTGCATTGTCTTCGTTTTTTATTATTTTCATGTATTGAAGACATTGCATGACTTAAGTGTGGGGGAGGGAAACCAATTTCTGCTTTTTTCACTTTGCTTTATTTGTTTTTCTTTTTGTTTTTTTGAGCTTACTAAATGATGAAGTCCTACTTTTGGCTTTTGGCTAATGATCATATCATTCGGTTGCTTGATGTATGAAAATAAAAGTTTTGACTAAGGTACCCATTTTGAACGTATAAAAGCCCGTTGAGAAGAACGATACAAGCCTGTGTCTTGAGATGGAATTTTCTTTTGAAAAATAAGAGACCCCTGTTTCATGGTGTTGGACCATATGTAAGTCTGTGGGTTCTTTTTACTTTTGATTTGGAGTTGAGACATTCTTTTTAATTTGGCATGGGTTGAAAAATACACAATTTTAAATGAAATGTGAAATGTGGTATAAAAAAGAATAAGAGTTGATTCCCTTGGAACTACACAGGGCATTGCACCTCAGGAAACGTGGTGTCTTGATCGAAATTCTTTGGGAGAAAACTTCTGAAGGAACTCTAGCATCACTCTCTTTATGGGCATATGCAAAAAGCGAAGCTACATAGTAACTTGGGCGCCTGGTGTTTGCTCCACCATGTCATTTAGGCCAAAAGCAGTGGAGTAGATTAGAGTTTAAGTGAAAAAAAATGAGAAAAAAATGTGCAAATATCATTAATGCTTAGGAATATGTTTTGGTCAAATATACTCCAACGCCTTAGTCATTGGTTCCCTATTTCTTCACAAGTGGTTTTGCCTTAAGATAAGGATGTTTTGGAAGAGACGAGATGAGTTCAAAATTAAGAAATATGCTAGTGCTTGGAATTGATTAAGGATAATAAAAGTTCAAGTATGGGGGTCCCTTGTAAGAAAAATTATTTTTGTTCTGGATCGGTATGAGTTTTACCTTTAGCCAAGGTTGGAATTTATTTATTCTAAATTTTGGGTGTATATTCACTGCAAACACCCATGAGACACAACTCGTCCACTAGGGTAACTTAAGGGTTTAAAGGTTTGTTGCACATGCTAAGTGCAACCATGATTCCTACGAAAGTGAGTTAGGCTTTTTCTTTCATTTCTTTATTTATCTTCCTCGAGGACGAGCAAAAGTCAAGTATGGGGGAATTTGATAAGCATAATAATGTGTGAAATCTTAGGGATATAAATGTACATTTTACCTCACTTTGGATAGTATTACTTTTATTTTTCTTATTTTTTTTTTTTAGTTTCCAAGTTTACAAGAGAAAGTACTTAAAATGAATCAAGAACCAGTTCAAAGGTGAGACCCACTCATTGGTACCACATCTTCTCTCCTACAAAATCCTGAAGATTATTCTCTCTCCTTGCCACCTCACATGATCTTAAAGATGCTATGCATAGATTCCTTTATGATTTAATCAAGATTGCAAGATATTGGTTAATATTACAAGGAAGGAATAGAATTTATTAATTTTGGAAATGGATTCTCTCTTTCCTCACACAATATCTCAGAGAATGAATATTTTTTCTAAGATTTTATTTTATTTTATTTTCTTTATTTTCTTAAAGAAGACTTGTAGAAGGAATGAGGCAAGACAAAAGCCCTATAAAAGCCCTTTCCTCCCCCTCTTAATTATTATTCCCCTTAGTGTTTACTTTCTAGTTTATGCTTAGTTTTCTTCTTTCTCTCCCTCTCTCACTCTCTTTAGTTTTAGTTCTTTTTTATTTTTGTTTTAATCACTTTTGTAATAGTTTTTTATGTCAATTAATGCAATCACTCTTTTATTCTTATTCAGCCTTTTATGTTTATGATATATGCAATTGAGTTGTAATTTTTAAAGTTAAAGTTCTAGGCTTAGATCTAGGTGACAAGATCACAAGCCGTGTAACATCTTTTTTTTTCAACTTCAATTTTTTTTTTTTTTTTTTTTTTTCTGAAGTAAAAAACAAAAAATGGAAACTAGGCCTCAATCTCTTTCCTCTGAGGAGATGTGATCCTATAAACATGCTCCCCAACAGAGAAGGCCACAGAGGAGGCCAGTACATTGTTCCTCAGTCCATCCACTGTGGCATTCAAAAGAAAGAAGGTGTGGCTTTTCTTTTATTGAGCTGGAGGCCATAGTTTTTATCTCGATATTAAAAAGCTGGAATCTGTTCACAAGTGGAAGTGCTTCAGTGAAAAGGGGCACCCCATATTTTCAAGATAGAGCTTCATGGTGTATGTAGTTTGCTAATGATTTAGTTTCAGTAATGCAAACAAAATAGATGGTCAAAGCTAAATGGAATTACAGAGGAATGCTTTAGAATCAAAAGGTTTAAATATAAGAGAACTAATTAATGCTCATGGAAAGAAGACTTAAATTTATTTATTGATGTAGTACAATAGTAGTATATTAGGGCTAGAATTGACAAGTCCTCTAATTTTTCTTAGATAGATATTTTACCTCATTAACTTCTGTGTTTCACCAAAAAAAAACTTGCTTTGAACATTCACTATTGTTGAACGTGGTGATTGTCCAACGTACCCACTTCATTAATAACTCCACTCCATCACTCCCAAAGATAATCTTTACTGCAAGAAGAGTCCCATTAGCGAGACTGCCTCTGAATACACTACCATAACCTCCTTCACCTAACTTGCTTTTAAATTGTTGGATCATTCTTTTGACATCTGAATAAGAGTATCTAGTTGGCATCAAAGTGTTGTAGTCTTGCAAGAACTGTTTCACCTTGATTTGGTTCTCGATTCCTTCCTTCTATCCAATTCTCTAAGCAATAAACCTTAATGCTGATGCTTATTAGTATTAAAAGGAAAAAATGCCCACACCTACGTTAGAGTAGAAAATCACTAAGATACGAATCTCAATCTATAAAGTCAAGTATGAAAACATATTGATCAATGAGAAAGCATAAATCACCTATAATTGTATGCTCTACCAATGCACCTGCAAAAAAAAAAATTACAAGAACTTAGCACCATTGCTAATCTTACTTCACTATAGTTGGAGATTACAAGTCATTTAATCAAGCTGATTTTTCTTCATAAAATTGTTGAGATACGAGTCCTCCATTATTGTTTCTGATCCAAGGACCACAAAACCATTTAGAAATCCGATAGCCTGAATTAGGTGCTCATAAAGCTTACAATTTGGGCTTTTCTACTCTCTCTCTCGAAATCTTAATGTTTAGCTTATAATCAAGGAATTGATAATATAAATAACTATCAGTATGTCTTTACTCTTTTTTTCACTAAAATTCAGAATATTATTAAAGAAAAGAACTAAAAGAATTTCTCTTCTCTTTTATTTCTATTTAGTTCCTCAATGACTTGTTATGGCATGATTTTATAATTCCAATACATGTTGCAAATGTTGTTTTGTATTTTTTTAATCTCACATAATCCATAATGTGATCAATATTTGTGACATGTTCTTAACTCCAAAGCATGTAAATCTGTTTCTTCTCTTTCCCCGTCTCTTTTATTGATTTTTTAGTGATGATATGAGATATTTGGGCTGTAGAAACTTTTGTTCAACTCCTTTGTAGACACTTCTTTCTTAGTGCTTCCCAATGAGGCTAATGTTGTTTTATGAATACATGGTGAATCTTGTAATCCACCTTCCCTGTTCAATCCTCTGTTCACCTCTATAGGTATTTGAGCTAGCTTTACCTTCTTTCACTAAATACTCTAAATGGTTCAAATTGTATTTGTGTACAAGAATCTAATGGTCTCTTTGATGGAATCACATTCTATTACTTTTCTTGTTTATGGTTGTGCTTGCATCATAAGCTTGGATATCACTCTAATTAAAACATCCAATGCCAATTACCTTGCTATCATGGTCACCTGAGCTCTCTAATTTCACTCTAACTATGTCATCATGATAAATGGATGGATATTAATCTGAAGGATTTATGTTTTGGATTTTCTTTTTCGGTTCTCTTTTTTTCTTTGAGTCTGACTTTTGAAATAGATCATTATCTAATGAACATATAGTTGCAGTTTAAACTTATTAGCTGCAGTTCAAACTTTTTTTTATTCATTTGAATCCAAACCTATGATCCAAGAGTATGTTGAATTTCTTAATTTTTTCAGTGAAAAGTAATTCACTTTATAAGTTTCTAAAAATGTTCCTTGTAATGGATACACCAGTAGGAATTTGAATCTAGGATTTAGGACTTTCTCCACTTAATTTATTTTGATTTGTTCTTCCAACAAAGAATTTAGGTAGAATAATGTTTAGATGACGATTAGAATTTAATGGACTTGGATCTCCCTCAAATTTTTATATTTTTTTACTGAGTGCCAATCATTCAATATGTTATATTAATGTTTATCATGCTTATTCTTCATAGGTTGAAGTTGCTCAGGATATTATTGAATGTTAACGACAAAGATATTTGGGGGGAAAATAGTTTTATCTATCATTTTGTTTGATGACGATGTAAGTTTAAATTTGTATAGATTTATCTCAAGTTTTAATTTGGATGATGTAAATATTAAATGTCTATTTGATCTACTAATGTGTAACAACAGGGTAATATATTATACGAAAAACCATTTTTTTTATTTACTTCTACACCTTTAGCGATGGATTTTTACTGTCCCTAAAGAGCTACTGTTTTTAAGACAAAATCTTTCATCCCAATTGCCATAGTTTACACAGAAATCGGTCTCAAATAATTTAACGGAAATAAACTGTCACTACATGGCCTGGCAACACACTATTTACGACAGAAATTTCTGGACACATGGGATTTGGTGAGTCTTTTCTCATAAAAGAAGATAGCTAGGTGCAAATTGGTCTTCATAGTAAAACAGAAGGCTGATAGTATAGTGGATCGTTGCCACCAATTAGATTGGGATATCCAGTACACCATGGGTTTTAGGGAAAGTGTCAGGATATAAATCAAATAGAAGTCTTAACATGGCAAAATAATGATGGTAGAAAAAAAGCTCCAACCAATGGATGAAGTTTTGTCGTCATTCATTTCATCTAGTGTCGTAACTTATGTTTTGAATCATGTAGTGTCTCATTTCATCTATGAGATAGGAATACAAAAATCAAAACGGTGGACAATTAATTAGATTTCAACATTGGAAGTGTAATACCCTGCTTTTTAAATCCGGTCTGATTTTGCGGTTGAACCGGTTTAACCATGCAGGAACTGAATTATCCGTATTTTAAGGTATATACGTATGCTACATCGTATGCCAAGGGTGGGGTTCGTGCCGAGGCCCGAATCCTATCAAAATCCCAAGTTTTGGCCCTCAGGTGGGCGGACAGGTGGGTGCACCCACCCACCTGGTGACCATCCAGCTTTATGATTTTCTTTTCTTTCCATTTATGACACCCGTACGTTGGTGAGGATAGTAAAGAGGAGAGAGAAAAGAAAGGGAAGAAAAGGAAGAACCTTGAAGGTGTGAAGAATGATGGGGAAAAGCCCCATTTGAATCCCCAAAGAATGGAGGAAGTTGGGAAGAAGCAGTGTCTTTTCCGCCAAGACTGGTGGGTGGCACCGGTGGGCCCCTACCCGCCGCGCCCCTCCCGCCGGTCCAAACCGGTGGGTAGGACCGGTGGGCCAGACAGCCCACCTGTCTGACCTACCCGTGTGGCCCCGAAGGTGATTCTTGCGTCCGATTGAACCCAAATCGGACGTGCGACCTTCTTTTGACGTTCTAAACATGATTTTATCATCGGATCTCGTTAATTTTGATCCTAAAATAGTGAAGTACTAACCCCGCTCAATTATGTTAGGTTCACCAAATCCTACCCGATTCGCACCGATCTCACCCGTACGAACGAATCCTTGTAAGCGTAGTCGGCTTGGAAACGAGTGCATTGGTGGCCCGTGGAATGGGACACGAGGACTATGCAT